>NC_132889.1:21116246-21451246 GCF_030463535.1 Salminus brasiliensis | reverse complement strand
CCTCCGCGGTCTCCATGTTCCTCTCTGAGTCGACTCACGTCTCGAACAGCGGTTCAGAGTCTCGCTCAAAATACCGGAGATCACGTGATCCGAACCGAAGCTTCGTTACGTCACTTCCCGTCCCGCTGTAGACCCGAGCGCAACGAGCTGAATATAAACTGAAATATGTACTTAAATAAAATATAAATGTATGAAATGAGTGAATTTGGTTGACTTTCATTTTAAGAGAAAACTAAACATGAACATAGTTTTTATTTGAACATCAGGTTTTGTTTCCAAACCGACAAAAGAGATAAAAGTCCTTGACAAACCTCCGTATTCGAGGGTTTTTAACTGGAGACGACGTGAAATGACCTCTAATAAAACATTAAAAGGAACAATAAGGACTAAATGACAGCAATCGTTTAAAATGTCTCCCGCAGTCCAATTTCCAAACACTGGAGAGAGGGGTCTGCCCCGCCCCCTCAACCCCAGACCCGCAGCTCGAGCGGGTTGCCAGGTTGAGGACACTGAACCTGCAGGAACGAGCGCGAGACGAGTTCAATAACTTTTACAATCACAAGCGACGACGAGTCATATTCTGTAAGATGATCAGTAAATATACTCGCTTGATCTGTTTTTATTGTCTGTTCATTATAAACCAGCTCATGAGGATTTTATACAACTCTGTCAACTGTTAGCGAGCTGGATGCAGCGCTGCCGGCTTTATCCAGAGCCAAGCTCGTTCTCCTGAACACAAAAGCCCACTGCTCCTAAAATCCACTCTGGAGCTGGAATTACTCATTTACACATCCTGACAACATACTGCTCAGTTTAACAGATCATATACACACTTTTCTCCGAGTAGTAGCTGCTGTAGACCTCAGTTATGAAGGACCCTCACTGGAGCTTCACCACACAAACCTTCTGGACGCAGGAACATCATCAGGGCTTCCAGCTCTTCAGCTTTCATTGATCACCAGCTCCCTCCATTTCATGTAGTTACTGTTACACATTACTTTATTTCACATTGTCTTTACCCTGATTTACCTTTATAACATTGCTGTTTGTTGTTCAAATAAAGTCAAATTATTAATGAACAAAGCTGCTGTAACAACAAAGTATGACTTATGAGTTGATGAAAAAGACCAGATGAAAATGAACCATTTTATTAAACAGTTGTGTGCATTTCCTATTTACAGAGTAATAAGGGTTTATAAGGGTAAGTAAGTAACAAAATGGTAATCAGATTGTTTAAAATGGTTATGATCAACATGATTTACAGTATTGATAAGTGAACATTTCATATTACATCATTAATAAAACCAGAAATGCTGAGATCAGTATACAAACTCCAATCAGTGCAACGACCTTATTATAAAAATAATGCAAAACAAGGTATAGCAACAAATATGAATAAATATAGTACAGAAAAATATATCAAATGGACTTTAAAGGGACGTGAGAGATGTGCAGCTCTTCCTCCAGTGGGAACTGCTGCTCATTAGTCTGTCTGGAACGCTGCACTGTGGAGAAGAACTGAAGTTATTACACTAAAAATGGAGTTATTGTTTTGTGGGCTAGTTCTTCAGCACAGTGTGATGTAGAAAAGAAAGGATGGTTTATAGCTGTGGAGCATACGGTCAAGCCTGGGTTTGCTTGAGTTCTGTCGGCTCTTTTTCACTATAAATCCCCCAATCAGCTAATAAGCATTTAGAAATGGTGCATAAAAGAATCCAGCTCCGTAGTCAATAGAAAGGCAGAGTGCAACCTTTATTTCTGTATAAAGTATACAAAACAGGTAAAGACTAAGGCACTACATGTAATGCGTTAGCCTGAGACAGCCAGCACTCTCCAAAAGCAGTCTAAACAGTGGGGCTCCTCTTGGGCCTTATATACAGTCCTTATCTAGCTGTGGCTACCCCCACGCATATTTTTTTATTGTAATATTTTATGGTTGGATCCGCTTATAATACTATGGGAAGCCCCTTACTCCTTAATCTTGTCACTATTGTATTCACTTATATCCGTCGTTTGTAAGACTTTGTTTTTTAAAAAGAGCACTAACACCTGCAAGGTCATTTGTGCTGACGATCGCACTACTGCAGAATTTTGGGTGTTTTCCACTGAGTTTACCTCAGATTCACCCCAAGTGGGCTCTGCCAAGCCCCCCTAGGGCATTTACACTAATCTTGAGTACAGAAATGCTGACTGGCTCAGACTTGGTCATTATAGCAAAATACACATACAATCATGTTTATGAGTACATAATGTGTTCTTACACACAAATAATCCATCATTTCCCCCTTTCGTAACTTTATGTTACGAATAATATAGCAGGGTAGGAATGTCAATACATGTGAATACAACAGGATATATGCTTATATGCGTATACAAGGTAATGGAAAACATACCAGGTGGATATATGTATCAAGTGGATATAATAAGTAAAACATTATACTGTAAGAAGTAAAAGATCAAAGGTAAAAATCACCCCAAAAGGTTGTGACTGCTAAAGCTTATTCGTCCCCGGTCGATAACTTCCCAGAGAGGTTCCATGCAGGTAGCTTAACTAGTTTCGTGCTACATGATTATATCAAATTGTGATTATACTGTTGTTGATATGATTGATATTGATATGATGTTATTGATATGATTGATAGGATATAATGAGGAAACTAACATGGACACAACACTAACATTTAACACTGGAACAAAAACAAAATCACACAAAACAACTAACAAAACAAAAAACAAAACAGAACAAAACAACTACAACTATCATTTATAAACAAAACAAAACAACTAGCTTATATCATTTCTACAACTACACAAAACAACTAACAAAACAAAAAACATATTATCATTTAAAAAATAAAACAAAACAAAACAACTACAACTAATGATTTATAATTTCTACAACTAACATATTATCATTTCCCCCCTAGGAACTAACAGACTAAGGATAACAACAAACAAGCAGGTGGGGGAGTTAGGACTTATGAATAGATGACATGGGAACATAGTCGGAGTAATCAGGTGGCTGAAAATCATCCGCAAAGAGATCGTCAGAGGATGATATGGTCTGGAGGATAGGTCTTGACAAATAATAATTGGGGCTGGGACGCAGATTGTAAAAGCCTGCATACATTTCTTTGGACACAGATTTGTCTACTGCCCTGACTATAAGGCCTCGAATGCAGGGGATGACACAACAGCCACACAAAGCCAACAATGAGATGCCCACAATCAGACTAGACAGAATGGCGATGGCAAAGGCCTTCCATCTGCCAAACATAGATTCCAGCCAGCCAGTTAAACTGGAGTCGACGCCAGAATTCTCAGCTAGTTCGTTGCGGAGACTCTTCAGATATGAAAGGGCTCTGGTGATGCTTCCATCACTGGCAGTATGATTCGGAATGATTGTACAACACAAGTCTCCAAACATAGCACATACTCCACCTCTTTCAGCTAACAACATGTCAAGAGCAACACGATTTTGCCATGACATTAAAGAGGAAGCATGGAGTTGTTCAGCAATGGCGGACAGGGCATCATGAGTGTAGTTGACAAAACGCTGTTGATTATAATAGATATAATTTATCCAATCAACATTCTTGTTGAGAGTAACCCACCATAAGATGGATTCAAAGCCTGCAGCGATTGGATTTCTGGCCTTAAACTCATCAGGGACCCCCCTTGGGACACCTATAGCGTCAATATAAACTTTGTCATCAAAGCTGGAGAGAGGGGTATCACGTCGAACTCTATGTTTATGGGGAGTGGACGCTGGGTTCAAAATGCCTTTGTCCAGTTCTTCTTGTGAAACTGGAACTAGAGTGAAAGGAACAATTAACATTACTCTAACACATAGACCTGTCCAGCCATCATCTAGGGTAACATACAGCCAAGGATCTCCACATACCCAGTATACGTCTGGGACGGAGACTGTATTGTCTTTAAGGGCAAATAAGGGGTGATTTGGTTGCACAAACTCAACAAATGTGTTGGTGTGCGTCTCAAACATACGAGATCCAGTCTGTGAAGTTGAGACAGTCCTGTCTACCATCCAAATTCTTTCACATTGTCCTGTGAAGTTGTTTAGCTCGGGACCTGTGCCAGTTGGTGCATAAAAACAATCAGGGAAAACAGTAGTGTTAAGCCAAGATGCCAGTACATTGGTTTGATTACCAGTAACAACTGGTGTGGGCATTGGAGAGAAGATTGTCATGTTTTGATATTTAGAACAAAGGGCCTCACTCTGAAAATTATGGTACCATGAGTTACCCTTATACATCAGACACCAGAATGGACACAGGTCGCTGGATGAGACATCAAGATTATTATTACATTCAGTAGAGTTAAATGGGACAGGCCAAATCAAAGGGTGTGTGCGTCCTTTTGCACACACCACACAATTGTCTTTTGTGAGAGAACGGGCCGTAAAGGACATATAAGACATCCAAACATTTGTGACCTGAACAGAGGTTTCTACATTAGGCTGTGTCTTGAGCGTGTTCAATAATGTATAAAGACTATTTGTCACACTTCTGGGCAACTGGAATGATATGAGTTTGAGAGACACATTGGTGAAATTTTGGTGCGGCTGGTAGGGATAATTTGTCAAATCTTTCCTTTCGGTTGACAAAATGATAGGCAGGACAACAAGAATTGAAATGACAGTTAAAATCAACAATGTCCATCTTAGGCCACAAAGCCCAGGCCACCGAAAAGGGTGCCATGGGCGCCTACATGGGGTTACCATGATGCTGGAAAGAGGTTGAGGATTCACAGGCTGCAGATGCTCCTGGAGGGGACTGGTAGGATGACGTGGACGGATCAGAATATGGGTGATAATTCAGATCAAACAAGGCTTCGGTCTGCTGAATAGGGATTCTTGAATGTTTGCAACTCACAGGGCGGGTGTTGCGATATAGAACCAGTCCACACTCCGGCATCCACGCACACGAAACCCAGGTGTAAAGGACAGCTCCACTGCTTTTGGTGACAGTGCAATTCAACCAGATAGATTTACCTGGGAGCCTGGTATGGATCTCGAACCCTTCTTTAGTAGGCTGATCACCCAGGATTAGCCTTATTCTCTTCAGCAGGCGGGCAGCAGTACTTGGTTTGGCGAAGGTTCTGATATAGCTAGGGAAGTCGTGTGATGCTGGGCCAAAGCTATGAGGTTGTGGCCACTGGACAGGCAAACCCCCTTCCGTGGGTCTACCCTGGGTGGATATGGGAGAGACTGCTGAACAGTCTACTCCTTCAAATACGTTAAAATCACACTTGAACTCCAGGGTCACGTAGGTGGTGGAGGGGGTATTCAACCGCCTCCTTGTTATACAGGTTATACAGGGTGTGTTCAGCTTATTGTTCTTTGGTGTGGCTCACTTCCGGCCTTGACGGCTGTACCTTAAATACAAGAAAACAAACACTGTCCAGACATAAATGAAAAAGAAAATATGGTGATTGAAAATAGGGCTACACCTCAGTATATTGCATGACAATGCACTGACCAGGATACGTTAATCTAGCTTTCTCATAGAAATGCTTAACAGTAGGAACAATACAAGTAAGCAGTACGAGAATAGTGACAATTGTGACGATAATTTGAGGCAGCATTGTTTGCCAATGCTGCGATTTCATCCAGGCCCACCAAGAGCTATCCTGTGGATCAATACTGGCTAGGTATTGATCACGACGCTTCGTCAATATATTCAGTATACTTGTGAGGTTATCTACTATCCCCCTCGGGTGGATGTAGGTACAACAATGGTTGCCAAACATTACACAGGTACCTGCATTATTGGCCTTGGATACATCACTAGTAAATCGTTTTGAGAGTTCAAGCTTCTCAATGTCACTCAGCTGTCCGTTTTCCTGCAATGAGTCAATGGTGTAGTTTAAGAAATGCTGTTGATTATACCACAGATAATGCAACAAGGAATCATTTTTGACTTGTGCCCATGAAAATTGTTCTGGTGATACAAGTGGGTTACCGGCAAATACTAACTCCAAAGATTTGACAGAATCTACAGGTGTGTTCTGAGGAATGTTGATGGTTGGGCTAACTGTTGGGGCAATATCATGATCAATTAAGAAGTCAGAGTTAAACAGGGTAACACTCCCTGTTAGTACTACCGGGGCACAACAACCATACCAATTGGGTGGAATGGCTTGTATTAGTCCTGTGTTGTCACAGACCCAGAAGATATCTGCAACAGGTAAAGTACCTTTAGTGAAATCTAACATAAAACTAGTGTCAGCTACTAAAGTGCGGTTTGCTTTGACAATGATCTTTCTACCTACTGCATCATACCTTGTTTTACAAAGTTTGGTCATGCCAGTGCTACCCAAGGTAGAACAGAAACAAAGTGGGTAAGATTGATCAGGTGCTACAATATTACTTGGCAGTGTTGTAGCTGGTCTTGTTAACAAAAATGGATCACACTTGTGTAAATTGTCATCCATTTGACGAGGATCCATGTAATGTAACAGACAACAGAGGATACACTTTTTCTCTAAGTGTCTCCGATCTCTACACATACTAATGCTACTTAATGGTGCTATTTGAGGTTTTAGTCCTACATTATGACAAGCTATACAAGGTTGGTTAGTAAATGATTTGGCAGAAAATAGAAGGTATTGATATAACATATTGTATTGTCCTCCATGTTCGGTGACAACTTCGGTTCTGTTTAACCAGATTTCTTGGCCAGGGAGCCAGCCAGGTTCCTGGTTTGAGTTGTTATAGTCATCGTGGAGTGTCGTGATTGATATGTCAGCAAAATCTCCCGCTAGTAAGTACAGCAAGACAATCCATATAGACATGTTTGTTTTGTTTTCTACTCAACTCTCAACCCTCCTAATCTCAAAATTTTTGGATGCTGCCCAATTTCTTCACCTGGTAAGCGACGAGGGCCCCTATTAATGGCCCGACCCCGCTTTAATCAGGACTGATGAGAGGGGGACTTCTTAGAGAATTGTGAGTAGATGTGAGTGCACAATTACTTAACTGCTGTCTGAGTCTTCAGATTGTGACTGCTGTCTGGTCATGCTTCTAGTGACCGGTCTGGACACACCACTTGGTCCTGCTTTCTCACTTCCGTCAGTTGGTGAGGGTGTCTTCGTAGGAGTGTCACCTGGTTGTGCTTCGGCTTGTGGTGAGGCAGGCTCAGCTGGCTGGTCCGATTTGGTCAATTCAGGTGCTCTGGAACAATGATTCATGTGATACCAGTGAGGACGTCCTTCTACTTTCAAGGCTGTTGGGGTAGTTATTATTACCTTGAACGGACCCTCACGCCTAGGTGTACTCCACTTTCTTTTGAAAGTTTTAATGTACACCAGATCACCAGGGAGTACCTCCTTGATGTCATCATCTAAGGAAAGTCCTTTCCTATTGATTGTGGCCCCTTTCACGTCTTGGTAGATTTCTCTGTGAATTCGTGTTAGGGCCCTAGTGTACTGTGCCAAATCTGCCTGCAATTGGTCACATGCCACATCAAAAGTTTGAGGGGCTCTCAGGTATGGAACAGGCATTGGCCTACCCATCATCATTTCATGAGGGGTTAAATGTGTGATGCGGTTTGTGGTACTCCGCATAGCCATCAAAGCTAGTGGCAATGCATCTAGCCAATTAATTTTGTCACCACTGTCCATGATGATTTTGGCTATTTTGTCTTTCAACATGCCATTGTATCTTTCTACAAGGCCTTGACTCTGAGGATGATAGACACATCCTAGTCTCTGCTTTACTCGTAAAGCTTGGGTGAGGTAATGGATAGTGGAGTTAACAAAATGAGGCCCATTGTCTGAGCTGATTTTGTCTGGGATTCCAAATCGTGGGATCACATCCCTAAGTAGAAATTTGGCGAATGCTGCTGCTGAAGCATGACGTGTGGCGGTGGCTTCTGCCCACCGACTGAAAACATCAATGATCATGATGATGTACCTGCATTTTCTAATTTCGGTTCCCATGTCCACATAATCCATCATTATGTGTCTGAATGGACCATCGGGAGTGGGAATGTGCCCTAAAGGTGCTGTAAATGATTTCCTGTAGTTGTAAGCAATACAGACTGCACAACTGGATAAAAAGTGATCTACCGTTGGGACCAAGTAGGGGGACCACCAATCCCTTTTGATTTCTTTCAGGATGTCTTTTCTTTGTTTGTGGGCTGGCCCATGGGCGTCTGAAATGAGTGTTGTTAACAATTTACAAGGGGCCAGAAACAGTCCGTTAGGACCGTACCATAGACCATGGATGCACATGGCACCCCTCTTTTTCCAGGCACTTTTTTCCAATACACTAGCACTATCTTGGGCTTCTTTTAGGCTAGTGAGATCAGCAATATAGGCCTGCTGATCATCAGGGATACTGTATTCCCTGCCAATTGGGCCTACTGGGCACTGTAGGACAGATGAGGCTGCCTCTTTAGCCTGTTGATCTGCAAAATTGTTGCCTCTAGTGACTATGGAATGGTCTGTCTTGTGGCCTGCACACTTGACAATAGCCAGTTTTGCAGGCAATTGAATGGCAGCTAACAGATCAGAAATGGCTTCCCCATGTGCTATTTGAGTCCCATCAGCTCTTACAAAACCCCTTTGGGCCCATATTGACCCATACAAATGACAGACTCCATAAGCATAAGCTGAGTCTGTAAATATACTGCACTTTTTGCCACCCGCTAGTTGGCAGGCTGTGGTAAGTGCTTTGATCTCAGCTACTTGAGCAGAACATGGCTGTGGGATAGAGGCTTGATATAGAGTCTCAAAACTGTCAGTATTCTGGTTGTACTGTACAACTGCAAACCCTGCTAAATTACCGTCTGGGCCCTTAAAACAGGAACCATCAACAAATAGGGTTTGCTCTGTGTCTGGGAGAGGATCACTGTACATGTTCTCCCTTGGTTTTAAGAAGTTGGAGGTCAGGACCTCACAGTCATGTGGGGTTCCTTCGTCTGGTGTGGTCAGTCTTTCTGCTGGGTTGACCCTATTACATTTGTGGATGGTCAATTCGGGTGCAGAAAGTATAATGTGATATCCAGTTCGTCTGGCATTAGTTAAAACAAATGAATTGGATGTTAACAACGAATGTAATGCATGGTTGGTATACAAATCAACCTTGTGGCCTTGGGTGATAGAGGTAGCTTTTTCATAGGCAAAGGCTGCTGCAGCCAAGCCTTGGTAACAAGGGGGCATACCCTGTTCAATTTTGTCAAGCTGGGTACTAAAGTATGCAACTGGTTGATACCCTCCATCAGATGCCTGTGTCAATACGGCATTTGCATACCCACTCTTGGTTGCTACAAACAGTTGAAATGGTTTAGAATAATCTGGGTTTGCTAGTGCTGGAGCAGTACATAAGTCCACTTTTATGGCCTCAAAGGCTTGCAATGCTTCCTCATCCCACTCTAATTGCCCTTTCAAATTTTGCTGGCCTGCTGCTCGAATTAGCCTCCTAAGAGGAGATGTTTTTAGTGCAAAGTCACAAATCCATTGTCTACTGTAGCCTGCCATACCTAAAAAGGTTAGCATTTCAGAGACTGTGGTGGGTCTAGGTGCATTTTTTACTGCTGTGACGTGAGCCGTGGTGATGGCTTTCTGTCCTCCGCTTAGTTTTCTGCCTAGGTATTCTACCTCTTTCTGACAGAACTGTAATTTTGATTTGCTTACCTTATGCCCTTTTTCCGCCAGCGCTGTTAGGATTGTTAGTGAATCTGCTTCACACTGTTCTTTACTCCGTGACGTTATTAGAATATCATCACAGTACTGTAAGACAGTACTGGTTACGTTTATATCAGCCAAATCCATGGCCAATACTCTGTTAAATACAGAAGGGGACTCATTGAATCCCTGTGGTAGGCGGGTGTATGTTAACTGTCTTCCGCCATAAGTAAATGCAAACAAATACCTGGACTTTTCATTCAGTGGAATACTGAAAAAGGCTGAGCATAAATCAATAACTGTATACCACTCTGTGTCTGGTGGTATATTGCTGAGTAAGGTGTGAGGGTCAGGTACTACTGGTGTTTCAGCGTCTACTATTGCGTTTATAGCACGAAGGTCGTGTACTAATCGCCATTTGTCAGAGTTTGGTTTGCGAACCGGAAAAATAGGTGTATTACATGGACTTTTGGTCTCAACCAATACCCCTGCTTTAATCAAGCCTTCTATGGTTGGCTTGATTCCAGTGTAGGCTGCATTACTGAGTGGATATTGATGCTGATACGGTAGACGAGCATTTGGTTTGACTTGAATTTCGACTTCACCTCCTGAGGTTACTAGGCCTATGTCAGTGTCATGTGTTGTCCACAATTTCTGTGGTACTTTAGCTAAAATGTCTTCCTGCTCTTGAGTGAGTGTGTATTGACCTACTGTGAGTGTTCTGTCAACAAGGACCTTTTCTGCAATTGTTCTATCTACTGATTTTACAGCTATTCTATAATAGGAACCATCGGCTGACCTATGTATGAACCTATTGTCAGTTTTCACCCAATTGATTTCTCTGCATGCCTTCATCATGGGTCCTAGGTCTTGGGGTTGGCTGTCTTGTGCAGTCATCAAGGAAACATGTGGAACTGCATTGTCCACTCTGTACCACTGGGCAGTTTGGGAGTCTAGTTCTGCTGAAGCTGCCACCCCTTGAGGACCGATAAAGATGTCTCCTGTAGTGAGGAGAACGTTGGAGTCTTGCATACTTTGTGTCCATGCTGCATCATATTCTGTGTTGGTGTTTGTTGGGTCATAATATAGAGTGCAGTGGAGGTCATCCATCACATCAGTCATGTTTGGCCATACTGCTTTGATCCAGGTTTTCCAGCTGTTGAAGCTATTCATCAAGTTTGGTTCCATTAATTTGAGCCAGTACACGGTGGGTTGTTCAGGGCTTTGCTCAATTTCAGTCATCAACATTTGCAACGCAGTTGGTGGTAGTTCAATCATCACCCCGTCCGGAGTGCATTTGATGTCGGCATTCAATTTGCATAAGATATCTCTTCCCAACAATTCTAGTGGTTCAGTGAAGGTTAAGACTTGTGTTTTCCCAGAGAATCCTTGAGTCCTGATCTTTTTGTTGGACATGGGGAGTTGAGCTCCTTCAGGGCCAATCACCGAGTATGTAGCTCCGGTGTCCACTAGAAATGACGTCTTTTGTTGACCATTTATTGAGAGTTTTATTCTTGGCTCTCCAGTTGCAGATGCTGAAGCGGTCAATTGCAGATACTCCCCCTTTGGATTCTCTAGGCCTCGTCAATACCAATCTTGAGTTGGCACTGCCCCGTTAGGGCAGACACGGCTTATGTGTCCTGGTTGTCCACATGTCCAGCATTCAACTTGGGATTGTCTTGGTGGGGCAGTTGAGTATGGAGCAGCGGTTTGAAAAGGTTGTTGTACTGGATGTTCAGCAGCTTCAGGTCCACCACCTGTCATTGGTGCATAATAGGGTGGCCTACCTCCTCTTGCTCCTCTGCCTCCTCGACCTCTTCCTCTTCCTCTGTGACCCCGGTTTGCTCCACCAACATAGAAGTTGATGGGGGCCATGAAAGGTGTGTTAATATTTGGAGGTACGTTTATTTGCTGACTTGGTGTTGTCATCAGTTGCTGGTTTGGCATTGTTACAGCTGGTGAAACTACTTGAGGCTGGGATGTAGCCACTATTTGAGGTTGTTGAGTGGCCACAGTCTGCATGGTGCTAGTCACTGGAACTGGAGTGGGTTGAATCATGGCTGGTTGGGTTAGCACTGCAGCTTGATAAGCTGGGTCAGCTTTGTCTTCTTTCTTTGGTTTTTCTTTTTTCTTTAATTCAGTCAATTGTGCTTTTTGTAGTAGGGCAGTCAACTTCTCCAGGCTTTCTTTGTCTTGTTCCTTCTTCTTTCTGTGTCTTTCCACATGGTGAACCACATGATCTTTAAAGGTTTGCCATGGCATGCTGCTTAATCCTACGACGCCTTCTAGGGCTTCTTGTACTTCTTGGGGAAGGCTCTTTTTCAGCATCATCTGGAAAAATTTGCGATTGGTTTGATTGTGATTCCAGGCAGTTCCTGTTTCTTCCAGCCATTTTCTCTGAAAGTTACTGATGTGTTCGTTTATGCATGTTTCAGGTTTCAGTTCCATGGCTTCCAGTTGTCCTGGGTCCATGTTGGATGGGTATTCTTTTCTGATGGCATTCCAGACAAGGTTTCTGTACCTGTCAGCTGAGGTTTCATCATAATAATTTCTTTTTACCAGGTCTGGTTCTCCTGCCAATGTGAAGATTTCTTCCATCTTTGCTTTCCCTATGGTTTGGGAGAGAATTGCCTTCAGGTCTCCTACAGCCAGTTTATGACCTGTGGTGCGTTCTTCAAAGGCTGTGATCCACTTTTGGCCTCCATCATGCATGCTGGGTAGTTGGTCAATCAGGCCCTTAAGATCTAGGAAGGACCATGGGACATAGGTTTGTTCAGATCCCTTGTAAAGAATGGGGTACAGGGAAGCTTTGTCTTTCTTGCCCTTCTTGTCCTTGATACGTCTTGATCGTCTTGGTGCATAGGTGTCATCTATTAGCTTTCTTATTTCTTCATCTTCTGATGAACTTTCAGCCGTACCACTTTGTTGTTCTTCTTGGTAGTTCATCTCTTGTCTTTCTCTTCTCATGTCTCGGGGTAGTGAGCTGGTTTTACGTGGTCTCTGGATCTGGTCTTTTTGTTTTTTCAGGAGCTTCAATTCTGCTTCAGTCTGTTTTGCCAGTTCTTCTGTCTCCCTCATCAATGTGTTGAAATGTGCTTGTTCATCCTCACGTCTGTGTCTTGCATGCTGCTCTGACTCAATCATCAGTTCACCATGCACTCGTCGAGGGATCATGATGTCGGTGTTGTCTTGCATTAATTTGGTCGTCCAGCCACTTGTTGCGTCTTCTTGTTCATGAGGTGTGCTCTGCGTTGAAGGCTTTTGATAAGAACCTCCATTGTTATACAGCCATTCGTCATCAGGTGCATTCAGAGTTATTGCTGGGGTGTCTCTCTTTGGTGAGTCATCTCTTGTGCACAGGCTGTGTAGTGTCAGCTTGGGTGGACTAGGAGAAACTGCTGTTGGTCTCTCAGCCCCCCTCTCGGGCTGCCTCACCTCTTCTCTGGATGGACATGGGGTTGGAGTCTGGTAGTGACTCTCAGGGACTGCAGGTGTGCTAGTGGAATCTGGTTGATCTTTGACTTTGAACTTGACCATACCTTGCATTTCCATCTCCATGTCAGCCTCAGTCCACGTGGTTACTTGCAGTGGGCACTGGGTTGCAGTTGGTTCTTTGTCCTTGGAGCCTGGAACATATGGAGGTGGTCGTTCACGTTTGAGTTTGGGGTACAGTCGGGGTCGTTCTGATTGGTCCCCATGTTGCTTGTACAGCTTCTCTTTTTCTTTCAGAAGTGTGGCTTGCTCCATGAAGGCTTTGAGAATGATCATACGTCTTTGCTGCTTGATATGTTTTTTCTTGGACGTCACCACCTTTTTCCCTTCTAGGTCTGCAATTGTTTGACACAAGTCTTCATCAAAGGTTCCTCTCTTGGGCCACTGATGTGTGAGGTTCTTGGTCAGTTTGTTCCACTTCCGCATGGTCCTCTTTAATTCTACCTCTGGAGCTATTCCTGAGGCTACCACTAAGTCTATGGGTGATGGTTCCCTTTTTTCTGTCTTTGAAGCTCGTGATCCCATCATGTGTGTTACTTAAGTGATAGTGTACTAGTGTAATCTAAAAATAATTTGGGTGCTACTAAAGGGTTACTAACAGGCTGTGTGAGTGTGTGCGTGTATTAGGTGGGTGCGAGTTAACCTGTGGGTGGGTGTGAGGTGAGTCAGTCCAATGGTCACCGCCTCTGGGTGGAGTTTTCTCTCTCTCGTCCCCTCCTTGGTTTCAGCCAGGAAAGGGTTTGCTATCTGCTCTCTCTCTCTCTCTCCTGTGGATCACTGGAGACAGAGACCTAATAAAACATTAGGCTTAGCATGTGTCTTTTTCTTTTCATTTACTTTATTTAAATGTAGAATAACTTTGGTTAATTCTACTGTTTCAATCTCTGCCTATTCTTTTATCATGTTAATAAAGTACGTGGCTTATTTAAGAAAATGTTTCTAGGATAATTTATGTAGTTGCCTGGCCTTCACACCTTATACACTTTATTGGTCTTTTGCGCTGGGTTGGATGACTAAGGCATATGTCCCTTTATTGACTTTCCTTTCTGCTGTTCTGGGGTCCAAAGTGGCTGCCCCATTCCAACTAACTTCAGCATGGATCTTATGTACTGTTTCAGCAGGGCGCTTCAGCGCCTCTGTGTGAAACTCCATCCCTATTGGATTGAAGCCATCTGCCAAAATCATAGACGCGGAGCCACGCTCCCACAAAACAGAGCGTGTAGTGATGGACAGGTAGACTTGTAGCTCCCTACATTGTCTATCCTGAATGTCTGCTGCCACAGATAGTGGTTCAAATGATCCCCATGGCAGGTTCTCTAACCCCAATGTGACTCCTGTTGCACTAGAATTAGTCAAGATTAGGTTTAAGACAGGAGTCAATAGTCTTGAGGTCCAGAAACACCTAATTCTCTCAGTTAGTCTGAGGTGTGGAAAGACCTCTTCAGCAAGGTCCAGGTTATACCAATCAGTTAACAACCACAATTTATGATTGATAAGCTGCTCTGATTGCCAACGCTCGATGCCTTGCACATTCTTGTATGTTCTCTCTAACCAGAAATGAGTTCTGATTCCCTGCGTTTCAGCTAAAAGCAACTCACTATCCATGATTGCTGCTCTTCTCTATAAGACAAATACAATTTTACACACACCACCTTGTGTGTTTCAACAAAGTCTAGCTACTAATATTCCTTCACAGAGCCCCTATCCAAGTAAACACATGCAATAATACCCTTTACAGTTACCTCTGTAGCCGGTGTAGGTCACGGCTACGTATAGCTCCTACAGCTATATCTTTTGCTACTTCAACATACAATAGCCAATATTCTTTAACACAACCTGGTGTTTATTAACCATCAATACACTTTGTCATATATCCACCAATACATTTTCTGAGGCTTTTCAACTATCAATTGATATAGGATACCCACTACTCTTGCGGGCCTAGGCCTGTGGGCTCGCAAGGTCAGCTCTAGTTCCGTATATCTCTATTTACCGATATCCAGTAAACTTCAAGGTATGCTCTGTCACTTTATTCCCTCTCCTAATACATGTTAGGATCTTAATAACAACACGGACAAATGTCCTCAAAGGTATTATATCAATAGAGACCACAGTATGAGAGATAATAATACCATTGCCTGTGCCTCCCATTATCTTTTAAACTTCATTAGACATTTTACACACGAAGCTTCAAACATAGCAAGCGCTTAGCAGAATAAGACACAGCCAAAACATGTATTAAACAACATTTAAGACAGACAAAACCGTGTAACATATACTTTTGGTACCACTATTACTTGTGCACTGTTTCCTTTTTTTTTCTCTAGGCCTTTCTCTTTAATGGCTTTATCTCTGAGGGTTATTCCCTTAACCCTTTTTTTCTCTCTGCCGGCTTTTCTCTATGCCATTTTATCATCACTTTTTTATTTGGTTTTCTGACTGTTACTCCTTTTTCTGTGGTTTTCTAAAAGTTATTTGCTTTTTATTTGGTTTTCTAGTAGTTATTTACTTTTTATTTGGTTTTCTAATAACAGTTATCAGCATTTCTCATTGACTCGGAGCCAGATATACTGGAAGCTGAACACCACTGAAGCCTGTGGACAGCCAGGCCCTATCCCCCCTTAAGCAGATTTTTGAATACAAAGATCGGCTTACCTTAAAGTTGAAACGGGTGCGCTGAAGGACAGGAGGACAGGAACAGGCCAGGCACAGGTGCGGCGTCAGGCAAACAGGGCGCAAGGCGCGCAGAGCGAAGCCAACCAACGGGCCACCAAAATGTCGGCTCTTTTTCACTATAAATCCCCCAATCAGCTAATAAGCATTTAGAAATGGTGCATAAAAGAATCCAGCTCCGTAGTCAATAGAAAGGCAGAGTGCAACCTTTATTTCTGTATAAAGTATACAAAACAGGTAAAGACTAAGGCACTACATGTAATGCGTTAGCCTGAGACAGCCAGCACTCTCCAAAAGCAGTCTAAACAGTGGGGCTCCTCTTGGGCCTTATATACAGTCCTTATCTAGCTGTGGCTACCCCCACGCATATTTTTTTATTGTAATATTTTATGGTTGGATCCGCTTATAATACTATGGGAAGCCCCTTACTCCTTAATCTTGTCACTATTGTATTCGCTTATATCCGTCGTTTGTAAGACTTTGTTTTTTAAAAAGAGCACTAACACCTGCAAGGTCATTTGTGCTGACGATCGCACTACTGCAGAATTTTGGGTGTTTTCCACTGAGTTTACCTCAGATTCACCCCAAGTGGGCTCTGCCAAGCCCCCCTAGGGCATTTACACTAATCTTGAGTACAGAAATGCTGACTGGCTCAGACTTGGTCATTATAGCAAAATACACATACAATCATGTTTATGAGTACATAATGTGTTCTTACACACAAATAATCCATCAGTTCCTCTATGGTTGGTGCCGGGACAGGTAGAAGCAGGCCAAACCTTCTGGGGTCATCAGGGTGAAGTGACCTTAGTCTGGGTCTTCCCCTGCAGTCATGAAGCAGCAGCTGTAAGAATCAAATTATAACAAACTGTTTACAAAGACGAGGAGCATATTCCTCATCTGGGCTGTCATCACCTTTTCCTTTTCTTCCTGATCATCTGTTCCCCAATCAGAACTGTGAAATGTGAGATGAGTAAATACTAGGAATCACACTACAAGTACATTTACTTCTACATTACTACTCAAACAATAATCACAACTTCCTGAGCTCACTGATCTCATCTTCATTCATGTTCAGGTTTTGGTGGTCTTGGACCCTCCTATTCTGAAGACAATATGATAAAGAATTACACACTGTCAGCATAGGTGTGGACTGCAGCTACTATTTTTTCTGTGTCATGTTTAGTAATAAACTATAGTTACCTCTTCTCCAAAGCTTCAGAGACATCCATGCTGCTCTCCAGAGCTTCAGTCCCTTCTTCTAGAAGTGGTAGATCTTCTCTATAGAGATCAAATTGTTCTGTTTGTGAAAATGTAGACCACCAATAATACTGTACTTCTGTACTGATATTAGGATCTATAATTCACAATGTGGTCTGAAATCATATTAGTTCAGATCCTGAATACTGACCGGTCTGAAAGTGCTCCACTTGATGGACACCCAATACTGGACAGGGGCATCAAATGCTGCTTCTTCTACTGCCTCTTACTAGGGGTGGAGGTGCTTGAACATTCAAAGCTAAAAAGAAAATCCCATAATCAACTTATTTACACAGAAAAGTGAAGATCATTTCACCACAATATCAAACCTGAGTGATCTCTACTAAAAAGGGCTTTATGGACTCTATTAGATACGACGGATAAACAGCTAACGTCTGATAGACACTGTGCACACGATTAAAACATTATTTTCAACCATTCTGAACAAACCAGCACAATTTAAACGATGGAATAAACAATAAGATGTAGATGTGATTATATAATACACTTCAATCAAGAACTAACATTAAAAACACAGTAAAACATTAGAAACACCAAGTTATCTGACTGCACTGATGAAATGCAGAAAGTCCAGGTAGGATGAAATTATGGGCGAACCGCCAATCACAGAAATGTTCCTCAACCTAAAAAGCCTCGGCATTCGTCTAAAAAGCTCCATGAGCAGAGACGGAGTAAAAGCAGAGGAAATATTGGAGATGCGTTTGCATTAATATTGAGCTGGCAGCTCTAGTCTGGAGCACTTTAGCTACCTAGCTCTCTCAAACACGCGCTGCCTTCATAACCCAGCTGCACTCGGACCACTGGCTAGAAATGAAGCCCTCCAATGTTTAAAGCACTGAAAAAGCCCATCTCTACTAGTGGCTGTAAGAAATGATCTAGATGAGGTTAGCTAAACTTAGCTGAAGCTCAGTGCTCACCTGTTCAGGAGAAAATCAGCCAGTTCGGTCCGTTTTGAGTCCTTCTGGGCTCTAAGCTGTCTCCATCTATCAAACGCATCTCCAGTATTTCCTCTGCTTTTACTCCGTCTCTGGTCATGGAGCTTTTTAGACGAATGCCGAGGCTTTTTAGGTTGTGGAACATCTAATGATCCAGGTCCAGGTCGCTTCCTCGCCTCCATGGCTGCAGCACGCTGTGTTTCCTTGCTGTTGTTTTTCCAGATCTGGCAACCCGGGGTGTGGCAGTAGGACTGGGGGGTGGGGGAGTGTAAAACAGTATAGCCATCAAATGTGATGTGATGAACCAACTTCATATGAATAATTGTGTCTTTTATAGTCTATTATAAATATTTATGACTGTTCTGGGTTTTTTACTCTCCACTACTGCCTTCATCTCTACACTTTATTGCAACATCATAATGAAGCTTTTGTGTGTTTTCTGCTTTTGTCTTACAGTGTATGATGAGGCTGATGACATCCATCCTGTGATGGTGAACATTTGTCACCGCTTCAGCTGAAACAGTGCTGGGAGTTTTCCTCTAAAGGACTCCTAGGTGATCTTCAAGAGATGCTCAGCAAAAGTGTAAACACCCCACTTTCATCTCCACCAGCAGACCTACAGAAGACTCTTAAATTCAGTGATGCTCTCAGAGGTGTACAGGTTCAAGGGGAGGTGCTTCAGTGTGTGTCTAATATTACACTAAATTATGTAAGTACTCTCTTGATGATGTTGGTGTAACGGGCCGTCTGCATACTGAAGTGATTCCATTGTTTTGGTCAAGTACTTAGTAAACATGGACGCTGTGTGGGTTCTGTGTGGTAAAATGTAGCTTCTGGTTTCTGGTGGGTGTTTGTCTTTTTAATAAGACTGATATTCTCTGATATAAGTGGAACCTACATTATGTACATTCAAGATGAAATCAAGATGATTTTTAGCTGGTTTAATAAATGTCATATTGTAATGGTATGGAGTGCAGTTTCTTTTAATTTAATCTTCATAAACATTGTTAATGTCTTTCTGTTTCTGTTGCTCTTTCAATTAATGCTAAAGTTCAATTTGTTTACTATTTACTTTCTATAAATAAACAGTATAGAAAGACATTTTGATCATGAGTCCAGAATGGCTCTATAGTATCTCAATAGGATACAGCAGCAGGGACAAGCATTTGTACTCTCTTAAGTCCAAAATGTTCTTAGTGTGTATGTGCACTATATAAGAGAGAAGCCCCCAACTGACTACACAATAGAAACACCTATATCTGTATGCTGTTCATCGACTTTTCCTCTGCCTTCACCAGACCTGGAAATCAACACCTGCATTTGTAATTGGATCTTGGGACATCCTAATAAAAAGACCCCAGTGTGTGCGGTTGTGTAGTTCTGTGTCCTCTAGGCTCAGGCTCAGGCTCAGGCACCGTGGCAGACTGAGGCTCTGCCATATCCTTAGGACATCTTATCTGGCACAAGGTCCCCTTCCATTAGAGACGTTCCTCACCAGCACTGTGTGTGGAAGGAGATTGCAGCTTCATTAGGGACACCTTTCACTCCAGCCACACACTGTATAACCACCTACCATCCAGGAGGAGATGAAGAAACCAGTGAGATGAGACTGTCAGTGTTTGTGTTGTAATATTTCACATTAAAATCTAGGACAGTCAGTTCTCTCATTTCTTGGAAAAGTCCTCTTTATGAAAGTTGGCAGTAGTTTAGTGTTTTGATGGACTTTAGTTTAGTTCATGAAGTAATGTGAAGGAAAGGACACTCTCCCTCTCGATGGAGTTCACTTTTATAAAGCAAAAACACACAACATCAGCTTCTGTACTCGAGAGTCTAATACAATGTCTTTAATGTTCAGCCTCCAATCACTCACTATTAAGGGCACAGAAGCCGTTCACTCGAATAGAAGAGTGCACTTCTATATAGTGAGAAGGAATCCCTTTGGAATTGACCTCATGGATGGACCTTGGATGTCACCGTGTGGTCAAACCGATAAAGTGCATAGATGCACATATTGATGAATCGTATGATTTCATGCAGTTATTGATAGTCTATAAAAAAAGTCACATGATTTACTAAATCTATATAAATGGAATAAATAAAAAGTCAGTTTTAACAGCTTTTAGCTTTTGTGACTTTTTAACAAAACTAACTGTAAAATAAAGTAATTTTTGTCAAAAAAAGCAATTTCTTTAATCTGTCTATCTCTGCCAAATATATCAAATACTGACAATAATGCATTTAGAAATGTAGAACTGCAAGAAAATATGAGAGCAAAGAAACGTGTGTTTAGTAATTCTGCATTTCCTAACCATTCATTTACTCTTATAAACTGGAGAATCAGAGGGATTGGCTGCCCTATGAGACGGTATTAATGACATTTGAACAGATTTGAACTTTGACTTTATTGATGCATTTGTTCATTAAAAGATTGTTTAAATGAGTTTCCAGATCTGTTCCTGTGTGTGTTCCTGTTTCCAAAGACTTTCTAGTTCCAAAATGGCCCGTTTTAGTTCCTGTGGTTGTTGATCTGCCTGCTGTCTATTGCCTAACTAAACATGACGTGATGAGCCTGAATCAAACACTGAACCGAATCAAGACACTGAACCGAACATAAATGAACGTATATGAACAAGAACCGAATCCATGAATCAAAACCAGAACGGAAACCCAACAAAAGTCATTCTATGAGCCTGAGGGCGCGATACCGAGGGTCTGACACTAAATAATAATATTAATATTCTTTATTAAAAATAGTTCAGTTATTATACATATGTGTTTTTGTCTGCTAGAGTATGATCTAAATGAATGGCTGCTAGCTTGTGCTTTGCTGCAGCTATATTTGAGGTGTGTGCTGCTAATTACAGCTGCTTGTTTAGCTTGATGTTTTAGCCTCCTGTGTTCAGCTCTCCACTCATTTCCACCCTGACATGATCAGGAAAGCACAGATGCCTGTACATCACATGGCAGGAGAAGCTTTGTACAGGCACACTAGGTAAGGGGTGGGTGCCACAATTTAGTTAGGTGGTTATCTCTTTGCTAGGCAGGTAAGCTGTTCATTTTTTATTCATGCTCCACTCAGGTGTTCACAAAGGTTTTCCCCATAAAAAGTGCTAATGTGGTTAATGTCTAGTGATGGCTTTAAACGTGTTGAGGTAGATTAAGTAGACTGTACTAGTATGTGCCTCTATTTAGAACCATTGCAGTTTCTCGGTTTGGCCACATGAGGGCATCCAAGCTCCATCTTCAGAAAATCCCAACGTGCTCTCAACCTCTGTGTCGCTCTCAGCAGGTCAGTATGAAGAGGAAAGCTCCTCACTGTACAGAGGAGCCCTTTTCTATTGAACTGAAGGACTTCTGTGTCCTTAATAATGAGGGAAACTGAGGCTGACGTTTAAAGACACTGTGTGATGCTCTCGAGTACAGAAGTCATTGTTGTGTGTATTTACTTTATAAAAGTGAAATCCAAGGACTAAACATCCTTCACCCAAATACTTGCAAAAGCACTTTTCTAAGAAAAGCGTTTATATTGTCTAGTGATGACTTTAAATGTGCCGAGGCAGATTAAGTAGACTGGACTAGATATGACCATTTTAATGTGAAATTAAATTAAATTAAAACACAAACAAACAACACTGACAATGTTTTCTCAATGTTTTTATTATGTTTATTTCCAATGACTTGAATTATTTTAGATAGATGGTTCCCCTTTTAAGTCATGGTTCCTTTTAAGGTTTCTTCCTCTTGATCTGAGGGAGTTTTTCCACTGTTCCCCGGGTCTCTATGAAGCTGCTTTGTGACAAAAGTGATATATGAATAAATTTAAATTTAATTTAATTTAATTAACACACACACACACACACAACCTCCATATAAAACTGATAATATATTAATGTTTACAAAAACACTTCAAACACCAATCCCCCCACGGCAATGCTAAAACTACCATTTCACAAATGGTAACCAGCTTCACAAATAAACATGGGTTTAACATTTAAACAGCAGATGTTTGTATCACGGCAATTTTAAAAAGCCAGCATGTCATTTATGAACAGGACAGAACTGATGAACATGTCCTTCAACCATGAAGATGAAGAAACTGCATTGCCATTTCTGCATTCCTCTGTCTTTAGACTAAATCCTTCATTTAAACAAACAGATTCTCATCAGCTGAAGGTGAGTCAAGAGCTTGATGCTCCAGTCTTTGTCACCTGTGAGACAACATGCATGGAAAATGCCACCCAGACCCACAAAGTGTCTCTGTTTAGTTTGTACTTGACCTTCCAAAACAATAGAACCATGCTGAGAAGCTCGATCTCCAGCACTAGAACATTCAAAGACAAGCTGCTTTGATTTCTACTAGAGTTTAGAAGTCGTCAGCCCTTAAACTCAGGTCTCTAAATGAGTTTAATGAAGTGGACATTTGGAGTCAGATGAACTTCACACTGTGAGCTATGGCTGTGTCTAACAGTCCGACTGTGTGTCTCTGTATTAATGCGCCACAGGAGGAGCGCTTTTTTAGGAGACAACAAATAAGTAATATATTGATCCTTTCTGGTAAAATACATCATCTTACAGATATTCCACAAACAATACTAATTAATAATATAGAGAACTCTAAGTGATTTTAGATGGTATAATAAAAGCTTTTTAGCTAGATTATCTCGCTAGGTTAGCTGATGTGTTTTAGTGAATGTGTAGCTGCTGTTAACTGTGAAGTGAGCTAGATAACTAGTTACTGAACCTAACGCAGCTCACTAATATCACATGTGCTTGTAAGCTCTGCTACTTTTGTGAGCTAAAAGTAAGATATGGGACTTTTTCTAGGACAGGCTGGAAACGTTCCCTACATATCTGGATAAATCTCCCTCAGATATCAGTTATGGAGAAACTGGAAGTAATATCAGCGGCTACTTTACAAGATAAATATTATTAAAGTTAAAATGTGCTGCTGCCCGTTACTGTAAATAGTGTGGTGGTAAGTGACTGTGGTATTTTTTTAATATTCAAAGTTGTGCAGGTGTGTATATCATATTTTACTAAAATGAATATACATGCTAATGCTTACAGTAAACCTATTTTTGCATGATAATTGTTTTTCTGTCTTATGATTAATATGAATTAAATATTCTTCGCTGCCGATTAGTGAGGAACACCGTGACCAACATGGTGTCCATCATCAGAGCAAGTGATACTGAATTTATGTTTCCCTCGAAAAATGAGGTCCAGGCCATGGCAAAGCGGCTTGTGGAGTATTATCCAATGCTTCGTGATAACACAGTGAACTGCACACACACTTGGGTAAGTGTTTGTACCATTTGTAAACCAACTTTTCATTAATGTCACATAAGCCAGTTTTAAGTTCCAGTGATGGAAAACCCCATCCATGATCAATCATGAAAACTAAACAATAAGTTCATATTTATAGAACTATAGGATAAAGTGTAAATGTGGGCTTTCCAGCAGGTAAAGTTTTTATTATTTTGATTTAGTGCTGAACAGTAAAAACGGCTGAAAAACTTTTTGGTCATTCTTTTTCATTTTAAAAACAGATCAAAAATTAAAGATTGATGATTATTTCATTTTCATTTCATATTCTAACTTCCATAGAACATAAAAAACTAATTATATATATATAGCTCTATCTTTTAGCACACTACTGCACATTTCATCTGACCTATCCAAAGTGCCTCACAACACTCCTGTCACTACTTCAGACAGAAGTTCTGCAGGATGCCATTCATGATCGGGATGCAGCTTCATCCTACAAAAAAGCTTTGTCAGCGTGGAGAAAGATCATTGGTGAGTAGTGAAAAGTGCCCAGTGGTCAAGCAGCAGTGGCTATCATTGTCAGCAGGGTGTAACAAATTCTAACAGTTACAGAGCTGGTTGTTTACTACGTTTGGTGTTTCAAAAATTCAGCTGTGTTAGATATCTTATTCAATAAAAATACTCTTA
The DNA here is from genome assembly GCF_030463535.1 of Salminus brasiliensis. Classification (NCBI taxonomy): domain Eukaryota; kingdom Metazoa; phylum Chordata; class Actinopteri; order Characiformes; family Bryconidae; genus Salminus; species Salminus brasiliensis. Next base: position 21,427,259 of record NC_132889.1, on the reverse strand, counting down.
GAGGTTTGATTGTTAAAAATAAAACAGTGTAACACATTCAGGAACATGGAGTTATTTAGTTTAACTAAGCTAAAAGTGAAATGTTACTTTTTGTTGAAGTTTAAAAACAGGTTGACTCACCAGCACCATGTATAATGCATACATGTCTTTCATTAAGTGCTATGTAGCAGCATTTCTACCTATTAAATGTCTCTGGAGTTTGTACCATACTGGATGTGGTTGTTTTTACTGTTCCTCATGTTGAGTACAACATTATGAAATATGAAATCATTATTATAAAATTACAGTCTTAAATTAGAATGACTTAGAAGTAATTTTTGTTTATTTAAACTCCATATTGAGTGTAAAGAACATTAAATGATTCTAATTTTATTTTTTTTAACAAATGAGCTTCTATAAAAAAGCTTAAAACAAGATTAGTTTTCTAGTTTTGTCACTTTATGGATGACGTTTATGATTTGCTAATTTGCTAAATTGACTTTTATGGTCGCTAAACCTAGTCATAATGCCTTATAATGATTCATTCTTACTGTTTTCTGAGATTACAGGATCATTTACAGTGCAGTTTTCTCACTATATTGGCAGATAATTTTGCTTGATTCAATCATTTCTTTTCTTATTTTGCTTTTATTCATCTTAGTTTTTGACACTGATGTTTTGCAGTGCATTGGTGCTGTGGGGACAGTGGAAATGTAGTGTAGACTATAGACATATGAAACAGTAGTAAGATAAATATACTGTAAGATAAATATATTGTGAGGGGAACAGGCAGTTTTACCAGTGTTCTTTAAAGCTTGTCCACCATAGCAACAGTTACTAATGACAGAACAAAGGGCATGGACAGGTGAATTATGACATCACAGGGTTGGAAGTGTATAAATGGCAGGAGCATCTTCACTCGGCTCATTCACAGCTTTCTGCTGTTGGAGATCAGCTGCTCTTTTAAACATGAGCTTTGAGTACATCCCCCCATCCTGGCAGTCAGCCAGCCAGAAAAAGCCAGGATACAGCTTCGATGTGAAAGATCCAGGAAACTTCGAAGCTCGATTGAGGGCAATGATAGCGGCTCAGGCCAACGACAGTGAGACGAGTGAGAGAGAGAGACAGACAGTGAGGAGAGCAAGAAGAGAAGGAGAGAGACAGACAGTGAGAATAGCAAGAAGAGAAGAAGAGAGACAGACAGTGAGGAGAGCAAGAAGAGAAGGAGAGAGACAGACAGTGAGGAGAGCAAGAAGAGAAGGAGAGAGACAGACAGTGAGAGGAAGGTGAAAAAGAGGAGAGAAGGAGGAGAACAGAGCTCAGGGCGATCTGTCTGCAGAGACACTACTCCTGCTGAGGAGAGCCAGTCCAGTCTAAAGACCACACCCAAACAGAGACTGGTTCACAGACTGAATCAGGAAGTCCAGGTCCTCCACAAACTCGGCCCCAGAACTGCTGAAGTCTGTTCAGCAAATAAAAAAAACTAAAGATCTGCTGAAGTTAGAACTACAGCCAAGTCAGGAGCACAAACTAACCAGACAGTCCAGTTCAGAGTCCGGCTGCATTCACTCCTGCACAGATAAGTGGTGCCTGATGAATTTCGTGAATCAGCTGGGCCTTAAGCTTCCAACCCGGAAGTGAACTAGAGGCCCTCAAACCACCTGCAGCTGTAGAGGAGACTAGAGGAAAGTCAACAGAAACAGAAACAGTCTGATGAAGCTCAGAGAAAATCAGAGGACAGTCAAAGGGAGTCAGAGAAGTGAGGGTGTCAGAGGAAGGCCAAAGGAAACTGTAGAATGTAATAGAGAGTCAGAGGACAGACCGAGGAAACTCATAGAAAGTTAGAGGAAGTCGGAGGCCAGTCAAAGGAACGTCTGAGGAAGTGAGAGGAAATACAGAAGAAGGTCAGAGGAAGTTAGACACAGTCTCCAGATCAGTGTGCAGGCATTGTTGGTCCACCTGTGACTTAAAGCTCCTCTGCCTCTGATCCAGACTCTGAGAGTTGCCTCCCATACCTCCTCTGCATAGCAAACCACACCTCAACAGAGCGCTCAGCTCTAAACTCAGGATGAGGCTTGAGACGTGCTGGTTCAGCTTCCTGTGAGGCTATAGTTGCTGTCTAGCTAACAAGACTCAGGTGTGCTAAGTGGATCTGGAGCCAGTGACACAGAGCACTGTAGAGTGGGAGGGGCATAGCCAGAGGGGGCGGAGCATTCTTTCTCCTAATTGGATTTACTGTGTTCTTGTTTTGGATCTGGTGTCGACCAGAGGAGGATGGGTTCCCCTTTTGAGTCTTGGTTCCTTTCAAGGTTTTTTCCTCTTGCTCTGAGGGAGTTTTTCTTGCCACTGTTTCCCTCGGCTTTCTCAAAATAGGCTCGGACACGGATTTCTGTAGAAGTTGCTTTTGAAAAAAAGCCTCAAACTTAGCCGTAGGTACCCCTCAGTATTGGCCACTTGTGAACTTGCAGGGGACATATCAGCAAACAGTAAATAACTGGATGCATGTTACTCATCTAAGTAAATGTTTTTTTAAAAGAGCTATGTGTCTAGATTAGTGTACAGAAGTCGTTTGATTTTGAAATAAAATATATATTTTTTATAAATACGTTTTTGTTTAATTAGATGTGACACTAGATCCCCTAATTCCAGCCACCTTACTTTCGTTTTTCCCTAACTCACCTTTCAGCTTAAAAGCGCATATTAAAACGGTTATAAAATATTTTTCTTAGTATTGTTTTGTTAGTAAAATGATTATATATTATATTTGTTCCATTTTCAGTGACACAAAGTATGTAATGCTGTTTTTTTTTTTACTTTAAACAGTAAAAACATTTTGACAATCAGAATCAGATTTTTTTAAAAGTAAAAACTTTATTAAAACAGTAAAACATAAAAACAATTATGACATTAAATTATACATTATCATACAAATTAATTCATCCTTCCATTCATTCATAACTTAACAGAGGACATGATGCGGGCACGGGTCCTCCGGCACTGAAGACACTCAAATTCTTCCTCTTCTGAGGGGTTCCACTGTTCACAGCTGCAGTGGAACCACTCTTCACACAGGGGACAGTACACCCATGACACGATGGCGCCATCCCCAGGGGGATTTACCCGCCTGCACCTGCCACATAGATCTGACATAAAAGAAACACACTCACACATCTCCCCTGCTGACAGAGTATCATACACTACTCACAACAAGTTAGCCAACAACAGTGGCAGGTATACCCCAACAAAAAGGGGGTAAAGGTTAGAATGCATTTTAGGTTCATCCTAAAAATTCACCCGAAAGCCAAATATCCCTAATGTTTTGTGAGTCGTGTAATTAAGAGACTTTATTCACTGCAATTACATTTAGACTGCAATCCAACACTTTTTCTACTACTAAACACTGTCTTTAAGAACTCATCTTTTTAATGGACAGCTACCTTTGGTTTGGGTCATGGGTGCATCTCTGTCCCCTCCCTCATCCGGCTGCCTTGTCTTTCTACATTTCTTTCTCCCTGTAAGAAATAATCTTTAGATCCTGAACACCTACAGATAAGGCAGAAGGTAAAACTACACTGAAAAGGTGAGATCTAAACTAAAAGCTCCTGAAACAGTAACTGAATCTCTAACTGAACACTGAAGTCACCTGTCTTCGGTGCCGGAGCTTTTCTCTTTTCACCTGCAGGTTGATAACATTTCGATTTTTATTAATTTCACATTTTATCCTGGACACAGGGCGCTCCTTCTGGGCATGACGAAGGAAGTGGTCAAACCAGCGCTGGAACAGCTCCCCGTTGATGTACCCTGCCAGAGATTTGACATAGAGGGCATTGAGGGGTCCTCCTTGGGTGTTCGGGCCTCCGGGAAAATTCTTTGCGAAAACTATAAATGGTGGAATGTCCTTCTCAACTGCGTTGAAGCAGGCCAGTACGGACATGTGGTCTCGGGTGCCGGGGTCCTGCTTGTATGCGTGCTTAGACCCCCGGGGTGTCAGTACTTTGAACCTGGAGCCATTCACCTGGAAAGCAGTCTCACAGTTATAAATCTGTTTCCAGAGTGGATGTCAGCAGGTCAAAGTACTGATCCACCGTCCTCTTCTTTCCCACGGTCGATGGTGTCCGGTGTCCTCATGCTTAGTTGTCTCGCGTGTCCCAGGAACTGCTGGACCAAGAAACGATCTTGCCATCACCTTTGAGAACTCACTGGTCACTCCTTCTACTGCAGCCCGAAGCCTTGGTGTAGTGATGGATGATCAGTTATCGTTCTCAAGACATGTTGCAAACGTAACTCGGTCCTGCAGATTTCTTCTGTACAACATCCGGAGAATTCGACCCTTCCTCTCTAGAGAGGCCACCCAGGTGCTTGTTCAGTCTCTCGTCACTTCCAGACTTGACTACTGCAACTCTCTTCTGGCTGGTCTCCCTCTGTGCACCATCAGGCCCCTGCAGCTCATCCAGAATGCAGCAGCACGGGTCGTCTTCAATGTCCCAAAATTTAGCCATGTCACTCCACTGCTGCGTTCTCTCCACTGGCTTCCTGTAGCTGCCTGCATCAGATTTAAAACCCTGACGCTGGCCTACAAAGCCAAGCACGGACCAGCCCCTCCGTATCTGATGGCAATGGTCAAAAGCCGTCTGCACCAAGAGCCCTTTCGAGCTTCAAGTACGGCTTGGCTCGACCCGCCATCCCTCAAAATCCGCGGAAGACAAGCGTCCAGGCTTTTTTCTGTCCTGGCACCAAAGTGGTGGAACGAGCTGCCCCTGGGTGTCTGAACGGCTGAGTCGCTCGCTGTCTTCAAACGCAGACTGAAGACCCACCTCTTCAGAGAGTACTTGGACGAATAGTTCTATGGTCGCCTTATTGTATTGTGTTTAGCAATGTCTAAGCTTGGAGGTATCTTTTGAATTATTAGCCTATTCTAACTAGCGAAGGTTTTCTTGGGTAAATAGCAAAGCACTTTGTAAGTCACTCTGGATAAGAGCATCTGCTAAATGCCGTAAATGTAAATGTCTCCTCCTGAAACAGTGCCACCACTTTTTCCCAAGTGGTGGCACATCTTCACTGGGGTTCCTCTTTCTCCTCACTTTTTTATTTTTATTTTTATCAATTCTTCTGTTTACAGACCGTCATTCTCCCTTTTCATGACTGTCATGAACTGAACTACATCAGCTTTTCACATATTTTTGTTATGAGATCTGGTTCTTCTCACTCAACCTTTGACCTTGGAGTCGATTTCCAAGTATTTTAAAGCTTACTTTAGAAGTTTTCCAAAATCATCAGTTAATAGATGTTCTAAATTCAGTTCAGGATGAGATTAGAGAGAGAATATAACAAACACAAGATAAGGGGTAAAGATAAATTTACCATAGCAGTGTAATTAAATGTGTGTTCCACTTTTACTCCCATACTGAATTATATATATAGTCAACTGAAGTAATTCATAATTAATATACTGGCTTTTAGCCTGAATAAGATCTTCCTGTTGTGAGTATTCCATCAGAAACCTCTAATCAGCATTAGTGAACAGTTCAGGTTTAATTTTCTTCTACATAGTCTGCCACCCAAGAGACTAACTCTATAACCACTAGACTACTATAATAACACACATAGAATGATTTACAGTAAAGTAACAACAAACATTAAATGTATCATTATTAACATCATTAGTGGAAAATAAGGGATTAAAGACTGCACACACTGCTTTCAGAATATAGAAGAGTATATATGATATACATGCTTTGACAGCCCTTCTAAAGCGAGAAAAGCACACGCAGTTGGTGTCATCACTCAGCTATACGTTCAAAGTGTCAACAAGTAATAAATAAAAGGAAAAGGGAGTGACATTGAAACATTGGCAAAAAAAAAACAAACAAACAAAAAATAATAAGGCAATAAAAAATAATTCAAGTTTATTTATAAAAATACTTTACAACGAGTCATCACAAATCTGGTTTACAGAGATCTGGGTATAAATACCTAAAATAGTACCCAGGAATAAAAACAGTAAATCAATACTGAATTAAGAGATCATGGAAATGCACAGTTAAGCCATAAAAGATGAAAACGTGAGTGAAATGTTAAAGTGCAGGCAGGTGAGGATGAATCAACACGAGGCTCCAGAGCAGGACAGTGGGCAGTAGGGTAGTAGAGAGCCAGGTCTGGTGGTCCAAGGATGGAACAGCTGGAACTGGGCATCTCAATACATGGAAAATAGAGATAGAGAAAAAGAAAACAAAAACGAGAGAAAAACACAAGGGGTTAGAAAATCCAATAGGTAGAGTGGGCGTCAGATCACGGCAAGCTGAAGAAAAGAAAGGGGAGGGGAAAAAACAAACAAACCAGCAACACAGGTTTCAAGCCAATTAAAAACACATTTTAGATAAAACAAGGTCTTGGTTAATAAGGAAAGTCCTGACTACACAAACATACTCAAAGGATTGAATACAATAAATAAATAAAATGTCCTTCCCTAAACACAGGCCTCTTTTGGCACAGGACTTACTGTACAAATGACACGGGTAGAATTCATCAAGGTCATTACAGTAGAGACAGAATTGTGGACAAAACACATTTTCAAAGAAACAGACATATCTACCACTCAGAGAATAAGACCTCGAATGCACAGCATAATACAGCAGACACTGAGCACAAGCACTGCAATCCATATGATCAGCACAGAGACCATAAACATTTTCCATTTACCAAACATGGACTTCTATCACCCCGTAAGACTGGTGTCCTCACCCCTCATTTCAGTCCTGAAGCACTGTGGCTGTAAAAGCTACATAGAACAACCACATGCTGTCATTTCCTAAAGTAGTGCTGGTAAGAGTCTTGAACGTGAGAACAGCTCAGCCAGTTTGGATGCAACACTGTTTTGAACACAGAAACTCACAAGAGACATCGGTATGATTGACTAACAAAACATTAGGTGCTGCATTGTCCTTGTGTGTGAAAAGGATAGGAACCAGATTCCTGGGGGCCTGAAAGGAGGTCAAGGGTGCACAATGTTCTGGTCATTTTACTCAGAAAGTGTTCTAAATAGTCCAGAGTTCAATCCTGTTCTGGGTGCATTCCCAACCTACAAATCCACTTCTGTTCCACCGCTACTGAAACAAAGTGTCCTGGGTCAGATCTTGTAGGTGGTGGGAAGCGAGCAATACAATCAGTGCAATGCGGTTGGTTAAAGGGTGCTGAGTCAGGAATTTTTGTCCTTCAGAGCTAAAAGTTTAAGTGTGGGGTGTCGGCGTCATCACAGGCAGCCAAGGCGGCGCTAGGCTCACACCTTAGGCTGTGTTGTCAACGTAGGATGGAGTCAGGATGACTGTTTGCCAGCTGTTGCCATTGACTCTTCAGATGGTCATATCTGATCACATGCACCTTAAAATCCCAACAATGAAAATGTCACTCAGGTTATTTGAAGTAAGAGAACTGTACAGAATACACTGATTATTGATTAAGTACATACAGTCTGAGTTACATACAGTCAAGCTGGAAAGTCTGCACACCCCTTCTTCATACTTTATTTTATGTTCTACAGTAGAATGAATTCTACACAACGACAATGTGAAAGCAGGGTTTTAGACATTTGTGGTAATAAAAAATAAAAAAATAAAAATTATAATATAAAATCTCATATGTACACAAGTTGAAGCGAAAAACCCTGAAAGGAACCAAAAGTCAAAAGTAGTCAACACCGGATAGCACAACACAACAGAACAAGAATAAAAATCAACAAAAGAAACAGTAATGAATTTTAAGAACTGCTGCAAATGTGACATCAAGCCATAAATTATGAAAATGTGTGTGCAGGTAAACGGTCATATGCAGAGAGGCGAGAATCACTCAATAATAAGACGTAGAGCGAGAGAGAGAGAGCGTGAGAGTGTGAGTTGAAGGCTGAAGTGGGAAACTGATAGTAGTCCAGAATCCTGCAAAAGAAATGTACGTTACCGGTTGTAGGGTTTAAGAAGTTCTCCAAGATGCTGTGGGGACAAACAATCAAGAGACTCAAGTCAGAAGGAGTATTTTATAATCAATGAGGAATTTAACTGGAATCCAGTGCAGGGATGAGAAAATAGACAGATGTGGTCACAATTTTAAGCTCAAGCTCTAGTTTTTTTTTTTTTATAAATTTCTTTGACTTGTCGCATAAATTCAATATCACTGGAACTTACCTGGAAGTATTTGGCTGTGTGCTTGTGGTGAATCGTCCTTTGCATCTGCTTGAAGCCACACTACCACATCACAGCCAGCCAGAGCTGCAGGTGGACAGACTGCGAGCTACAGACTTGTAGATGGGTAAAATAAAACGAGTTGCAGATGGACAGAAAAACAACTACAGAGCTGCAAATTTAAAGACAGACACAGTTGCAGACAGCCAGAGACGCAGAAGGATAGAAAGGCAGCCAGCCACAAAGATGCACATGGATAAACAGCCAGAGCAGCACACAGCCACAGAAATGCAGACGCATAGTCAGAAAGACAGTCATCATTGCACCAAACAGCCAGCCAAACACAGATGCAGAGGGATTCTCATAAAGACGGATAGTCAGTTTCACATGGATAGAAAGCCAGTCAGAGTAGCTGCCAGAGTCCAAACAGAATAAACTGCAGATTTATAGACATCCAGGGTGTGTTGTTGATGGACAGAGTTACACAGTTCAACATGGTTGCAGATGCAGTCAGAAAGACTGCCAGAGTTGCACATGGCCAAGCAGACAGCCAGTTGCAGATGAAGACAGCCAGAGTTTTAAATGGAGAAACAGCCAGAGATACAAAAGAACAGGCAGCCAACCAGAGATACACATTGACAGCCAGGCAGCGAGCGCTGCACATGGACATGTATGCATGGACATACAGCCACATACAGTTGCAGATGGCCGACCAGAATTGCACATGGACTGACAACCAGCCAGCCAGTGTTAGAGATGGACAGTGTGATGCAGAAAAAAAAAAAACACCAAAACACACCAGTAACATTAGGATACAGCAATTAATTACCAGTATACATCAACAAGCCCATGTAATCAAGACATGTAAATAATGTTGTATTGTCATTTTAGAATGTGATGACCACCCCTATAGTGGACACTTGGTTTACAGGCAAAGGATGAGCACCTGGCTTAGAAGGATTGTGTAGAAAGAAATATGGGGTCAGTTGGTTCAGATTAAGCTGAAATCATGGTAGATGTGAGGCTTCGCAGCCCTCAGAGGAAGGCCACTGAGGCTTTATGTAAAGAATGTGTGACTTGGCTCTTTTGTGTTCCGTTTTCACTTTGTCTTTACTTTACTTTGACTTTTGGTGAAGGTCCTTCTGGTGAGGCCACACAACCACATCACAGGAGACAGTCAGCCAGAGTTGCAGATGGACAGACAACGAGCTACAGTCTTGTAGACAGGTAAAACCGAACAGTTGCAGATGGACTGAAGAACAACTACAGAGCAGCAGATTTATAGACAGACAGTTGCAGACAAAGAAACAGTTTCACATAGACAGACAGACAGCGTTGTATATGGACTGACAGTCAATCTGAGTTGCAGCCAGTCTAAACAGAATGAATTGCAGATGAACAGGCAGCCAGAAAAAGGTGTACATGAACAGCCAGAGTTGCAGAGGGACATACACAGCCAAACATAGTTGAAGATGCATAGTCAGAAAAACAGCCAGCCAGCCAGCCAGCCAATCAGAACTGCACATGAAAAGACAGCCAGCCACAGTTGCACACTGAAAGTTAGCCACTGAATTGCACACGAATATGGACATGCAGACAGCCACAGTTGCAGATGAACAGAAAAACTACTACAGAGCTGCAGATTTAAAGACAGACGCAGTTGCAGACAGACATTTAGAATTGCAGAAGGACAGACCTACAGCATTGCAGAGTCTAAACAGAATAAATTACAGATTTATAGCCAGAGGCGCATCGTTTGACAGCCAAAGATGCAGAAGTTCAGAAAGCCATCCAGCCACAGAGATGCAGACGCATAGTCATTGCACCTGACAGCCAGTCAAAACACAGTTGCAGATGGATTATCATAAAGTTGCAGACAGTCAGTTTTACATTGATAGAGAGCCAGTCAGAGTTGCTGCCAGATTCAACACGGCAATTCATTCTGATGCCAGACAGAGTTGCAAAGGGGGACACAGTCAAACCTGGTTGCAGACGCATAGTCAGAAAGACTGCCAGAGCTGCACATGGACTGACAGCCAGCCACTGAATTGCACACACATGGCCAAGCAGACAGTCACACAGTTTTAAATGAAAAGTCAACCAGAGTTTTAAATGGAGAGACAACCAGAGATGCAGTAGTTCAGAAAGCCAACCAGAGAGCGTCGCACATGGACATGCAGATAGCCACGCACAGCTGCACATGGAGAGTTGCAGATGGACAGTGTGAGTTGCGGAACAAATACAGAGCAATCAATTTATAGACAGACAGTTGCAGACAGAGAATCAGACAGTTTCACATAGACAGACAGACAGAGTTGCAGCCAGTCTAAACAGAATGAATTGCAGATGAACAGGCAGCTAGAAAAAGGGGTACATGGACAGCCAGAGTTGCAGAGGGACATACACACAGCCAAACACAGTTGCAGATACGGTTGTGAAAACAGCCAGGGAGAACTGCACATGAAAAGACAGCCAGCCAGAGTTGCACACTGAAAGACAGTTATCCACTGAATTGCACACGCATATGGACATGCAGACAATGCAGTAAACGAATTGCAGAGTTTTAGATGGAGACAGACAGAGATGCAGAACGGTAAGCAGCCAGCGAGCCAGCCAGAGTTGCACACGGACAGCCAGTCCAGCCACAGAATTACACATGGAAAGAAAGCCAGCCAGCCAAAAGTTGCATGTGGACATGCAGACAGCGCCACACATGGTTGCAGACAGACACAGTTTAAAATGGACAACCACCCAGTCAACCAGTTGCAGATGAAAGGATAGACAGCCAGTCAGAGTTGAAGCCAGAATCTAAACCAAATGAATTGCAGATATAAACAGCCAGTATTGTAGATGGACAGACAGCCAGTCGCAGATCAACAAACACTGCCAAACCTAGTCAGAAACACACAGTCAGAAAGACAGCCAGTCATAGAGTTGCACATGCATGGACAAGCAGACAGTCATACAGTGGCAGACGGATTGTCAGACACAGTTGCACATGGATTGATAGCCAGGGTTGCTGCCAGAGCCTTAGCAGAACAAATTGCAGAGTTTTTGATGGAGACAGACAGTGATGCAGAATGTTAAGCAGCCAGTGAGCCAGCCAGAGTAGCACACGGACAGCCAGTCCAGCAACAGAATTACACATTGAAAGAAAGAAAGCCAGCCAGCCACAAAGTTGCACCGTCACACAGTATTTAAAGACACTGTTGAAAAGGACAGCCACCCACTCAACCAGTTGCAGATGGAGAAATAGCCAGTCAGTTGTTTTCAGAGTCTAAACAAAACAAACTGCAGATTTATAAACAACGAGTGTTGTAGATGAACAGACAGCCAGAGTTGCAGAGCGACATACACACTGCAGTCAGTAACAGTCACACAGTCAGAAAGACAGCCAGTCATAGAGTTGCACATGGTTAGACAGCAAGCCACTGAATTGCACATGCATGGACATGCACATAGTGGCAGACGGATCACACAGTTTCACATGGATATACAGCCAGTCATCAGAGTTCAAACAGAACAAATTGCAGATTAATAGACAGACAAAGAGTGTTGATGGACAGACAAGCCAGAGAGTGTTAAAGGACATACACACAGCCAAATATAGTTGCAGTCGCACACTCAGAAAGACAGCCCCACATAGCACAGATGAAGCCTTTCTTTGCAGAAGGGGATCGGACGTCAAACCGGCATCCAGCAGCGGACTGTGAGGATTCGGCTGAAGCCAGATTCGGTTGCAGCCAGATTGTCAGACACTATTGCAGATGAATGACTATCCATCTGCTACTTTGACTGGTTGTAGACAGTTTCACATGGATAGACAGCGTTGCACATGGACAGGAAGCCAAAGTTGGTGCCAGAGCCTTAGCAGAACAAACTGCAGAGTTTTAGCTGGAGAGAGACAATGATGTAGAACGGTAAGAAGCCAGTCAGCCAGCCAGAGAATTACACATGGAAAGAATGCCAGCCAGCCACAAAGTTGCACATGGACATGCAGACCGCACCACACACAGTTGCAGACAGACAAAGTTAAAATGGACAGCCACCCAGTCAACCAGTTGCAGATGGTCAGTCAGTCAGAGTTGAGTTTTAAACGGAGAAACAGCCAGAGAAACAAAAGAACAGGCAGCCAACCAGAGATGCACACTGACAGCCAGGCAGCGAGCGCTGCACATGGACATGTATGCATGGACATACAGCCACATACAGTTGCAGATGGCCGACCAGAACTGCACATGGACTGACAACCAGCCAGCCAGAGTTAGAGATGGACAGTGTGATGCAGTCCTGATAGCGGACCCCTCACCCCTTAGATCCCTAGAGTGGGTCTTCTAGGAGCCGACATGATCCAGAGTTAACCTATATTTATTTGCCTATATTTAAAAACACCAAAACACACCAGTAACATTAGGATACAGCAATTAATTACACATAGCATGACTTACCAGTATACATCAACAAGCCCATGTAATCAAGACATGTAAATAATGTTGTATTGTCATTTTAGAATGTGATGACCACCCCTATAGTGGACACTTGGTTTACTCCAGGCTAAGCAAAGGATGAGCACCTGGCTTAGAAGGATTGTGTAGAAAGAAATATGGGGTCAGTTGGTTCAGATTAAGCTGAAATCATGGTAGATGTGAGGCTTCGCAGCCCTCAGAGGAAGGCCACTGAGGCTTTATGTAAAGAGTGTGTGACTTGGCTCTTTTGTGTTCCGTTTTCACTTTGTCTTTACTTTACTTTGACTTTTGGTGAAGGTCCTTCTGGTGAGGCCACACAACCACATCACAGAGACAGTCAGCCAGAGTTGCAGATGGACAGACAACGAGCTACAGTCTTGTAGACAGGTAAAACCGAACAGTTGCAGATGGACTGAAGAACAACTACAGAGCAGCAGATTTATAGACAGACAGTTGCAGACAAAGAAACAGTTTCACATAGACAGACAGACAGCGTTGTATATGGACTGACAGTCAATCTGAGTTGCAGCCAGTCTAAACAGAATGAATTGCAGATGAACAGGCAGCCAGAAAAAGGTGTACATGAACAGCCAGAGTTGCAGAGGGACATACACACAGCCAAACATAGTTGAAGATGCATAGTCAGAAAAACAGCCAGCCAATCAGAACTGCACATGAAGACAGCCAGCCACAGTTGCACACTGAAAGTTAGCCACTGAATTGCACACGAATATGGACATGCAGACAGCCACAGTTGCAGATGAGCAGAAACACTACTACAGAGCTGCAGATTTAAAGACAGACACAGTTGCAGACAGACATTTAGAATTGCAGAAGGACAGACCGACAGCATTGCAGAGAGTCTAAACAGAATAAATTACAGATTTATAGCCAGAGAGGCATCGATTGACAGACAGCCAAAGATGCAGAAGTTCAGAAAGCCATCCAGCCACAGAGATGCAGACGCATAGTTATTGCACCTGACAGCCAGTCAAAACACAGTTGCAGATGGATTATCATAAAGTTGCAGACAGTCAGTTTTACATTGATAGAGAGCCAGTCAGAGTTGCTGCCAGATTCAACACTGCAATTCATTCTGATGCCAGACAGAGTTGCAAAGGGACACACAGTCAAACCTGGTTGCAGACGCATAGTCAGAAAGACTGCCAGAGCTGCACATGGACTGACAGCCAGCCACTGAATTGCACACACATGGCCAAGCAGACAGTCACACAGTTTGAAATGAAAAGTCAACCAGAGTTTTAAATGGAGACACAACCAGAGATGCAGTAGTTCAGAAAGCCAACCAGAGAGCGTTGCACATGGACATGCAGATAGCCACGCACAGCTGCACATGGACTGACAGCCAGCCAACCAGCCAGGCAGGCAGAGTTGCAGATGGACAGTGTGAGTTGCGGAACAAATACAGAGCAATCGATTTATAGACAGTTGCAGACAGAGAATCAGACAGTTTCACATAGACAGACAGACAGAGTTGCAGCCAGTCTAAACAGAATGAATTGCAGATGAACAGGCAGCCAGAAAAAGGGGTACATGGACAGCCAGAGATGCAGAGGGACATACACACAGCCAAACACAGTTGCAGATACGGTTGTGAAAACAGCCAGGGAGAACTGCACATGAAAAGACAGCCAGCCAGAGTTGCACACTGAAAGACAGTTATCCACTGAATTGCACACGCATATGGACATGCAGACAATGCAGAAAACGAATTGCAGAGTTTTAGATGGAGACAGACAGAGATGCAGAACGGTAAGCAGCCAGCGAGCCAGCCAGAGTTGCACACGGACAGCCAGTCCAGCCACAGAATTACACATGGAAAGAAAGCCAGCCAGCCAAAAGTTGCATGTGGACATGCAGACAGCGCCACACATGGTTGCAGACAGACACAGTTTAAAATGGACAACCACCCAGTCAACCAGTTGCAGATGAAAGGATAGACAGCCAGTCAGAGTTGAAGCCAGAATCTAAACCAAATGAATTGCAGATATAAACAGCCAGTATTGTAGATGGACAGACAGCCAGTCGCAGATCAACAAACACTGCCAAACCTAGTCAGAAACACACAGTCAGAAAGACAGCCAGTCATAGAGTTGCACATGCATGGACAAGCAGACAGTCATACAGTGGGAGACGGATTGTCAGACACAGTTGCACATGGATTGATAGCCAGGGTTGCTGCCAGAGCCTTAGCAGAACAAATTGCAGAGTTTTAGATGGAGAGAGACAATGATGTAGAACGGTAAGAAGCCAGTCAGCCAGCCAGAGAATTACACATGGAAAGAATGCCAGCCAGCCACAAAGTTGCACATGGACATGCAGACCGCACCACACACAGTTGCAGACAGACAAAGTTAAAATGGACAGCCACCCAGTCAACCAGTTGCAGATGGTCAGTCAGTCAGAGTTGAAGCCAGAGTCTAAACAGAACGACAGACAGCCAGAGTTGCAGATTGACATACACACTGCCAAACAGTCAGAAACAGTCACACAGTCAGAAAGACAGACAGCCATTGCACATGACAGACCATGGTTAGCCCGATCCCTCTTCAGGGATAGGAGTCAGGGAGTCATGAAGCCCTGTGTGGCAAAGAAGAAAGTTAATACATGTACAGAAACTGAATGATCACCTACCTGTTACACAGTTGCAAACAAATGGTCAGCCTCACACAGATGCAGATGGACACACAGACAGAAGCAGATGGATAGTTATCCAGTCAGTTAGCCAGACAGCCAGAGTCAGGGAGTCATGAGGACCTGTGTGGCAAAAAAGAAAGTTAATACAGGTATTGAAACTGAACAATCACCTACCTGCTACGCAGTTGCGTATGCATAGTCAACATCACAGTAGCAGATGGACAAAGACAGAAGTAGATGTACAGTTAGCCAGACAGCCAGAGCCAGTGAGTCATGAGGACCTGTTTGGCAAAAAAAAAAAAAAAAAAAGTTAATACATGTATTGAAACTGAATGACCACCTACCTGTTACACAGTTGAAAACAAATTGTCAGCCTCTCACAGACGCAGATGGACATGCAGATGGATAGACTATGGTTAGCTCGACCCATATTCAGGGATAGGAGTCAGGGAGTCATCAGGACCGGTGTGGCAATAAAAGAAAGTTAATACATGTATAGAATCCAGTGCAGGGATGAGAGAATAAGACAGATGTGGTCACAATTTCAAGCTGAACAGTTAAGCCCGCTGCATTCTTAACTTATTTAATGACCCTGAGCTTATTTAATGATTTGTATAAACTTCCTACCAAAGCGGCATTACATTAATTCAATCTTGGTTATAAATCTGTATAAATTTAATAGAGTATGTGACTTAGCGCTTTTGTGTTCTATTCTTTTTTTAATTTTTTTATACATTTTACATTTTCCTTTGACTTGTTGCATAAATTCAATATCACTGGAACTTACCTGGAAGTATTCGGCTGTGTGCTTGTGGTGAATCGTCCTTTGCATCTGCTTGAAGCCACACTACATCACATCACAGCCAGCCAGCCAGAACTGCGGGTGGACAGACTGCAAGCTACAGACTTGTAGATGGGTAAAACAGAACGAGTTGCAGATGGACAGTATAAGAACTACAGAGCTGCAAATTTAAAGACAGACACAGTTCCAGACAGTCAGAGATGCAGAAGGATAGAAAGGCAGCCAACCACAAAGATGCACATGGATAAACAGCCAGAGCAGCACACAGCCACAGAAATGCAGACGCATAGTCAGAAAGACAGCCATCATTGCACCAAACAGCCAGCCAAACACAGATGCAGAGGAATTCTCATAAAGACGGATCGTCAGTTTCACATGGATAGAAAGCCAGTCAGAGTAGCTGCCAGAGTCCAAACAGAATAAACTGCAGATTTATAGACATCCAGGGTGTGTTGATGGACAGATTTGCAGAGGAACATACACACAGTTCAACATGTATGCAGATGCAGTCAGAAAGACTGCCCGAGTTGCACATGACCAAGCAGACAGCCAGTTGCAGATGAAAAGACAAGCAGAGTTTTAAATGGAGAAACAGTCAGAGATGCAAAAGAACAGGCAGCCAACCAGATATACACATTGACAGCCAGGCAGCGAGCGCTGCACATGGACATGTATGCATGGACATACAGCCACATATGGCCGGCCAGAATTGCACATGGACTGACAACCAGCCAGCCAGAGTTGCAGATGGACAGTGTGATGCAGTCCTGATAGCTGACCCCTCACCCCTTAGATCCCTAGAGTGGGTCTTTTAGGAGCCGACAGGATCCAGAGTTAACCTATAAAGGGGGAAAAACAAATAATAATAAAAACCCACACCAGTAACATTAGGATACGGCAATTAATTACATGTAGCTTAACTTACCAGTATACATCAACAAGTCCATGTAATCAAGACTGCACGGTTATTTCAGGATGTGATGACCACCCCTATAGTGGACACTTGGTTCACTCCAGGCTAAGCAAAGGATGAGCACCTGGCTTAGAAGGACTGTGTAGAAAGAATAGTGGGTTAGTTGGTGCAGATTAAACTGAAATCATGGTAGATGTGAGGCTTTGCAGCCCTCAGAGGAAGGCCACTGAGGCCTTATTATGTAAAGAGAGTGTGACTTGGCTCTTTTGTGTTCCGTTTTCACTTTGTCTTTACTTTCCTTTGACTTTTTTTGCACAAATTCTATTAATATCACTGGAAAGTTCCTGGAAGTATTCAGCTGTGTCCTTCTGGTAAAGCCACACTACCACATCACAGAGAGACAGCCAGAGCCGCAGATGGACAGACAGCAAGCTACAGTCTTTTAGACAGGTTAAACAGAACAAGTTGCAAATAGACTACAGAATAAATACAGCAGCAGATTTATAGACAGAAAGTTGGAGAATCAGACAGTTTCACATAGACAGACAGCCGGACAGCGTTGCATATGGACTGACAGCCAGTCAGAGAAGGATGTAGAGGAACATACACACAGCCAAACACAGTTGCAGATGCATAGTCGTGAAAACAGCCAGCCAGCCAGAACTGTACACTGAAAAGCAGCCAGTCACAGAGTTGCACACAAAGTTAACCACTGAATTTCACAAGCATAAGGACATGCAGACAGCCACACAGTTGCAGATAGACACAATCAGCCAGAGCTGCATATGGACAGCCAGTCCAGCCAACAGCAGATGGACAGACAGCGAGCTACAGACTTGTAGATGGGTAAAATAAAACGAGTTGCAAATGAAGAGAAAAACAACCACAGAGCTGCAGACAGACATTTAGAGTTGCAGAAGGACAGACAGCCAGCATCGCAGAGAGTCTAAACAGAATGAATAACAGATTTATAGCCAGAGACGCAGAAGTTCAGAAAGCCATCCAGCCACAGAGATGCACATGGATAAACGGCCACAGAGGCACACAGCCACAGAGATGCAGACGCATAGTCCGAAAAACACCAATCATTCAGCCATCAACCAAAACACAGTTGCAGACGGATTATCATAACGTTGCAGACAGATAGTCAGTTTCACATGTATAGACAGCCAGTCAGAATTGCTGCCAAATTTAAAACAGAATGTATTGCAGTGTTGATGCCAGACAGAGTTACAAAGGGACATACACACAGTCAAACATGGTTGCAGACGCATAGTCAGAAGTTGCACATGCACTTTCACATAGACAGACAGCTTTGCATATGGACTGACAGCCAGTCAGAGTTGCAGCCAGTCTAAACAGAATGAAGTGCAGATGAACAGGCAGCCAGAAAAAGGTGTACATGGACAGCCAGAGTTGCAGATGCATAGTCAGAAAAACAGCCAGCCAGCAAACCAGAACTGCACATGAAAAGACAGCCAGCCACAGAGTTGTACACTGAAAGAAAGTTAGCCACTGAATTGCACACGCATATGGACATGCAGAAAATGCAGAGAACAAATTGCAGAGTTTTAGATGGAGACAGACAGTGACGCAGAATGGTGAGCAGCCAGTGAGCCAGCCAGAGTTGCACACGGACAGCCAGACCGGCCACAGAATTACACACGGAAAGAAAGCCAGCCACAAAGTTGCATGTGGATATGCAGACAGCGCCACACATAGTTGTAGACAGACACAGTTTAAAATAGACAACCACCCAGTCAACCAGTTGCAGATGAATTGATAGACAACCAGTCAGAGTTGAAGCCAGAATCTAAACCAAACGAACTGCAGATTTATAAACAGCTAGAGAGTCTAGACAGTCACACAGTGGCAGACGGATTGTCACACAGTTGCACATGGATTGATAGCCAGGGTTGCTGAAAGAGCCTTAGCAGAACAAGTTGCAGAGTTTCAGAAGGAGACAGACAGTGATGCAGCCAGTGCGCCAGCCAGAGTCGCACACGGACAGCCAGTCCAGTCACAGAATTACACATTGAAAGAAAGCCAGCCAGCCAGCCACAAATTTGCACAGTCACAGTGTTTAAAGACACGGTTTAAAACGGACAGCCACCCACTCAACCAGTTGCAGACGGAGAAATAGCCAGTCAGTTGTTTCCAGAGTCTAAACAAACTGCAGATTTATCAACAACCAGAGTGTTGTAGATGAACAGACAGCCAGAGTTGCAGATCGACATACACACTGCAGTCAGAAACAGTCACACAGTCAGAAGGATAGCCAGCCATCAGTTGCACATGGTTAGACAGCAAGCCACTGAATTGCACATGCATGGACATGCACATAGTGGCAGACGGATCATACAGTTTCACATGGATATACAGCCAACCATCAAACAGAGTTTGAACAGAACTAATTGTAGATTTAGACAGACAGTGTTGGACAGACAAGCCAGAGAGTGTTAACGGACATACACACAGCCAAATATAGTTGCAGACGCACAGTCAGAAAGACAGCCCCACATAGCACAGATGAAGCCTTTCTTTGCAGAAGGGGATCGGACGTCAAACTTGCAGCCAGCAGTGGAGCGTGAAGAGTCGGCTGAACGGCTTGCTCCCTCTTCAGTAGGTGGACATGGGGCTAGAGATGACAGTCCTGGCAGCTGTCTTCTTCCACAAGGTGTCTGGAAGCATCCACCATATTCCATCAGTAAACAAAGGGGTTAGTAAGTTATTAATGCAAAATAATGTAAAATAACACAGCAGATAACAAAAGGATCAAAACTGGCTAAGAAACAAGCCAATGCTAATATCAAAGAAAAAGAAATAACTAGGAGTAACAAGCAACATGATAGCTTGATAACAAACAGCAGGGGGGCAAATGAAGACCACCTGCATATCACCTGGGAAAGATGGACCATAAAAACACACTAAACTCAGTTAACATGGCTGTGCCTAATATCACCCCCTGTACTTATTTCACCACTTTCCCCGGTGGTATTTCCTCATATTTCCAAGACTAGGAGAAGCTGCATTTGAAGGAACAAATATCATACAACAGAACTAGCATTACAGTATTACATCTGTACATATTAATAACCAGCTTTCAGAGTCTACTCAGAAAACGTTAGTAAACTAAACATTAGCGGAGTTAATCCAAGCACGATTTCACTCGAATTTGGGAAGCTTATATTAGAAAAATATTAGAACAATTGTGTACTGCTCACTAGCGCTTGAACAGGGCTTTAATTGTCTGTGGTCACTCCCTTATTTACATGTAGACCCATTAACCCATTCCCAATCACACTGTAACAATCACGGCTTTGTAGCTCATCCTCAGCTAAAAGAGAAAGAGTGAGAAGAGAACCATTCAGTAAGAGTTATTTGGTTTACTACACTACAAACCCCCCAAACCCAATCAAAAACCTAACATTCAAACAAACATCCACCAGTTCTTTTAAATGGCACATACCTGAAGTCCATAGGGAGAGTCCAAAACAGTCTGGAGTCAGACAGCAAACAAACAAAAACAAACGAGAACCCCTCTGAAAAAGAACAGTATTATGAATCTGAACACACACACACACACACACACACACACACACGTTAAATGACTTACCTGCCAACTATCCAATTTACTAAGCATGAACGACGGACCCAAGGTGGTCTTTTTCCAAAAGGTGTCCAGATGTGTGCGGCAGTGCTCCTTCAGGGCCTCGCTGCGTCAGGTGGAGAATAGTGGAGAACGATGATGCTGAAGGAGTCACGCTGCCGAAGCACCAATGGAAGCCTGGCGACGTTCAGGACACGGGCACCTAGAAAACAGGAGACCGTGGCATTACTCTTTGGGCCCAAAATTGAAGTGTTTTACAGTAGAAACTCCAACAATGAGAACACAACGGAGACGACGACTCTGGTATTTTGAAGACCATGTTGGAGGCGTCCCGGACTGCCTCTGGCCTCGTCTTCCATCTGTGGAGTTTGTCTCTACGATAGCAACTAGATCTGCCGTTCAAGCAGGACGAGCTCCATGCAGAGCGTCTGGGGATCTTATTCCTCCGCGGTCGCCATGTTCCTCGAGAGCATAAACACAGAGACAGAAATGCAAACGTCAGTTAGTGAGAAAAAGTACTGTACAGTAACACAGGTAGCAGATAGCACAGGGATTACAAGATAAATAAGACAAAGCTAATATGAAGACTATGAAGTAGGGACAGTTGCCCGACTCTCTGGGTTCAATTACATCACAAGCTTTCAAAGCAGAACTGCATCAAAACAGCAATTTGAAGTCTCGCTCAAAATACCACCTGATCCTATAGATCCAGTGTGCAAAAGAGGGTTGTAGATACACACTCTGGTGAGAGCTATCCAACTCCTGTTTTTGGATTGTTTCAATAGACAAAGTATGAAAGAACCGTTAAAAGAACTGGTGGATGTTTATGTTCTGTTGTGTTTTCAGAGGGTTTGTGGTGCAGTAAACAAAATAACACTTAGTGGATGATTCTCTCTGCATTCCTTTCTTTTTAGTTTCAAGAAGACTTACAAAGCTGTAACTGTTACAACGTGTACAAGACCTGATCCAAGTTGGACAGTCAGTAAATTGTCACTGTTCATTTGGCTCAGACAAGTACAACACTGGACTGCAGTCAAGCATGTAATGAGATACTTAAAGGCTTCAACTGATCATGGACTGTGTTACCAGAAGAGTGGGGAGAAACTGAAACTTGAACACAGTGATGCAGATTCAGCATCAAATACAGAAGACAGACGAAGCACATCAGACTCCAGTTTTAATCCAACTAAAGACAGTTCTCTTACTCTCTGCTCGGTCTACATGTAAAGGAGAATATATGGCACTGTCTGCAATTATATAGGAAAGCTTGCACCTCACACACCTCACAAATGCCATGAACAGTGATCACCAATATGCACCTGCAAAAAATACTGGAAGACAGCCAAGAAGCAATTGCACATCCACATTGGACACCACTCCATTCGACCAGTGATCCAGGAGTATAAAATAACTGATCACTGACCCACAGCAGATATGGTTATGAGAAAGGGAATCTTTGTAGGGTACGACAAGAACAGTCCATCATACCTAGTCTACTATCCAGACACAGAGAAAGTCCTTAAGCACAGGCTTGGGGGAATTTTTTACGGAGTGTGTTACAGAACACCAAACCCAGACTGACCAGTCAATGGCAGCTGATTATTTCCATAAGGAGAGATGTGTTCTCCAAGAAGGTTCAAGAATTCAACCTGATGTTTGAGATGGCGTTCGAACAGTGGGAGACAGACGTAGCACACACCATCCAAAGAGAAATAGGACAGCACCTCAGTATTTAGCTGACTGTGTCAGATATTAAAGACCAGATAATCACAGATACTGACTTTTGTTTTGGGTTGATGCAGCACAGAATGACCTTCAGCTCCAGATAGACGTTACAACAGCCACTCGCACAGATTGATTGTGAGATGTATATGGGGCAACCAGAGGGATTTGAAGGGAGATCAAAACCACAGATGAAAAGGTTGTCTGTAAACTGAATAAATCATTGTATGCTCTTGACAGTGACTTAAGATTATATAGAGGCCTATAGATTATATATTTAACAGCCCAAATTCAATGTGAGACTTAAAAGATGTGAGCATTTGGATCAGTATACTACACTTAAATTGTTAAAGGGAATCTTTGTAGGGTATGACCAGAACAGTCCATCATACCTAGTCTACTATCCAGACACCGGGAATGTCCATAAACATAGACTGGTGAAATTTCTTACAGTGTTTGTTACAGAACACCAAACCCAGACTGACTAGGTAATGGCAGCTGATTTCCATGGGGACATGTGCTCCCCTGATGCTCAAACTGATCATGATCAAGGATCACTGCTCATGGTGCTTAACAGAGGGAGAGAGACATGGTACACACTATCCAAAGAAAGACAGAAAAGCATCTCATTTAGCAGACTGTGTGTCAGAGGCAAGGAGTTCAACAAAATCACAGTTTTGAGTTGATGCAAATGACAGCACAGTATGACCTTCAGCTCCCCCAGATGGACGTTACACTACTACTTGCATGCACCAATTGATGGAGAGATGTGTATAGAGCAAACAGGGGGATTTAAAGGAAAGACAAATACAGGTGAAAAGGTTGTCTGTAAACTGAATAAGTCACTGTATACTCTCAAACAGTCTGGAAGAACCTGTAACATGATTATCCAGACGAAAATGGCTTTACACAGAACCCAGCTGACCATTGTGTCTACAACAAACACCCTGAAAACAGGAGGATGATACCAATAATCTGGGTTGATCATCATCATTGCCGCCAAAGACAATGACTTACTCATGGAGGTGAAAAAGAGGTCAACAACATTCAAGATGAAGAATCTAGGAACACAGATCCATTTTCTAGGTACTGATTTTGATCAAAGTCAAGGAGCAGTAAAGAGGTTATGGTTCGAATACTCATAGCAAGTTTTTCATGGATCCATTTTTTTTTATATATTCAGCCAAGTTGTGTGTAGGTTTTATTCCTAACAATTAACTTGCTCCCCATATGGAAATTGGGATAAACTTTACACACAGAGGACTCAGTGGGACAAAGGCAGCATTCCTGAATAGAACTAAAACCAAGGACTTCCCTGGTTAAGACTTTTTCACATAGAAAAAACAAACAGGATTCATAAACTGTCTTCAGAAAGAAGGACATCTGAAGTACAAACACCTCAGTGGGAGCTATCCAACGCCTCTGTTTCAGTTGTTCCAATGGACACCAAGTACAAAAGAACCATTGAAAGAACTGGTGGATGTTTGTATTCTTTGTGTTGTCAGCTTGAAGCACACAGTGATGCAGATTTGGCATCAAATGCAGAAGACAAGCAAAACACAACAGTCTCCAGTTTAAGTCTAACTAAAGACGACCCTCTTACTCTCTGCTTGGTCTACATGTGAAGCAGAATATATGGAACTGGCTGCAACTTCTTAGGAAAGCTTACACCTCACACAGCTACTAAATGCCATGGACAGTGATCACCAATAAGCATCTGTAAAAATATTGGAAGACAACAATCAAGCAATTGCTCTTTCAAAGAACCCTGTATGTCGATAAAGATGGGAAGGTGTATGTCCCAGCATATGACCCGGTCTTGTGAAATTTTGAACCAAAGGGAGGTCCCATATAAAAAGGTCCCTTTATTTCACAATCAACAAAAAAACAAACCGAAAGCAAACTTGGCAGAACGCTTTCAGTTTCGCATGAGACTTGCCGTTACTCCACCACTCACTGGATCGGGAGAGCCCTTTCGCTCCTGGTAAGAGACAGCCGTCTCAGCAAACCGCCGAGCTGGACCTGCAGTTCCACTCAGCCGACTCTCACCAGAAAAAAGGGGGTCCCGTCTCTTATATCTTTTAACAAAATGAGGAACTATGCGTGGGCGAGAGTGGGGGCCAACCGCTCCCGCCAGGCACAGCCTTCCACTATCACTTGTACATTCCAGTGGTTTCGCAACTGCATCCTCATGAAAAACAAGTTATATAATTGATTATATAAACGTGAGTTTGCAATATAACATAACCTGTAACTTAATGTAATAATATAAAAGACCTGTATTAACATATTACCAATACATTATGACCAGCAAGCATACCTTTAATATAAAGTGAACATGGACGCATTATATCCTTATATTCCGATATGAAGACCAAATTAGCATGGCTCCGCAGTGCACTCGCACCACTTCATAACGCCTTTCATAGTACAAACACCCTTGCAGCCTAGCCAAAGGAGTAGGCCTTTCCTTAGTGGTTACATCCCATAACCGAACAGTAAGTTGTTCATATGATACAGTGTGTACTAATTAGATGGAGTGCACCCTAGGCCGGCGCCTAGGTATCAGCAGGGCAGAATTCATTCTTATTACAGACCCTTACAAACATGACAGATAGAAGCTAGACTCAAAATGAGAAAGGGAATCTTTGTAGGGTATGAAAAGAACAGTCCATCATACCTAGTCTACCATCAAGACACAGAGAAAGTCCTTAAACACAGACTGGTGAAATTTCATAGTGTTACAAAACACCAGTCTCAGACTGAACAGGTAATGGCAGCCAATTATTTCCATGGGGAGAGATGTGTACCCCCCCCTTGCAAACAGCTAACAGTGTTGATCAGATTCCAGATTCAGATTACACACTATTCAAAGAGATAAAGCACCTCAGTATTTAGCTGACGGTGTCAGATATAAAAGACCAGACACTGATCAACACTGACTACTGTTACAGGGTCTGTAAAGTACCACAGAGCTTCAAAGAGGAGTTCAACAAAATCACAGTTTTGAGTTGATGCAGATGACAGCACACCATGACCTTCAGCTCCACCAGATGGACGCTACAACAGCCTACTTGAATGCTTTAATTAATGGTGAGATGTATATGGAGCAACCAGAGGGATTTGAAGGGAAATCAAATACAGGTGAAAAGGTTTTCTGTAAACTGAATAAATCACTGTATGCTCTCAAACAGTCTGGAAGAACCTGGAACAACATGTTGCCTGATTATCCAGATGAAAATGGCTTTACACAGAAGCTAGATGACCATTGGGTCTACAACAAACCCCCTGAACACAGGGTTAGATGTTCCTTCATGAAGTACAGTAAGCTAGCTGTGATGCTGTTGGTCATCATGATCACAGGTGTGTATTTATTGTCTCAGGAACAGACTGGCTCTTTTACGAGTGTGTTGCTACAGTCTCTGTACATAAAGGCTCTATATAACATGACATTGAGGTCAGAAGTCCATCATGAACGCTAAAAGCCTCAACTTCCAGAGGGAGCGATTCTATGTCCCCCACCAATGTGAAAATCCCTCCTAGGCCCTTGATTCAGAGCTCTGTATTCACTAGGTTTTGATCAAGTTTCACAGAGACATCGTGAACTAAGGAGCTCATCAGTCAGAACTTCACTGACCGTGACTTCTTTAGGGGCTAGAGATCCTATATTTAACAGCCCAGATTCAATACAGGAGCTGCTTGTACTCGGAAAGCTGAATGAATCTGGATCAATTCTAATAAAGTTGATAAAGAGGATTTTCTGATGTTACGATTATAAATCATGCGGGGACACAGACACAGTCTCCATACTGCAGGGTTTGTCTGAAACACTGAGTGACACTGATATATTACTTTAATACAAGCAGAGAAATCACAGAATTAATGCTTATAAAATGGAGGAAATCTTAAACTAACCTGACTGGTGGGACTGGGAAGGGCCAGTCAGTCCTGGAGTAGCAGCTTCTCGATGTTCCCGGAGAGAACGACGGACCCCAGGCCGCTCGGGTGAACCTCTCTGCGGAAGAGGACCTGCCGCTCCCCAAAGATCTCCTGTCCGGCAGCCAGCAGTGGAGCACGAAGAGCCGGTAAACGCTCTCTTACTCGTCGGTAGGTGAGCAGGGGGCCGAAGACGATGATCCAGGAGTCTGTCTTTTTCCAAACGGAGCCGAAGCCGCCACGCTGCCGCCGAGAGGAGCCGCCACGCTGCCGCCGAGAGGGAGCCGCCACGCTGCCGCCGAGAGGGAGCCGCCACGCTGCCGCCGAGAGGGAGCCGCCACGCTGCCGCCGAGAGGAAGCCGCCACGGGAGTGGATGTGACGAACCTCGGGGTCTTCCGCTCCGGTAGCGCTGGAACTGAGACCGCCGCGTTGGAGACGTCGCGGGCTGCCTCTGGCCTCGTCTTCCGTCGGTGGAACTCGGACTGCCGGTCCAGCTGGACGAGCTCCAAGCTGAGCGTCTGGAGAGCTCGTTCCTCCGCGGTCTCCATGTTCCTCTCTGAGTCGACTCACGTCTCGAACAGCGGTTCAGAGTCTCGCTCAAAATACCGGAGATCACGTGATCCGAACCGAAGCTTCGTTACGTCACTTCCCGTCCCGCTGTAGACCCGAGCGCAACGAGCTGAATATAAACTGAAATATGAACTTAAATAAAATATAAATGTATAAAATGAGTGAATTTGGTTGACTTTCATTTTAAGAGAAAACTAAACATGAACATAGTTTTTATTTGAACATCAGGTTTTGTTTCCAAACCGACAAAAGAGATAAAAGTCCTTGACAAACCTCCGTATTCGAGGGTTTTTAACTGGAGGCGACGTGAAATTACCTCTAATAAAACATTAAAAGGAACAATAAGGACTAAATGACAGCAATCGTTTAAAATGTCTCCCGCAGTCCAATTTCCAAACACTGGAGAGAGGGGTCTGCCCCGCCCCCTCAACCCCAGACCCGCAGCTCGAGCGGGTTGCCAGGTTGAGGACACTGAACCTGCAGGAACGAGCGCGAGACGAGATCAATAACTTTTACAATCACAAGCGACGACGAGTCATATTCTGTAAGATGATCAGTAAATATACTCGCTTGATCTGTTTTTATTGTCTGTTCATTATAAACCAGCTCATGAGGATTTTATACAACTCTGTCAACTGTTAGCGAGCTGGATGCAGCGCTGCCGGCTTTATCCAGAGCCAAGCTCGTTCTCCTGAACACAAAAGCCCACTGCTCCTAAAATCCACTCTGGAGCTGGAATTACTCATTTACACATCCTGACAACATACTGCTCAGTTTAACAGATCATATACACACTTTTCTCCGAGTAGTAGCTGCTGTAGACCTCAGTTATGAAGGACCCTCACTGGAGCTTCACCACACAAACCTTCTGGACGCAGGAACATCATCAGGGCTTCCAGCTCTTCAGCTTTCATAGATCACCAGCTCCCTCCATTTCATGTAGTTACTGTTACACATCAGTTTATTTCACATTGTCTTTACCCTGATTTACCTTTATAACATTGCTGTTTGTTGTTCAAATAAAGTCAAATTATTAATGAACAAAGCTGCTGTAACAACAAAGTATGACTTATGAGTTGATGAAAAAGACCAGATGAAAATGAACCATTTTATTAAACAGTTGTGTGCATTTCCTATTTACAGAGTAATAAGGGTTTATAAGGGTAAGTAAGTAACAAAATGGTAATCAGATTGTTTAAAATGGTTATGATCAACATGATTTACAGTATTGATAAGTGAACATTTCATATTACATCATTAATAAAACCAGAAATGCTGAGATCAGTATACAAACTCCAATCAGTGCAACAACCTTATTATAAAAATAATGCAAAACAAGGTATAGCAACAAATATGAATAAATATAGTACAGAAAAATATATCAAATGGACTTTAAAAGGACGTGAGAGATGTGCAGCTCTTCCTCCAGTGGGAACTGCTGCTCATTAGTCTGTCTGGAACGCTGCACTGTGGAGAAGAACTGAAGTTATTACACTAAAAATGGAGTTATTGTTTTGTGGGCTAGTTCTTCAGCACAGTGTGATGTAGAAAAGAAAGGATGGTTTATAGCTGTGGAGCATACGGTCAAGCCTGGGTTTGCCTGAGTTCCTCTATGGTTGGTGCCGGGACAGGTAGAAGCAGGCCAAACCTTCTGGGGTCATCAGGGTGAAGCGACCTTAGTCTGGGTCTTCCCCTGCAGTCATGAAGCAGCAGCTGTAAGAATCAAATTATAACAAACTGTTTACAAAGACGAGGAGCATATTCCTCATCTGGACTGTCATCACCTTTTCCTTTTCTTCCTGATCATCTGTTCCCCAATCAGAACTGTGAAATGTGAGATGAGTAAATACTAGGAATCACACTACAAGTACATTTACTTCTACATTACTACTCAAACAATAATCACAACTTCCTGAGCTCACTGATCTCATCTTCATTCATGTTCAGGTTTTGGTTGTCTTGGACTCTCCTATTCTGAAGACAATATGATAAAGAATTACACACTGTCAGCATAGGTGTGGACTGCAGCTACTATTTTCTCTGTCATGTTTAGTAATAAACTATAGTTACCTCTTCTCCAAAGCTTCAGAGACATCCATGCTGCTCTCCAGAGCTTCAGTCCCTTCTTCTAGAAGTGGTAGATCTTCTCTATAGAGATCAAATTGTTCTGTTTGTGAAAATGTAGACCACCAATAATACTGTACTTCTGTACTGATATTAGGATCTATAATTCACAATGTGGTCTGAAACCATATTAGTTCAGATCCTGAATACTGACCGGTCTGAAAGTGCTCCACTTGATGGACACCCAATACTGGACAGGGGCATCAAATGCTGCTTCTTCTACTGCCTCTTACTAGGGGTGGAGGTGCTTGAACATTCAAAGCTAAAAAGAAAATCCCATAATCAACTTATTTACACAGAAAAGTGAAGATCATTTCACCACAATATCAAACCTGAGTGATCTCTACTAAAAAGGGCTTTATGGACTCTATTAGATACGACGGATAAACAGCTAACGTCTGATAGACACTGCACACGATTAAAACATTATTTTCAACCATTCTGAACAAACGAGCACAATTTAAACGATGGAATAAACAATAAGATGTAGATGTGATTATATAATACACTTCAATCAAGAACTAACATTAAAAACACAGTAAAACATTAGAAACACCAAGTTATCTGACTGCACTGATGAAATGCAGAAAGTCCAGGTAGGATGAAATTATGGGCGAACCGCCAATCACAGAAATGTTCCTCGACCTAAAAAGCCTCGGCATTCGTCTAAAAAGCTCCATGAGCAGAGACGGAGTAAAAGCAGAGGAAATATTGGCGATGCGTTTGCATTAATATTGAGCTGGCAGCTCTAGTCTGGAGCACTTTAGCTACCTAGCTCTCTCAAACACGCGCTGCCTTCATAACCCAGCTGCACTCGGACCACTGGCTAGAAATGAAGCCCTCCAATGTTTAAAGCACTGAAAAAGCCCATCTCTACTAGTGGCTGTAAGAAATGATCTAGATGAGGTTAGCTAAACTTAGCTGAAGCTCAGTGCTCACCTGTTCAGGAGAAAATCAGCCAGTTCGGTCCGTTTTGAGTCCTTCTGGGCTCTAAGCTGTCTCCATCTATCAAACGCATCTCCAGTATTTCCTCTGCTTTTACTCCGTCTCTGGTCATGGAGCTTTTTAGACGAATGCCGAGGCTTTTTAGGTTGTGGAACATCTAATGATCCAGGTCCACGTCGCTTCCTCGCCTCCATGGCTGCAGCACGCTGTGTTTCCTTGCTGTTGTTTTTCCAGATCTGGCAACCCGGGGTGTGGCAGTAGGACTGGGGGGTGGGGGGGTGTAAAACAGTATAGCCATCAAATGTTATGAACCAACTTCATATGAATAATTGTGTCTTTTATAGTCTATTATAAATATTAATGACTGTTCTGGGTTTTTTACTCTTCACTACTGCCTTCATCTCTACACTTTATTGCAGCATCATAATGAAGCTTTTGTGTGTTTTCTGCTTTTGTCTTACAGTGTATGATGAGGTTGATAACATCCATCCTGTGATGGTGAACATTTGTCACCGCTTCAGCTGAAACAGTGCTGGGAGTTTTCCTCTAAAGGACTCCTAGGTGATCTTCAAGAGATGCTCAGCAAAAGTGTAAGCACCCCACTTTCATCTCCACCAGCAGACCTACAGAAGACTCTTAAATTCAGTGATGCTCTCAGAGGTGTACAGGTTCAAGGGGAGGTGCTTCAGTGTGTGTCTAATATTACACTAAATTATGTAAGTACTCCCTTGATGATGTTGGTGTAACGGGCCGTCTGCATACTGAAGTGATTCCATTGTTTTGGAAAGTCACGTACTTAGTAAACATGGACACTGTGTGGGTTCTGTGTGGTAAACTGTAGCTTCTGGTTTCTGGTGGGTGTTTGTCTTTTTAATAAGGCTGATATTCTCTTATATAAGTGGAACCTACATTACATACATTTTGCCGTGTCAGGATGAAATATGATTTTTTTTACTGGTAATAAAAAATAAAACCTTTTTACTTAGGTTCATTGTTTTATTTGCTGTTAATGTCATATTGTAATGGTATGGAGTTTCTTTTAATTTCATCTTCATAAACATTGTTAATGTCTTTTTGTTTCTGTTGCTCTTTCAATTAATGCTAAAGTTCAATATGTTTACTATTTACTTTCTATAAATAAACAGTATAGAAAGACATTTAGTCACAGGGGTGGTACATCTAAAAGCACATGCTGGTACCTTTTGGAGAGGAGACACAGTTGTACCATAATTTAAAGGTGCATTTTAACCTCTTGGGGAACTTAATAGAACCTTAACTGGTACAAAAAAGTACTTGTGCTGAAAGGTTCTCTGTAGTATCTCAATAGGGTACAATAATGTGCACTATACAAGGGAGAAGCCCTCAACTCACTACACAATAGAAACACCTATATCTGTACGCTGTTCATCGACTTTTCCCTCCGCCTTCAAAATGGTCATCCTCACCAGACCTGGAAATCAACACCTGCATTTGTAATTGGGTTTTGGAACATTCTAATAAAAAGACCCCAGTATGTGCGGTTGTGTAGTTCTGTGTCCTGCAGAGACTCTGTGTGACAGTGGGATACGGCAGCTCCACTGTGGCAGACTGAGGCTCTGCAATAGGTGGTGAGAAATGCTCAGGACATCTTATCTGGCACAAGGTCCCCTTCCATGAGAGATGTTCCTCACCAGCACTGTGTGTGGAAGGAGGTTGCAGCTTCATTAGGGACACCTTTCACTCCAGCCACACACTGTATAACCACCTACCATCCAGGAGGAGATGAAGAAACCAGTGAGATGAGACTGTCAGTGTTTGTGTTGTAATATTTCACATTAAAATCTAGGACAGTCAGTTCTCTCATTTCTTGGAAAAGTCCTCTTTATGAAAGTTGGCAGTAGTTTAGTGTTTTGATGGACTTTAGTTTAGTTCATGAAGTAATGTGAAGGAAAGGACACTCTCCCTCTCTATGGAGTTCACTTTTATAAAGCAAAAACACACAACATCAGCTTCTGTACTCGAGAGTCTAATACAATGTCTTTAATATTCAGCCTCCAATCACTCACTATTAAGGGCACAGAAGCCGTTCACTCGAATAGAAGAGTGCACTTCTATATAGTGAGAAGGAATCCCTTTGGAATTGACCTCATGGATGGAGCTTGGATGTCACCATGTGGTCAAACTGATAAACTACAAGAGTTAGAATGAGAGGCAGCTTCTCCTCATTCATGGCTGCTGCTTTGTACACCTTCAGCAGTTTTTAGGACCAGACCATTAAGTAGTCTGATAAAAGAGAGGAAAAGGTCTGTGGTGATGACTCTCTTTAACTGTGTCCTGATCTGAGGAGACAAGGACAGACACGGGTGGAAAAACGGAAATGCCCAAATACAAGTGGGAAATGCACTAAAACAGGGCGGAGAAAATATCAGAAAACGGAAATGTCTGAATGTGGTTGCAAAAAAAAACCCTCAAAAAACAGGTGCGGAAAAAATGGTTTTTGATGGGAGATACAAGCTCATTCTGATTAACCAGACACAAACTTAAAAGATACCCCAATGCACCATGGGAGCACTACTGTGCCCTAATACAGTGTCACAGTTTATGTCAATTAAAGTCTCGACATGTAAACTTTGACCATCAGAAGTTTCCCACCTCTCAACCTCTCCATTAGAGCAAGTAGCTGGAGTTAAAGATTCAGCAGTGCTGAGCTGTCATGCATGTAGAAGTGGACTAGATTTGAATAGCAGATAAAACTCAGAAAAAAATGTCTGAAAATGGGTGCGAAAAGAAATGTCTGAAAAGGGGTGGGAAAACGGAAATGCCCGAATACGGGTGCGAAATAAAAAATGTCTGAAAACGGAAATGGCCAAAAACGGGTGCAAATAAAATGCCCAAAATGGGTGCGAAAAACAATGCCCGAAGATAGGTGCGAAAAAATGCCCGAAGACAGGTGCGGGAAAAAAAATATCAGAAAACGGAAATGCCCGAATACGGTTAAAATAACAAGTCTCAAACTAACCCACAAAATATGAAAACGGCAGGGAAAAATAAAATGCCTGAAAACACGTGAGAAACAGAAATGTGGATTTGTTTGTTTGAGTACGTTTTGCTCGTGGTCTGCTGTTGATATAATAAAGGTCCTCTTGCATAGTAGTGAATAGAACCATAGTTTGTTGTGTGGAGGGCCAAGGTTGTGTTCTCTAGTTTGTATAACGGTGAATTCACCATTTTAATTTCATCTCCAAGTTTCAGATTTCTCCTTGAATGTAGTT
Organism: Salminus brasiliensis; assembly: GCF_030463535.1. Classification (NCBI taxonomy): domain Eukaryota; kingdom Metazoa; phylum Chordata; class Actinopteri; order Characiformes; family Bryconidae; genus Salminus; species Salminus brasiliensis. The sequence continues at coordinate 21,394,111 of NC_132889.1, read as the reverse complement.
CGACTGCAGATTGTTTGATAAACTTCAGAATCTTTAGAAACCAAATTCAGACTCAAGCTTAGATTTTAAATGAAGCTTTCAGACAGCATTATTGCAGACTCATTAATTTTCTTTATTACAGCCCACAGAAAACCCAAACACCTACCTTCAGAGAAGACCAGTCTTCAGTCCAGTTCTGATCATTTGGAATAGCAACTGCAAGCTGGCCTTTGGGTCTACACCTGTAACAACCTTTCCAAAAGAAAACATCGACACAGGTGAGCTCTATCTTTTAGCACACTACTACACATTTCATCTGACCTATCCAAAGTGCCTCACAACACTCCTTTCACTACTTCAGACAGAAGTTCTGCAGGATGCCATTCATGATCGGGATGCAGCTTCATCCTACAAAAAAGCTTTGTCAGCGTGGAGAAAGATCATTGGTGAGTAGTGAAAAGTGCCCTGTGGTCAAGCAGCAGTGGCTATCATTGTCAGCAGGGTGTAACAAATTCTAACAGTTACAGAGCTGATTGTTTACTAAGTTTGGTGTTTCAAAAATTCAGCTGTGTTAGATATCTTATTCAATAAAACTACTCTTAGAGGTTTGATTGTTAAAAATAAAACACATTCAGGAACATGGAGTTATTTAGTTTAACTAAGCTAAAAGTGAAATGTTACTTTTTGTTGAAGTTTAAAAACAGGTTGACTCACCAGCACCATGTATAATGCATACATGTCTTTCATTAAGTGCTATGTAGCAGCATTTCTACCTATTTTAATGTCTCTGGAGTTTGTACCATACTGGATGTGGTTGTTTTTACTGTTCCTCATGTTGAGTACAACATTATGAAATATGAAATATTTATTATAAAATTACAGTCTTAAATTAGAATGACTTAGAAGTCATTTTTGTTTATTTAAACTCCATATTGAGTATAAAGTGCATTAAATGATTCTAATTTTTAATTTTTTTAACAAATGAGCTTTAATAAAAATCTTTATGGATGACTTTTATCATTTGTGATCAAGTGAGTCTCTAAACCTAGTCATAATGCCTTATAATGATTCATTCTTACTGTTTTTTGAGATTACAGGATCATTTACAGTGCAGTTTTCTCACTATATTGGCAAATAATTTTGCTTGATTCAGTCATTTCTTTTCTTATTTTGCTTTTATTCATCTTAGTTTTTGACACTGATGTTTTGCAGTGCATTGGTGCTGTGGGGACAGTGGAAATGTAGTGTAGACTATAGACATATGAAACAGTAGTAAGATAAATATACTGTAAGATAAATATATTGTGAGGGGAACAGGCAGTTTTAGCAGTGTTCTTTAAAGCTTGTCCACCATAGCAACAGTTACTAATGACAGAACAAAGGGCATGGACAGGTGAATTATGACATCACAGGGTTGGAAGTGTATAAATGGCAGGAGCATCTTCACTCGGCTCATTCACAGCTTTCTGCTGTTGGAGATCAGCTGCTCCTTTAAACATGAGCTTTGAGTACATCCCCCCATCCTGGCAGACAGCCAGCCAGAAAAAGCCAGGATACAGCTTCGATGTGAAAGATCCAGGAAACTTCGAAGCTCGATTGAGGGCAATGATAGCGGCTCAGGCCAACGACAGTAAGACGAGTGAGAGAGAGACAGACAGTGAGAAGAGCAAGAAGAGAAGGAGAGAGACAGACAGGGAGAAGAGCAAGAAGAGAAGGAGAGAGACAGACAGTGAGAAGAGCAAGAAGAGAAGGAGAGAGACAGACAGGGAAAGGAATACTAAGAGAAAGAGAGAGACAGACAGGGAGAGGAAGGTGAAAAAGAGGAGAGAAGGAGGAGAACAGAGCTCAGGGCGATCTGTCTGCAGAGACACTACTCCTGCTGAGGAGAGCCAGTCCAGTCTAAAGACCACACCCAAACAGAGACTGGTTCACAGACTGAATCAGGAAGTCCAGGTCCTCCACAAACTCGGCCCCAGAACTGCTGAAGTCTGTTCAGCAAATAAAAAAACTAAAGATCTGCTGAAGTTAGAACTACAGCCAAGTCAGGAGCACAAACTAACCAGACAGTCCAGTTCAGAGTCCGGCTGCATTCACTCCTGCACAGATAAGTGGTGCCTGATGAATTTCGTGAATCAGCTGGGCCTTAAGCTTCCAACCCGGAAGTGAACTAGAGGCCCTCAAACCACCTGCAGCTGTAGAGGAGACTAGAGGAAAGTCAACAGAAACAGAAACAGTCTGATGAAGCTCAGAGAAAATCAGAGGACAGTCAAAGGGAGTCAGAGAAGTGAGGGTGTCAGAGGAAGGCCAAAGGAAACTGTAGAATGTAATAGAGAGTCAGAGGACAGACCGAGGAAACTCATTGAAAGTTAGAGGAAGTCAGAGGCCAGTCAAAGGAACGTCTGAGGAAATGAGAGGAAAGTCAGAAAAAGTCAGAGGAAGTGAGAGGAAATACAGAAGAAGGTCAGAGGAAGTTAGACACAGCCTCCAGATCAGTGTGCACAGATCATTGTTGGTCCACCTGTGACTTAAACCTCCTCTGCCTCTGATCCAGACTCTGAGAGTTGCCTCCCATACCTCCTCTGCATAGCAAACCACACCTCAACAGAGCGCTCAGCTCTAAACTCAGGATGAGGCTTGAGACGTTGTGCTGGTTCAGCTTCCTGTGAGGCTATAGTTGCTGTCTGGCTAACAAGACTCAGGTGTGCTAAGAGGATCTGGAGCCAGTGACACAGAGCACTGTAGAGTGGGAGGGGCATAGCCAGAGGGGGCGGAGCATTCTTTCTCCTAATTGGATTTACTGTGTTCTTGTTTAGGATCCGGTGTCGACCAGAGGAGGATGGGTTCCCCTTTTGAGTCTTGGTTCCTCTCATGGTTTCTTCCTCTTGCTCTGAGGGAGTTTTTTCTTGCCACTGTTGCCCTCGGCTTTCTCAAAAGAGGCTCGGACACGGATTTCTGTAGAAGTTGCTTATGAAAAAAAGGCTTAAACTTAATATATAATCAAACTTGACCTGATGAGCGGTCAAGAAGCCGTTACTGGCTAAAGGAAATATCTTAATGGTTGTATTGACTGGAGAGTAAATCAGTAAAAGGTGATCTCTGACTTACACAGTACTGCACTGGCTCATTACTGTTCACTAACAGCTAATAAACAGCTCATGTTTATTCATGTGCTTCCAGTGTTGATGATTTCAGATGCTTCAATAATTGTTAATATTGTTAATCTGAAGTTTTTCTTAATTGATATTAACAATAATAGCAACGGTAATATTTACATATTTAATGTGATGAGACAATTAGCCTCGTTAAAGGTGCACGTATTTGTCACTGTACAGTGTACAGCGAAATGTGTCCTCCACATTTAACCCATCTGGTAGTGAACACACACTCACACGCACACATGTGTTAGGGGCAGTGAGTACACACACACCCAGAGCGGTGGGCAGCCAACTCCAGCGCCCGGGGAGCAGAGAGGGTAAAGGGCCTTGCTCAAGGGCCAAACAGTGGCAGCTTGCCGAGCCCGGGAATCGAACCCACAACCCTGTTATCTATATCCCGGCGCTCTAACCGCTGAGCCACCACTGCCCATACTAAGTGAGGAAATGATCGTTGGCTTCTTCTCAGTCTATGACTGGAGCTGCTGCTGCAGGTATGATATCTGACCTGTAGGTGGCGCTGCTGTGTCGCTTTTCTTCATTAATCTGTTTAATCTCTGTGAAACTGTGAGCAGGCAGCATGTACCGTCAGCCACCAGCAGGGGGCTCGGCCAGCAAAGAATGAAAGCTGGTGGGGTTGGAGCAAAGAACTCCAAGCCCCAGAATCCCCAGCTGTAATCAACGCTGACCAGACCCACCTGTGTGGCACAGTATAAATACACCCAGCCAAACACAATTCCCCGTCGCACCTTTGTAGAGGGGTGAACAGTGAAGAGAAGCTGAAGTGAAAAGAGAAAAGTGTTTGAGTTGTTGTCTTTTGTTTGAGTAAACATTTCAACTGCTTTTTCCTTTGTTTGAATTCCTGACGTTTTCTATGTTGCTTATGATCAGTGTTTATACTGCCACCTCTCACAGCTGTGACGGCGCAGTGGAAGTACACTGGGCTCCTATTACCAGGGTTGAGAGTTCAAGCTCAACAGTCATCAAACACACATCATAAGAGGGGTAGTTTTTCCTTTAATATTAATAAAACAAAGTTTAACTGCACTTGAGTCCAAACCCCACAACACACCGTGACAGAAACTGGACTGAATCGTCTACTTGTGTCTCTTTACCCTGAACTGTCTCCGTTTTGTTGTGCTAATAACCACAGTATGAGGAGGCCTGGAGAAAATGACCTTAACGTGGTTTCAGACTGACCTAAAGTGACCTTCACCTTTACAAGTTCCATAATGAGTGGAAACAGTCCTCATTTCCCAACGAGAATCCAGATCCAGATCAAAGGATAAGGAGTTAAAACACACTGACTTCCTAAAACATTTTTAAACTTCATTAACATGAAGGAAAACACCAGAAAAAGACAGATGTGGACAACATGTGGAAAAAGACAAAGATATAGAATTTAATCTGAAATATGATAAATGACAATTTCCTGAATTTCATTTTAAAATCTAGATTTTAGAAACTATGAACTGAAACTCCATCACAGCATTTGAAGATCATTAATACGCAACATTATGGGCTGTTTAATTTAGACGTCTAATAGACTGTTGTGTCTAAATGATCAATTCCAGCATATATTAAATATAACAGCAGTTTTAAAATGCAGTTATTAGTTCTTATCTCCTGATCTCCAGAACCCTCACCTCACTTGGCCTTGGAGAGACAATCTCCCTGCACCCTCCCATGAGCCTTTGCAAGGTCTAGGCCACAGAGAGCAGCTAGAGAGTTAGTTTCTTTAGTTCCAGTGCATTTAAACATACACTTCAAGTGAGGAGTCTACAGATTTATCAATTCTTCTGTTTACAGACCGTCATTCTCCCTTTTCATGACTGTCATGAACACAACTACATTTTTCACATATTTTTTGTTTAGAGATCTGGTTCTTCTCCTCCCACCTTCAACCTTGGAGTCGATTTCCAAGTATTTTAAAGCTTACTTTAGAGGTTTTCCAAAATCATCAGTTAATAGATGCTCTAAATTCAGTTCAGGATGAGATTAGAGAGAGGATATAACAAACACAGGATAAGGAGTAAAGATAAATTTGCCACAGCAGTGTAAGTAAATGTGTTCCCCTTTTACTCCCATACTGAATTATATATATATATATATATATATAAAAAAACTCTAATCAGAATTAGTGAACAGTTCAGGTTTAATTTTCTTCTACAAAATCTGGCATACAAGAGTAAAAAAGTAGTGCTGGTAAGAGTCTTGAACGTGAGAACAGCTCAGCCAGTTTGGATGCAGCACTGTTTTGAACACAGAAACTCACAAGAGACATCGGTATGATTGACCAACAAAACATTAGGTGCTGCATTGTCCTTGTGTGTGAAAAGGATAGGAACCAGATTCCTGGGGGTCTGAAAGGAGGTCAAGGGTGCACAATGTTCTGGGTCATTTTACTCAGAAAGTGTTCTAAATAGTCCAGAGTTCAATCCTGCTCTGGGTGCATTCCCAACCTCCAAATCCACTTCTGTTCCACCACAACTGAAACAAAGCGTCCTGGGTCAGATCTTGTAGGTGGTGGGAAGCGAGCAATACAATCAGTGCAATGCGGTTGGTTAAAGGGTGCTGAGTCAGGAATTCTCCTGTCACAGTCTTTGTCCTTCAGAGCTAAAAGTTTAAGTGTGGCGTGTCAGCGTCATCGCAGGCAGCCAAGGCGGCGCTAGGCTCACACCTTAGACTGTGTTGTCAACGTAGAATGGAGTCAGGATGACTGTTTGCCAGCCGTTGCCATTGACTCTTCAGATGGTCATATCTGATCACATGCACCTTAAAATCCCAACAATGAAAATGTCACTCAGGTCATTTGAAGTAAGAGAACTTACAGAATACACTGATTATTGATCAAGTGCATACAGTAGAAGTTACATACAGTCAAGCTGGAAAGTCTGCACACCCCTTCTCCATGCTTTATGTTATAGACTTATTCTACACTAGACTGAATTCTACACAATTGTACACAATGACAACGTGAAAGCAGGGTTTTAGACATTTGTGGTAATAAAAATAAATAATAATAATGTTAAATCTCATATGTACGCAAGTTAAAAAGAAAACCCTGAAAGGAACCTGAAAGGAAGACTCAAAAAGGTAACCCATCCTCCTAAAAATAGGGGGATTTACAGTGGGACAAGGCTGACCCAGAGGGTAGGTACCAGCACTCAACCACGAATGGACTCACGTCAGCAGCGAGCAGCTCAGCACAAGGAGAAAGAAGAAAATTAAGAAAGGGATTTAGGAGTTTGAGTGGACTGGTGTACAACCTGTAAACGTAGACTAGAAAGACAATCAGAACCTGTAATCAGAGCAGTACAGAACAGTGTTAGTATGAAAACAGACTAGAACAGCATGATTAGAATACTAAAAGTGTGTCCAGAACAGAAACAGGACGTTTATTCCAGAGTTGGAGGCTTAAGAAGAGAAAGCTCTTCCCCCAGAGTTGTTTCTTCTGAAGTGGGGAAACTGATAGTAGTCCAGAATAATGCAAAAGAAATGTACGTTACCGGTTGTAGGGTTTAAGAAGTTCTCCAAGATGCTGTGGGGACAAACAATCAAGAGACTCAAGTCAGAAGGAGTATTCTATAATCAACAAGGAATTTAACTGGAATCCAGAGCAGGGATGAGAGAATAAGACTGATGTGGTCACAGTTTTAAGCTCTAGTGAGCAGTCAAGCCGCTGCATTCTGAACTTATTTAATGACCCTGAGCTTATTTCATGATTTGCATAAACTTCCTACCAGAGTGGCATTACATTAATTCAATCTTGAGTTTATAAATCCTTATAAATGTAATACATATCCTTTAAATATTCTTTTCATTTAAAAAATACTTTATGACATTAACAATACTGTAATTGCGTGTGTCAGTGACACCAGCAGATGGACAGCTTTGTATATACATTTTCCTTTGACTTGTTGCATAAATTCAATATCACTAAAACTTATCTGGAAGTATTCGGCTGTGTCCTTGTGGTGAAGCGTCCTTCGCATCTGCTTGAAGCCACACTACCACATCACAGCCAGAGCTACAGACTTGTGGACGGGTAAACTAGAACGAGTTGCAGATGGACAGACAGTCAGACAGCATTGCAGCCAGAGTGAATCTAAACAGAATTAATTGCAGATTCATAGCCAGAAAGATACAGCATTGCACATGGATAGGAAGTCACACGGACAGAGTCACACGGACAGCCAGTTCAGCCACAGAATTACACATGGAAATGCAGACAGCACCACACAGTTGCAGACAGACACAATTTAAAATAGACAACCACCCAATCAACCAGTTGCAGATGGTCAGTCAGTCAGACTCTAAACAGAACGATTCGCAGATTTATAAACAGCCAGCGTTGTAGATGGACAGACAGCCAGAGTTGCAGACAGAACAAATTGCAGATTTATAAACAGCCAAAGAGTGCTGGACATCAACAAAGCCAAATATAGTTGCAGACGCACAGTCAGAAAGACAGCCACAGAGTTGCAGGTGGATTGAGAGAAAGAGACTAGGCAAAACCTAAACCTAAAGTCCTTTTCAGTATCTGAAGCAGGTATGCTTTGGAGCTGGTGCACCATTCATTAACACAAACAGCTGTGGTTCGGGAGTGTGGTGCAAGCAAGATCATCTGTTACATAAATCAAATCTTTAGGGTTAGTTGATGGGGAGATTTTAGGTCTTCTTTGCAAAGAGAGCTACGTCTAAAAGTTGGACAGACGGACACACAAAGTTGCAGATGGACAAAGAAGAAGAAGCATAGACAGAAATGATAATAGATAAAATAAATAGATAAAAAGAATTAGCTTACAATAGATTGTGTCCTAATTTCCATATCTGGCAACCCGGGGTGTGGCAGTAGGACTGGGGGGTGGGGGAGTGGGGCAATGGGGCGGGATAGGAAGCTACAGCACAACCAGAGATCCGCTCCGTACCTGACCCCTCAAAGACCACCATACAGGTAGAAGCACTGCGGTCAAGAAACGCTGGAGCTGAAACCTGTATGTTTCTTTAATATCTGGAGACACATCCTGATCATTTTATCAGTTAGTACAGAAAATGTAACACTTAATGACCTTTAACTGATCAAATGGAGGTTTGTGATTTCTACTAGAGTTTAGAAGTCGTCAGCCCTTAAACTCAGGTCTCTACATGAGTTTAATGAAGTGGACATTTGGAGTCAGATGAACTTCACACTGTGAGGTATGGCTGTGTCTAACAGTCCGACTGTGTGTGTAAGGGGTAGCTCTAGGGCAAGGCCTCCTCCTGCCACCAGGGGGAGGCCCCGAGTCACCCCAGCCAGTGATTGAGCCCAATTCCCTACACCTGGGCAGTAGGCTATATAGGCACACAGATCCAGTTGCCCCACTGCTGGATCTTTTGATTCTGGTGGTGTGTGTATCTGTGTGCGTGTGTAGTCTCGAGGTGAAGGCTGAGTGTGTGTCACTCCCCTTCGTGTGTGTCACTCCCCTTCGTGTGTGTGTCCCTCCCGAGTCTGTTTCCCGGTGTCTGTGAAGTGTGTGTGTCTGTGTGTGTGTGTGCGTGTAGCACTCATACACTCGTGTACCAGAGGAAGGCAGGAGTGTCTGTCTTCCCTGGTGTGTGTGTCTGTGTGTGTGTGCGCGTAGCACACATACACTAGTGTTACAGAGGAAGGCAGGTGTCTGTCTTCCCTGTAACTTCTCAGTTTTCTGGTTTCTTTTGGGAGATCCTTTTTGCCCTCAGTTGTATTTCCCTCTAGAGTTAAAGAGGTAGCCAGTTCTCCCCTGGCGTCCTTCGTTTGTTTATTAAACCCATCTCTTTTTAAGTCTCATTTGTTGGCCATTTTCATAACTGCCGCTTTGGTGAAGCGGCAGAGCGTCAGTCTCGCAACGCGGCGGCCTGGGTTCGAGTCCCGAGAAACTTTACTTTTCATTTCCGGTTTACCTGCTCTAAGATTGAAAGACTCTGCACTTGGGCCCGTTGGTCACGTGATCGTGGTAGCTCACTCAGTAGCGTGTCGGCCCTCCAACACGGCGCCCTGGGTTCAAACCCTGTTGTAAGTGAGCACCACATTACAGAAAGACCCAGCAGAGATGTTCAATCTAGAGCAGGTAAAAGTCACTCTAGCTAGTCAGGGGGTGACTGTGGGGAGGCATGAGCAGGTCCTGCAGCAGATTCTTTCTCAGCTGCAGGGTCTGACAAATCTAGTAGCCCAGCACACTCCTGAACCTCCCCAGGAGGAGGCTGCCCCTGCCCGAGCAGCCGTGATTCCTTATGCTGAGCCCCCTCTACCAGCCCCAGAGCGCTATGCTGGTGAACCAGGAGGATGTAGAGGGTTCCTCCTTCAGTGTTCACTGGCTTTCGAGCTGCAACCATCCCACTTTTCTTCTGAGCGTGCTAAGGTGGCATACATCATCTCTCTCCTCACCGGTAGGGCATTAGCCTGGGCCACCCCGGTGTGGGAGCACCAACCCCACGTATGTGCCTCCACGGCCCAGTTTGCGACCTTCCGCTCCGTGGAGAAGAGGCAGGGTCCCGCCTCCTGCACCTGCGTCAGGGAAAAAGGTCGGTGGCTGAGTATGCCATCGAATTCTGCACGCTATCGACGGAGAGTGGATGGAATGCCAGCGCTCTCACCTCGGCTTTCCACCATGGTCTCGGTGAAGAGCTCAAGGATGAGCTGGCCTACCGTGACCCTCCCACCTCCCTCAATCGACTCATTGAGCTGGCCCAACGGGTTGATAACCGTCTCGATCAATTCTTCTGTTTACAGACCGTCATTCTCCCTTTTCATGACCGTCATGAACTGAACTACATCCAGTTATTTCACATATTTTTGTTATGAGATCTGGTTCTTCTCACTCAACCTTTGACCTTGGAGTCGATGTCCATGTATTTATAAGCTTACTTTAGAGGTTTTCCAAAATCATCAGTTAATAGATGCTCTAAATTCAGTTCAGGATGAGATTAGAGAGAGGATATAACAAACACAAGATAAGGAGTAAAGATAAATTTACCATAGCAGTGTAAGTAAATGTGTTCCCCTTTTACTCCCATACTGAATTATATATATTTTGTCAACTGAAGTAATTCATAATTAATATACTGGCCTTTAGCCTGAATGAGATCTACCTGTTGAGTATTCAATCAGAAACCTTTAATCAGCATTAGTGAACAGTTCAGGTTTAATTTTCTTCTACAAAGTCTGGCATACAAGAGACTAACTCTATAACCACTAGACTACTATAATAAAACACAGAATGATTTACAGTAAAGTATCAGCAAATGTTAAATGTATGTATTACATTATTAAATGTATTATTAATATTATTAGTGGAAAATAAGGGATTAAAGACTGCACACACTGCTTTCACAATATGGAAGAGTATATATGATATTCAAGCGGACAGCCCTAGTTTCTCTCAAGCAGGAAAGTACAAGCAGTTGGAGTCATCACTCAGCTATATGTTCAAAGTGTCAACAAGTAATAAATATTATGAAAAGGGAGTGATATTGAAACATTGGCAAAAAACTAAATTGATAAAAGGAAAAAAACACTTTAAATTAATTCAAGTTTATTTATAAAACTTTTTACAACAAAGGTCATCACAAAGCCGCTTTACAGAGATCTGGGTATAAATACCTAGAATAAAACCCAGGAATAAAAACAGTAAATCAATACTGAATTAAGAGATCATGGAAAAGCGCCGTCAAGCCATAAAAGATGAAAACGTGAGTGAAATGTTGAAGTCCAGGCAGGTGAGGATGAATCAACACGAGGCTCCAGATCAGGACAGTGGGCAGTAGGGTAGTACAGAGCCAGGTCTGGTGGTCCAAGGATGGAACAGCTGGAACTGGGCATCTTAATATATGGTAGAGATAGAGAGAGAGAGAGAGAGAAAACAGAAAGGAGCGGAAAAACAAGGGGTTAGGAGATCCAATAGGTAGAGTGGGCGTCAGATCACGGCAAGCTGAAGAAAGAAAGGGGGGAAAAAAAAAAAAAAAAAAAAAAAAAAAAAAAAAAAAAAACAGCAAAGGTTTCAAACCAATTTAAAACACATCTTCGATAAAACAAGGCCTTGGTTAGTCCTGACTACACAAACATACTGTGGCTGTAAAAGCTACATAGGACAACCACATGCTGTCATTTCCTAAAGAAGTGCTGGTAAGAGTCTTGAACGTGAGAACAGCTCAGCCAGTTTGGATGCAATACTGTTTTGAACACAGAAACTCACAAGAGACATCGCTATGATTGACTAACAAAACATTAGGTGCTGCATTGTCCTTGTGTGTGAAAAGGATAGGAACCAGATTCCTAGGGGCCTGAAAGGAGGTCAAGGGTGCACAATGTTCTGGCCATTTTACTCAGAAAGGGTTCTAATTAGTCCAGAGTTCAATTCTGTTCTGGGTGCATTCCCAACCTACAAATCCACTTCTGTTCCACCACAACTGAAACAAAGCGTCCTGGGTCAGATCTTGTAGGTGGTGGGAAGCGAGCAATACAATCAGTGCAATGCGGTTGTTTAAAGGGTGCTGAGTCAGGAATTCTCCTGTCACAGTCTTTGTCCTTCAGAGCTAAAAGTTCAAGTGTGGCGTGTCAGCGTCATCGCAGGCAGCCAAGGCGGCGCTAGGCTCACACCTTAGGCTGTGTTGTCAACGTAGGATGGAGTCAGGATGACTGTTTACCAGCCGTTGCCATTGACTCTTCAGATGGTCATATCATCTGATCACATGCACCTTAAAATCCCAACAATGAAAATGTCACTCAGGTCATTTGAAGTAAGAGAACTGTACAGAATACACTGATTATTGATCAAGTACATACAGTAGGAGTTACATACAGTCAAGCTGGAAAGTCTGCACACCCCTTCTTCATACTTTTTTTTTTATGTTAGACTTATTCTACAGTAGAATGAATTCTACACAATGACCATGTGAAAGCAGGGTTTTAGACATTTGTGGTAATTTAAAAAAATAATAATATAAAATTTCATATGTTCACAAGTTAAAGAGAAAACCCTGAAAGGAACCAAGATTCAAAAGTGGTCAACACCGGATAGCACAACAGAACAAGAATAAAAATTAACAAAAGAAACAGTAATGAATTTTAAGAGCTGCTGCAAATGTGACATCAAGCCATAAATGATGAAAACCTGAGTGCAATGTGAAAGTGTGTGCAGGTAAACAGTCATGTGCACAGCTATGCAGAGAGACGAGAATCACTCAATATGAAGATGCAGAGCGCGCGAGAGAGAGCGAGAATGAGAGCGAGCGAGTTCCGGAGTTGGAGGCTTAAGAAGAGAAAGCTTTTCCCCCCAGAGTTGCTTCTTCTGAAGTGGGAAACTGATAGTAGTCCAGAATCCTGCAAAAGAAATGTACGTTACCGGTTGTAGGGTTTAAGAAGTTCTCCAAGATGCTGTGGGGACAAACAATCAAGAGACTCAAGTCAGAAGGAGTAATTTATAATCAACGAGGAATTTAACTGGAATCCAGAGCAGGGATGAGAGAATAAGACTGATGTGGTCACAGTTTCAAGCTCTAGTAAACAGTCAAGCCGCTGCATTCTGAACTTATTTAATGACCATGAGCTTATTTCATGATTTGTATAAACTTCCTACCAGAGCAGCATTACATTAATTCAATCTTGGTTATAAATCTGTATAAATTTAATAGAGTATGTGACTTAGCCCTTTTGTGTTCTATTCTTTTTTTAATATAAATTTTCCTTTGACTTGTTGGATAAATTCAATATCACTGGAACTTACCTGGAAGTCTTCGGCTGTGTGCTTGTGGTGAATCGTCCTTTGCATCTGCTTGAAGCCACACTACCGCATCACAGCCAGCCAGCCAGAACTGCAGGTGGACAGATTGCGAGCTACACACTTGTAGATGGGTAAAACAGAACGAGTTGCAGATGGACAGAAAAAGAACTACAGAGCTGCAAATATAAAGACAGACACAGTTACAGACAGTCAGAGATGCAGAAGGATAGAAAGGCAGCCAGCCACAAAGATGCACATGGATAAACAGCCAGAGCAGCACACATCCACAGAAATGCAGACGCATAGTCAGAAAGACAGCCATCATTGCACCAAACAGCCAGCCAAACACAGATGCAGAGGAAATCTCATAAAGACGGATCGTCAGTTTCACATGGATAGAAAGCCAGTCAGAGTAGCTGCCAGAGTCCAAACAGAATAAACTGCAGATTTATAGACATCCAGGGTGTGTTGATGGACAAAGTTGCAGAGGAACATACACACGGTTCAACATGTATGCAGATGCAGTCAGAAAGACTGCCCGAGTTGCACATGACCAAGCAGACAGCCAGTTGCAGATGAAAAGACAAGCAGAGTTTTAAATGGAGAAACAGCCAGAGATGCAAAAGAACAGACAGCCAACCAGAGATACACATTGACAGCCAGGCAGCGAGCGCTGCACATGGACATGTATGCATGGACATACAGCCACATACAGTTGCAGATGGCCGGCCAGAATTGCACATGGACTGACAACCAGCCAGCCAGAGTTGCAGATGGACAGTGTAATGCAGTCCTGATAGCTGGTAGCTGACCCCTCACCATTTAGATCCTTAGAGTGGATCTTCTAGGAGCCAGCAGGATCCAGAGCTAACCTATAAAAGGGGGGGGGGAGGAAAAACACTCACACCAGTAACATTAGGATACGGCAACTAATTACATCTAGCTTAACTTACCAGTATACATCAACAAGCCCATGTAAACAAGACATGTAAATAAGGTTGCATTGTTATTGCAGGATGTGATGACCACCCCTATAGTGGACACTTGGTTCACTCCAGGCTAAGCAAAGGATAAGCACTTGGCTTAGAAGGACTGTGTAGAAAGAAATATGGGGACAGTTTGGGGATAATATGGGGAGCAGATTAAACTGAAATCATGGTAGATGTGAGGCTTTGCAGCCCTCAGAGGAAGGCTACTGTGGCCTTATCATGTAAAGAGTGTGTGACTTGGCTCTTTTGTGTTCCGTTTTCCCTTTGTCTTTACTTTCCTTTGACTTTTTTTGCACAAATTCTATAATTATCACTGGAAAGTTCCTGGAAGTATTCAGCTGTGTCCTTCTGGTGAAGCCACACTACCACATCACAGAGAAAGACAGCCAGCAAGCTACAGTCTTGTAGACAGGTCAAACAGAACAAGTTGCAGATAGACTACAGAACAAATACAGAGCAGCAGATTTATAGACAGACAGTTGCAGTTGGAGAATCAAACAGGTCACATAGACAGACAGCCGGACAGCGTTGCATATGGACTGAGAGCCAGTCAGAGAAAGATATACACAGGAACATACACACAGCCAAACACAGTTGCAGATGCATAGTCGTGAAAACAGCCAGCCAGCCAGAACTGCACACTGAAAAGCAGCCAGTCACAGAGTTGCACACTGAAAGTTAACCACTGAATTGCACATGCATACAGCCATACAGTTGCAGATAGACACAACCAGCCAGAGATGCATATGGACAGCCAGTCCAGCAAACAGCAGATGGACAGACGGCGAGCTACAGACTTGTAGATGGGTAAAATAAAACGAGTTGCAGATGAAGAGAAAAACAACCACAGAGCTGCAGATTTAAAGACAGACATAGTTGCAGACAGACATTTAGAGTTGCAGAAGGACAGGCCGACAGCGTTGCAGAGAGTATAAACAGAATGAATTACATATTTATAGCCAGAGACGCAGAAGTTCAGAAAGCCATCCAGCCACAGAGATGCACATGGATAAACGGCCACAGAGATGCAGACGCATAGTCCGAAAAACATCAATCATTCAGCAATCAACCAAAACACAGTTGCAGACATATAGTCAGTTTCACATGTATAGACAGCCAGTCAGAGTTGCTGCCAGATTTAAAACAGAATGTTACAAATGTTACATACAGAATGACCGAGTTACAAAGGGACACACACACACACAGTCAAAAATGGTTGCAGACGCATAGTCAGAAAAACAGCCAGCCAGCAAACCAGAACTGCACATGAAAAGACATCCAGCCACAGAGTTGCACACTGAAAGAAAGTTAGCCACTGAATTGCACACGCATATGGACATGCAGAAAATGCAGACAACAAATTGCAGAGTTTTAGATGGAGACATACAGTGATGCAGAATGGTCAGCTGCCAGTGAGCCAGCCAGAGTTGCACATGGACAGCCAGTCCAGCCACAGAATTACACATTGAAAGAAAGCCAGCCAGCCACAAAGTTGCATGTGGACATGCAGACAGCGCCACACACAGTTGCAGAAAGACACAGTTTAAAATGGACAACCACCCAGTCAACCAGTTGCAGATGAAAGGATAGACAGCCAGTCAGAGTTGAAGCCAGAATCTAAACCAAATGAATTGCAGATATAAACAGCCAGTGTTGTAAATGGACAGACAGCCAGTCGCAGAACAACAAACACTGCCAAACCTAGTCAGAAACACACAGTCAGAAAGACAGCCAGTCATAGAGTTGCACATGCATGGACAAGCAGACAGTCACACAGTGGCAGACGGATTGTCAGATGGATTGATAGCCAGGGTTGCTGCCAGAGCCTTAGCAGAACGAATTGCAGAGTTTCAGATGGAGACAGACAGTGATGCAGAACGTTAAGCAGTCAGTGAGTCAGCCAGAGTAGCACTCAGACAGCCAGTCCAGCCACAGAATTACACATTGAAAGAAAGAAAGCCAGCCAGCCACAAAGTTGCACCGTCACACAGTATTTAAAGACACTGTTTAAAAAGGACAGCCACCCACTCAACCAGTTGCAGATGGAGAGAGACAGTCAGTTGTTTCCAGAGTCTAAACAAAACAAACTGCAGATTTATAAACAACCAGAGTGTTGTAGATGAACAGACAGCCAGAGTTGCAGATGGACATGCACATAGTGGCAGACTGATTATCACACAGTTTCATATGGATATATAGCCAGACATCAGAGTTCAAACAGACCTAATTGTAGATTTATAGACAGACAAAGAGTGTTGATGGACAGACAAGCCAGAGAGTGTTAAAGGACGTACACACAGCCAAATATAGTTGCAGTCGCACAGTCAGAAAGACAGCCCCACATAGCCAGATGAAGCCTTTCTTTGCAGAAGGGGATCGGACGTCAAACCGGCATCCAGCAGCGGACTGTGAGGAGTCGGCTTAACGGCTTGCTCCCTCTTCAGTAGGTGGACATGGGGCTAGAGATGACTGTCCTGGCAGCTGTCTTCTTCCACATGGTGTCCACCATATTCCATGAGTAAACAAAGGGGTTAGTAAGTTATTAACATAAAATAATGTAAAGTAACACACAGCAGATAAGAAAAGGATTAAACCTGGCTAAGAAACAAGCCAATGCTAATATTAAAGAAAAAGAAATAACTAGGAGCAACATGATAGCAAGCAAACAGCAGGTGGGCAAGTGAAGACCACCTGCATATCACCTGGGATAGATAGACAAGAAAAACACACTAAACTGAGTTAACATGGCTGTGCCTATTATCACCCCCTGTACTTATTTCTCCACTTTATAGACAGACAGTTCCAGAATTAGACAGTTTCACACAGACAGCCAAACAGCGTTGCATATGGACTGACAGCAAGTCAGAGCTGCAGCAAGCCTAAATAGAATGAATTGCAGATGAACAGGCAGCCAGAGAAAGGTGCACAAAATTGTTGACAGCTAGCCAGAGTTGCACATTGAAAGAAAGTTAGCCACTGAATTGCACACGCATATGGACATGCAGACACACACACAGTTGCAGCCAGATTGTCAGACACTATTGCAGATGAATACAACCAGTCAAAGTAGCAGATGGATAGTCAGACAGTTTCACATGGATAGACAGCGTTGCACATGGACAGGAAGCCAAAGTTGGTGCCAGAGCCTTTGCAGAACAAACTGCAGAGTTTTAGATGGAGAGAGACAATGATGTAGAACGGTAAGAAGCCAGTGAGCCAGCCAGAGAATTACACATGGAAAGAATGCCAGCCAGCCACAAAGTTGCACATGGACATGCAGACCGCACCACACACAGTTGCAGACAGACAAAGTTAAAATGGACAGCCACCCAGTCAACCAGTTGCAGATGGTCAGTCAGTCAGAGTTGAAGCCAGAGTCTAAACAGAACGACAGACAGCCAGAGTTGCAGATTGACATACACACTGCCAAACAGTCAGAAACAGTCACACAGTCAGAAAGACAGACAGCCATTGCACATGACAGACCATGGTTAGCCCGATCCCTCTTCAGGGATAGGAGTCAGGGAGTCATGAAGCCCTGTGTGGCAAAGAAGAAAGTTAATACATGTACAGAAACTGAATGATCACCTACCTGCTACGCAGTTGCAAACAAATTGTCAGCCTCACACAGATGCAGATGGACACACAGACAGAAGCAGATGGATAGTTATCCAGTCAGTTAGCCAGACAGCCAGAGTCAGGGAGTCATGAGGACCTGTGTGGCAAAAAAGAAAGTTAATACAGGTATTGAAACTGAACAATCACCTACCTGCTATGCAGTTGCGTATGCATAGTCAACATCACAGTTGCAGATGGACACAGATAGAGAAGCAGATGGATAGTTAGCCAGAGTCAGGGAGTCATGTGGACCTGTGTGGAAAAAAAGAAAGTTAATACAGGTATTGAAACTGAATGATCACCTACCTGCTACACAGTTGCGTATGCATAGTCAACATTACAGTAGCAGATGGACAAAGACAGAAGTAGATGTACAGTTAGCCAGACAGCCACAGCCAGTGAGTCATGAGGACCTGTTTGGCAAAAAAATAAAAAAGTTAATACATGTATTGAAACTGAATGACCACCTACCTGTTACACAGTTGAAAACAAATTGTCAGCCTCTCACAGACGCAGATGGACATGCAGATGGATAGACCATGGTTAGCTCGACCCATATTCAGGGATAGGAGTCAGGGAGTCATCAGGACCTGTGTGGCAATAAAAGAAAGTTAATACATGTATAGAATCCAGTGCAGGGATGAGAGAATAAGACAGATGTGGTCATAATTTCAAGCTGAACAGTTAAGCTCGCTGCATTCTTAACTTATTTAATGATTTGTATAAACTTCCTACCAAAGCGGCATTACATTAATTCAATCTTGGTTATAAATCTGTATAAATTTAATAGAGTATGTGACTTAGCGCTTTTGTGTTCTATTCTTTTTTAAAAATTTTTATACATTTTACATTTTCCTTTGACTTGTTGCATAAATTCAATATCACTGGAACTTACCTGGAAGTATTCGGCTGTGTGCTTGTGGTGAATCGTCCTTTGCATCTGCTTGAAGCCACACTACCACATCACAGCCAGCCAGCCAGAGCTGCAGGTGGACAGACTGCAAGCTACAGACTTGTAGATGGGTAAAACAGAACGAGTTGCAGATGGACAGTATAAGAACTACAGAGCTGCAAATTTAAAGACAGACACAGTTGCAGACAGTCAGAGATGCAGAAGGATAGAAAGGCAGCCAACCACAAAGATGTACATGGATAAACAGCCAGAGCAGCACACATCCACAGAAATGCAGACGCATAGTCAGAAAGACAGCCATCATTGCACCAAACAGCCAGCCAAACACAGATGCAGAGGAATTCTCATAAAGACGGATCGTCAGTTTCACATGGATAGAAAGCCAGTCAGAGTAGCTGCCAGAGTCCAAACAGAATAAACTGCAGATTTATAGACATCCAGGGTGTGTTGATGGACAGATTTGCAGAGGAACATACACACAGTTCAACATGTATGCAGATGCAGTCAGAAAGACTGCCCGAGTTGCACATGACCAAGCAGACAGCCAGTTGCAGATGAAAAGACAAGCAGAGTTTTAAATTGAGAAACAGTCAGAGATGCAAAAGAACAGGCAGCCAACCAGATATACACATTGACAGCCAGGCAGCGAGCGCTGCACATGGACATGTATGCATGGACATACAGCCACATATGGCCGGCCAGAATTGCACATGGACTGACAACCAGCCAGCCAGAGTTGCAGATGGACAGTGTGATGCAGTCCTGATAGCTGACCCCTCACCCCTTAGATCCCTAGAGTGGGTCTTTTAGGAGCCGGCAGGATCCAGAGTTAACCTATAAAGGGGAGAAAGAAAAAAAAAAAAAAGAAAAAAAAAAAAAAAAAAAACCCACACCAGTAACATTAGGATACGGCAATTAATTACATGTAGCTTAACTTACCAGTATACATCAACAAGTCCATGTAATCAAGACTGCACGGTTATTTCAGGATGTGATGACCACCCCTATAGTGGACACTTGGGTCACTCCAGGCTAAGCAAAGGATGAGCACCTGGCTTAGAAGGACTGTGTAGAAAGAATAGTGGGTTAGTTGGTGCAGATTAAACTGAAATCATGGTAGATGTGAGGCTTTGCAGCCCTCAGAGGAAGGCCACTGAGGTCTTATTATGTAAAGAGCGTGTGACTTGGCTCTTTTGTGTTCCGTTTTCACTTTGTCTTTACTTTCCTTTGACTTTTTTTGCACAAATTCTATTAATATCACTGGAAAGTTCCTGGAAGTATTCAGCTGTGTCCTTCTGGTAAAGCCACACTACCACATCACAGAGACAGACAGCCAGAGCCGCAGATGGACAGACAGCAAGCTACAGTCTTTTAGACAGGTTAAACAGAATAAGTTGCAAATAGACTACAGAATAAATACAGCAGCAGATTTATAGACAGACAGTTGGAGAATCAGACAGTTTCACATAGACAGACAGCCGGACAGCGTTGCATATGGACTGACAGCCAGTCAGAGAAGGATGTAGAGGAACATACACACAGCCAAACACAGTTGCAGATGCATAGTCGTGAAAACAGCCAGCCAGCCAGAACTGTACACTGAAAAGCAGCCAGTCACAGAGTTGCACACAAAGTTAACCACTGAATTTCACAAGCATAAGGACATGCAGACAGCCACACAGTTGCAGATAGACACAACCAGCCAGAGCTGCATATGGACAGCCAGTCCAGCCAACAGCAGATGGACAGACAGCGAGCTATAGACTTGTAGATGGGTAAAATAAAACGAGTTGCAAATGAAGAGAAAAACAACCACAGAGCTGCAGACAGACATTTAGAGTTGCAGAAGGACAGACAGCCAGCGTTGCAGAGTCTAAACAGAATGAATAACCGATTTATAGCCAGAGATGCAGAAGTTCAGAAAGCCATCCAGCCACAGAGATGCACATGGATAAACGGCCACAGAGGCACACAGCCACAGAGATGCAGACGCATAGTCCGAAAAACACCAATCATTCAGCAATCAACCAAAACACAGTTGCAGACAGATTATCATACAGTTGCAGACAGATTCAGTTTCACATGTATAGACAGCCAGTCAGAATTGCTGCCAAATTTAAAACAGAATGTATTGCAGTGTTGATGCCAGACAGAGTTACAAAGGGACATACACACAGTCAAACATGGTTGCAGACGCATAGTCAGAAGTTGCACATGCACTTTCACATAGACATACAGCTTTGCATATGGACTGACAGCCAGTCAGAGTTGCAGCCAGTCTAAACAGAATGAAGTGCAAATGAACAGGCAGCCAGAAAAAGGTGTACATGGACAGCCAGAGTTGCAGATGTATAGTCAGAAAAACAGCCAGCCAGCAAACCAGAACTGCACATGAAGACAGCCAGCCACAGAGTTATACACTGAAAGAAAGTTAGCCACTGAATTGCACACGCATATGGACATGCAGAAAATGCAGAGAACAAATTGCAGAGATTTAGATGGAGACAGACAGTGATGCAGAATGGTGAGCAGCCAGCCAGAGTTGCACACGGACAGCCAGACCAGCCACAGAATTACACACGGAAAGAAAGCCAGCCACAAAGTTGCATGTGGGTATGCAGACAGCGCCACACATAGTTGTAGACAGACACAGTTTAAAATAGACAACCACCCAGTCAACCAGTTGCAGATGAATGGATAGACAACCAGTCAGAGTTGAAGCCAGAATCTAAACCAAACGAACTGCAGATTTATAAACAGCTAGAGAGTCTAGACAGTCACACAGTGGCAGACGGATTGTCACACAGTTGCACATGGATTGATAGCCAGGGTTGCTGAAAGAGCCTTAGCAGAACAAATTGCAGAGTTTCAGAAGGAGAGACAGACAGTGATGCAGCCAGTGCGCCAGCCAGAGTCACACACGGACAGCCAGTCCAGTCACAGAATTACACATTGAAAGAAAGCAAGCCAGCCAGCCACAAAGTTGCACAGTCACAGTGTTTAAAGACACGGTTTAAAACGGACAGCCACCCACTCAACCAGTTGCAGATGGAGAAATAGCCAGTCAGTTGTTTCCAGAGTCTAAACAAACTGCAGATTTATAAACAACCAGAGTGTTGTAGATGAACAGACAGCCAGAGTTGCAGATCGACATACACACTGCAGTCAGAAACAGTCACACAGTCAGAAGGATAGCCAGCCATCAGTTGCACATGGTTAGACGGCAAGCCACTGAATTGCACATGCATGGACATGCACATAGTGGCAGACGGATCACACAGTTTCACATGGATATACAGCCAGCCATCAAACAGAGTTTGAACAGAACTAATTGTAGATTTATAGACAGTGTTGGACAGACAAGCCAGAGAGTGTTGACGGACATACACACAGCCAAATATAGTTGCAGACGCACAGTCAGAAAGACAGCCCCACATAGCACAGATGAGGCCTTTCTTTGCAGAAGGGGATCGGACGTCAAACTTGCAGCCAGCAGTGGACTGTGAAAAGTCGGCTGAACGGCTTGCTCCCTCTTCAGTAGGTGGACATGGGGCTAGAGATGACAGTCCTGGCAGCTGTCTTCTTCCACAAGGTGTCTGGAAGCATCCACCATATTCCATCAGTAAACAAAGGGGTTAGTAAGTTATTAATGCAAAATAATGTAAAATAACACAGCAGATAACAAAAGGATCAAAACTGGCTAAGAAACAAGCCAATGCTAATATCAAAGAAAAAGAAATAACTAGGAGTAACAAGCAACATGATAGCTAGCAAACAGCAGGGGGGCAAATGAAGACCACCTGCATATCACCTGGGAAAGATGGACCATAAAAACACACTAAACTCAGTTAACATGGCTGTGCCTAAGATCACCCCCTGTACTTATTTCACCACTTTCACCGGTGGTATTTCCTCATATTTCCAAGACTAGGAGAAGCTGCATTTGAAGGAACAAATATCATACAACAGAACTAGCATTACAGTATTACATCTGTACATATTAATAACCAGCTTTCAGAGTCTACTCAGAAAACGTTGGTAAACTAAACATTAGCGGAGTTAATCCAAGCACGATTTCACTCGAATTTGGGAAGCTTATATTAGAAAAATATTAGAACAATTGTGTACTGCTCACTAGCACTTGAACAGGGCTTTAATTGTCTGTGGTCACTCCCTTATTTACATGTAGACCCATTAACCCATTCCCAATCACACTGTAACAATCACGGCTTTGTAGCTCATCCTCAGCTAAAAGAGAAAGAGTGAGAAGAGAACCATTCAGTAAGGAGTTATTTGGTTTACTACACTACAAACCCCCCGAACCCAATCAAAAACCTAACATTCAAACAAACATCCACCAGTTCTTTTAAATGGCACATACCTGAAGTCCATAGGGAGAGTCCAAAACAGTCTGGAGTCAGACAGCAAACAAACAAAAACAAACGAGAACCCCTCTGAAAAAGAACAGTATTATGAATCTGAACACACACACACACACACACACACACACACACACACACACACACACACACACACACACGTTAAATGACTTACCTGCCAACTATCCAATTTACTAAGCATGAACGACGGACCCAAGGCAGTCTTTTTCCAAAAGGTGTCCAGATGTGTGCGGCAGTGCTCCTTCAGGGCCTCGCTGCGTCAGGTGGAGAACGATGATGCTGAAGGAATCACGCTGCCGAAGCACCAATGGAAGCCTGGCGACGTTCAGGACACGGGCACCTAGAAAACAGGAGACCGTGGCATTACTCTTTGGGCCCAAAATTTAAGTGTTTTACAGTAGAAACTCCAACAATGAGAACACAACGGAGACGACTACTCTGGTATTTTGAAGACCATGTTGGAGGCGTCCCGGACTGCCTCTGGCCTCGTCTTCCATCTGTGGAGTTTGTCTCTATAATAGCAACTAGATCTGCCGTTCAAGCAGGACGAGCTCCATGCAGAGCGTCTGGAGATCTTATTCCTCCGCGGTCGCCATGTTCCTCGAGAGTGTAAACACAGAGACAGAAATGCAAACGTCAGTTAGTGAGAAAAAGTACTGTACAGTAACACAGGTAGCAGATGGCACAGGGATTACAAGATAAATAAGACAAAGCTAATATTAAGACTATGAAGTAGGGACAGTTGCTCGACTCCCTGGGTTCAATTACATCACAAGCTTTCAAAGCAGAACTGCATCAAAACAGCAATTTGAAGTCTCGCTCAAAATACCACCCGATCCTATAGATCCAGTGTGCAAAAGAGGGTTGTAGATACACACTCTGGTGAGAGCCATCCAACTCGTTAAAAGAACTGGTGGATGTTTATGTTCTGTTGTGTTTTCAGAGGGTTTGTGGTGCAGTAAACAAAATAACACTTAGTGGATGATTCTCTCTGCATTCCTTTCTTTTTAGTTTCAAGATGACTTACAAAGCTGTAACTGTTACAACGTGTACAAGACCTGATCCAAGTTGGACAGTCAGTAAATTGTCACTGTTCATTTGGCTCAGACAAGTACAACACTGGACTGCAGTCAAGCATGTAATGAGATACTTAAAGGCTTCAACTGATCATGGACTGTGTTACCAGAAGAGTGGGGAGAAACTGAAACTTGAACACAGTGATGCAGATTCAGCATCAAATACAGAAGACAGACGAAGCACAACAGACTCCAGTTTTAATCCAACTAAAGACAGTTCTCTTACTCTCTGCTCGGTCTACATGTAAAGGAGAATATATGGCACTGTCTGCAATTATATAGGAAAGCTTGCACCTCACACACCTCACAAATGCCATGAACAGTGATCACCAATATGCACCTGCAAAAATTACTGGAAGACAGCCAAGAAGCAATTGCACATCCACATTGGACACCACTCCATTCGACCAGTGATCCATGAGTATAAAATAACTGAACACTGACCCACAGCAGATATGGTTATGAGAAAGAGAATCTTTGTAGGGTACGACAAGAACAGTCCATCATACCTAGTCTACTATCCAGACACAGAGAAAGTCCTTAAGCACAGGCTTGGGGGAATTTTTTACGGAGTATGTTACAGAACACCAAACCCAGACTGACCAGTCAATGGCAGCTGATTATTTCCATAAGGAGAGATGTGTACAAGGTTCAAGAATTCAACCTGATGTTTAAGATGGCGTTCGAACAGTGGGAGACAGACGTAGCACAAATCATCCAAATAGAAATAGGACAGCACCTCAGTATTTAGCTGACTGTGTCAGATATTAAAGACCAGATAATCACAGATATTGACTTTTGTTTTGGGTTGATGCAGCACAGAATGACCTTCAGCTCCAGATAGACGTTACAACAGCGGGATTTAAAGGAAAGACAAATACAGGTGAAAAGGTTGTCTGTAAACTGAATAAGTCACTGTATACTCTCAAACAGTCTGGAATAACCTGTAACATGATTATCCAGACGAAAATGGCTTTACACAGAACCCAGCTGACCATCGTGTCTACAAACACCCTGAAAACAGGAGGATGATACTGATAATCTGGGTAGATCATCATTGCCGCCAAAGACAATGACTTACTCATGGAGGTGAAAAAGAGGTCAACAACATTCAAGATGAAGAATCTAGGAACACAGATCCATTTTCTAGGTACTGATTTTGATCAAAGTCAAGGAGCAGTAAAGAGGTTATGGTTCGAATACTCATAGCAAGTTTTTCATGGATCCATTTTTTTATATATTCAGCCAAGTTGTGTGTAGGTTTTATTCCTAACAATTAACTTGCTCCCCATATGGATATTGGGATAAACTTTACACACAGAGGACTCAGTGGGACAAAGGCAGCATTCCTGAATAGAACTAAAACCAAGGACTTCCCTGGTTTAGACTTTTTCACATAAAAAAAAAACCCAAACAAACAGGATTCATAAACTGTCTTCAGAAAGAAGGACATCTGAAGTACAAACACCTCAGTGAGAGCTATCCAACGCCTCTGTTTCAGTTGTTCCAATGGACACCAAGTACAAAAGAACCATTGAAAGAACTGGTGGATGTTTGTATTCTTTGTGTTGTCAGCTTGAAGCACACAGTGATGCAGATTTGGCATCAAATGCAGAAGACAAGCAAAACACAACAGTCTCCAGTTTAAGTCTAACTAAAGACGGCCCTCTTACTCTCTGCTTGGTCTACATGTGAAGCAGAATATATGGAACTGGCTGCAACTTCTTAGGAAAGCTTACACCACATACAGCTACTAAACGCCATGGACAGTGATCACCAATAAGCATCTGTAAAAATATTGGAAGACAACAATCAAGCAATTGCTCTTTCAAAGAACCCTGTATGTCGATAAAGATGGGAAGGTGTATGTCCCAGCATATGACCCTGTCTTGTGAAATTTTGAACCAAAGGGAGGTCCCATATAAAAAGGTCCCTTTATTTCACAATCAACAAAAAACAAACCGAAAGCAAACTTGGCAGAACGCTTTCAGTTTCGCATGAGACTTGCCATTACTCCACCACTCACTGGATCAGGAGAGCCCTTTCGATCCTGGTAAGAGACAGCCGTCTCAGCAAACCGCCGAGCTGGACCTGCAGTTCCACTCAGCCGACTCTCACCAGAAAAAAGGGGGTCCCGTCTCTTATATCTTTTAACAAAATGAGGAACTATGCGTGGGCGAGAGTGGGGGCCAACCGCTCCCGCCAGGCACAGCCTTCCACTATCACTTGTACATTCCAGTGGTTTCGCAACTGCATCCTCATGAAAAACAAGTTATATAATTGATTATATAAACGTGAGTTTGCAATATAACATAACCTGTAACTTAATGTAATAATATAAAAGACCTGTATTAACATATTACCAATACATTATGACCAGCAAGCATACCTTTAATATAAAGTGAACATGGACGCATTATATCCTTATATTCCGATATGAAGACCAAATTAGCATGGCTCCGCAGTGCACTCGCACCACTTCATAACGCCTTTCATAGTACAAACACCCTTGCAGCCTATCCAAAGGAGTAGGCCTTCTCCTAGTGGTTACATCCCATAACCGAACAGTAAGTTGTTCATATGATACAGTGTGTACTAATTAGATGGAGTGCACCCTAGGCCGGCACCTAGGTATCAGCAGGGCAGAATTCATTCTTATTACAGACCCTTACAAACATGACAGATAGAAGCTAGACTCAAAATGAGAAAGGGAATCTTTGTAGGGTATGAAAAGAACAGTCCATCATACCTAGTCTACCATCAAGACACAGAGAAAGTCCTTAAACACAGACTGGTGAAATTTCATAGTGTTACAAAACACCAAACCCAGACTGAACAGGTAATGGCAGCCAATTATTTCCATGGGGAGAGATGTGTACCCCCCCCTTGCAAACAGCTAACCGTGTTGATCAGATTCCAGATTCAGATTACACACTATTCAAAGAGATAAAGCACCTCAGTATTTAGCTGACGGTGTCAGATATAAAAGACCAGACACTGACCAATACTGACTACTGTTACAGGGTCTGTAAAGTACCACAGAGCTTCAAAGAGGAGTTCAACAAAATCACAGTTTTGAGTTGATGCAGATGACAGCACACCATGACCTTCAGCTCCACCAGATGGACGCTACAACAGCCTACTTGAATGCTTTAATTAATGGTGAGATGTATATGGAGCAACCAGAGGGATTTGAAGGGAAATCAAAAACGGGTGAAAAGGTTTTCTGTAAACTGAATAAGTCACTGTATGCTCTCAAACAGTCTGGAAGAACCTGGAACAACATGTTGCCTGATTATCCAGATGAAAATGGCTTTACACAGAACCTAGATGACCATTGGGTCTACAACAAACCCCCTGAACACAGGGTTAGATGTTCCTTCATGAAGTACAGTAAGCTAGCTGTGATGCTGTTGGTTATCATGATCACAGGTGTGTATTTATTGTCTCAGGAACAGACTGGCTCTTTTACGAGTGTGTTGCTACAGTCTCTGTACATAAAGGCTCTATATAACATGACATTGAGGTCAGAAGTCCATCATGAACGCTAAAAGCCTCAACTTCCAGAGGGAGCGATTCTATGTCCCCACCAATGTGAAAATCCCTCCTAGGCCCTTGATTCAGAGCTCTGTATTCACTAGGTTTTGATCAAGTTTCACAGAGACATCGTGAACTAAGGAGCTCATCAGTCAGAACTTCACTGACCGTGACTTCTTTAGGGGCCAGAGATCCTATATTTAACAGCCCAGATTCAATACAGGAGCTGCTTGTACTCGGAAAGCTGAATGAATCTGGATCAATTCTAATAAAGTTGATAAAGAGGATTTTCTGATGTTACGATTATAAATCATGCGGGGACACAGACACAGTCTCCATACTGCAGGGTTTGTCTGAAACACTGAGTCACACTGATATATTACTTTAATACAAGCAGAGAAATCACAGAATTAATGCTTATAAAATGGAGGAAATCCTCTTAAACTAACCTGACT
The DNA here is from genome assembly GCF_030463535.1 of Salminus brasiliensis. Classification (NCBI taxonomy): domain Eukaryota; kingdom Metazoa; phylum Chordata; class Actinopteri; order Characiformes; family Bryconidae; genus Salminus; species Salminus brasiliensis. The sequence goes on along the minus strand of NC_132889.1, from coordinate 21,366,252 downwards.
GGTGGGACTGGGAAGGGCCAGTCAGTCCTGGAGTAGCAGCTTCTCGATGTTCCCGGAGAGAACGACGGACCCCAGGCCGCTCGGGTGAACCTCTCTGCGGAAGAGGACCTGCCGCTCCCCAAAGATCTCCTGTCCGGCAGCCAGCAGTGGAGCACGAAGAGCCGGTAAACGCTCTCTTACTCGTCGGTAGGTGAGCAGGGGGCCGAAGACGATGATCCAGGAGTCTGTCTTTTTCCAAACGGAGCCGGAGCCGCCACGCTGCCGCCGAGAGGAGCCGCCACGCTGCCGCCGAGAGGGAGCCGCCACGCTGCCGCCGAGAGGAAGCCGCCACGCTGCCGCCGAGAGGGAGCCGCCACGCTGCCGCCGAGAGGGAGCCGCCACGCTGCCGCCGAGAGGAAGCCGCCACGGGAGTGGATGTGACGAACCTCGGGGTCTTCCGCTCCGGTAGCGCTGGAACTGAGACCGCCGCGTTGGAGACGTCGCGGGCTGCCTCTGGCCTCGTCTTCCGTCGGTGGAACTCGGACTGCCGGTCCAGCTGGACGAGCTCCAAGCTGAGCGTCTGGAGAGCTCGTTCCTCCGCGGTCTCCATGTTCCTCTCTGAGTCGACTCACGTCTCGAACAGCGGTTCAGAGTCTCGCTCAAAATACCGGAGATCACGTGATCCGAACCGAAGCTTCGTTACGTCACTTCCCGTCCCGCTGTAGACCCGAGCGCAACGAGCTGAATATAAACTGAAATATGAACTTAAATAAAATATAAATGTATAAAATTAGTGAATTTGGTTGACTTTCATTTTAAGAGAAAACTAAACATGAACATAGTTTTTATTTGAACATCAGGTTTTGTTTCCAAACCGACAAAAGAGATAAAAGTCCTTGACAAACCTCCGTATTCGAGGGTTTTTAACTGGAGACGACGTGAAATTACCTCTAATAAAACATTAAAAGGAACAATAAGGACTAAATGACAGCAATCGTTTAAAATGTCTACCGCAGTCCAATTTCCAAACACTGGAGAGAGGGGTCTGCCCCGCCCCCTCAACCCCAGACCCGCAGCTCGAGCGGGTTGCCAGGTTGAGGACACTGAACCTGCAGGAACGAGCGCGAGACGAGATCAATAACTTTTACAATCACAAGCGACGACGAGTCATATTCTGTAAGATGATCAGTAAATATACTCGCTTGATCTGTTTTTATTGTCTGTTCATTATAAACCAGCTCATGAGGATTTTATACAACTCTGTCAACTGTTAGCGAGCTGGATGCAGCGCTGCCGGCTTTATCCAGAGCCAAGCTCGTTCTCCTGAACACAAAAGCCCACTGCTCCTAAAATCCACTCTGGAGCTGGAATTACTCATTTACACATCCTGACAACATACTGCTCAGTTTAACAGATCATATACACACTTTTCTCCGAGTAGTAGCTGCTGTAGACCTCAGTTATGAAGGACCCTCACTGGAGCTTCACCACACAAACCTTCTGGACGCAGGAACATCATCAGGGCTTCCAGCTCTTCAGCTTTCATTGATCACCAGCTCCCTCCATTTCATGTAGTTACTGTTACACATTACTTTATTTCACATTGTCTTTACCCTGATTTACCTTTATAACATTGCTGTTTGTTGTTCAAATAAAGTCAAATTATTAATGAACAAAGCTGCTGTAACAACAAAGTATGACTTATGAGTTGATGAAAAAGACCAGATGAAAATGAACCATTTTATTAAACAGTTGTGTGCATTTCCTATTTACAGAGTAATAAGGGTTTATAAGGGTAAGTAAGTAACAAAATGGTAATCAGATTGTTTAAAATGGTTATGATCAACATGATTTACAGTATTGATAAGTGAACATTTCATATTACATCATTAATAAAACCAGAAATGCTGAGATCAGTATACAAACTCCAATCAGTGCAACAACCTTATTATAAAAATAATGCAAAACAAGGTATAGCAACAGATATGAATAAATATAGTACAGAAAAATATATCAAATGGACTTTAAAGGGACTTGAGAGATGTGCAGCTCTTCCTCCAGTGGGAACTGCTGCTCATTAGTCTGTCTGGAACGCTGCACTGTGGTGAAGAACTGAAGTTATTACACTAAAAATGGAGTTATTGTTTTGTGGGCTAGTTCTTCAGCACAGTGTGATGTAGAAAAGAAAGGATAGTTTATAGCTGTGGAGCATACGGTCAAGCCTGGGTTTGCCTGAGTTCCTCTATGGTTGGTGCCGGGACAGGTAGAAGCAGGCCAAACCTTCTGGGGTCATCAGGGTGAAGCGACCTTAGTCTGGGTCTTCCCCTGCAGTCATGAAGCAGCAGCTGTAAGAATCAAATTATAACAAACTGTTTACAAAGACGAGGAGCATATTCCTCATCTGGACTGTCATCACCTTTTTTCTTTTCTTCCTGATCATCTGTTCCCCAATCAGAACTGTGAAATGTGAGATGAGTAAATACTAGGAATCACACTACAAGTACATTTACTTCTACATTACTACTCAAACAATAATCACAACTTCCTGAGCTCACTGATCTCATCTTCATTCATGTTCAGGTTTTGGTGGTCTTGGACCCTCCTATTCTGAAGACAATATGATAAAGAATTACACACTGTCAGCATAGGTGTGGACTGCAGCTACTATTTTCTCTGTGTCATGTTTAGTAATAAACTATAGTTACCTCTTCTCCAAAGCTTCAGAGACATCCATGCTGCTCTCCAGAGCTTCAGTCCCTTCTTCTAGAAGTGGTAGATCTTCTCTATAGAGATCAAATTGTTCTGTTTGTGAAAATGTAGACCACCAATAATACTGTACTTCTGTACTGATATTAGGATCTATAATTCACAATGTGGTCTGAAATCATATTAGTTCAGATCCTGAATACTGACCGGTCTGAAAGTGCTCCACTTGATGGACACCCAATACTGGACAGGGGCATCAAATGCTGCTTCTTCTACTGCCTCTTACTAGGGGTGGAGGTGCTTGAACATTCAAAGCTAAAAAGAAAATCCCATAATCAACTTATTTACACAGAAAAGTGAAGATCATTTCACCACAATATCAAACCTGAGTGATCTCTACTAAAAAGGGCTTTATGGACTCTATTAGATACGACGGATAAACAGCTAACGTCTGATAGACACTGTGCACACGATTAAAACATTATTTTCAACCATTCTGAACAAACGAGCACAATTTAAATGATGGAATAAACAATAAGATGTAGATGTGATTATATAATACACTTCAATCAAGAACTAACATTAAAAACACAGTAAAACATTAGAAACACCAAGTTATCTGACTGCACTGATGAAATGCAGAAAGTCCAGGTAGGATGAAATTATGGGCGAACCGCCAATCACAGAAATGTTCCACAACCTAAAAAGCCTCGGCATTCGTCTAAAAAGCTCCATGAGCAGAGACGGAGTAAAAGCAGAGGAAATATTGGCGATGCGTTTGCATTAATATTGAGCTGGCAGCTCTAGTCTGGAGCACTTTAGCTACCTAGCTCTCTCAAACACGCGCTGCCTTCATAACCCAGCTGCACTCGGACCACTGGGTAGAAATGAAGCCCTCCAATGTTTAAAGCACTGAAAAAGCCCATCTCTACTAGTGGCTGTAAGAAATGATCTAGATGAGGTTAGCTAAACTTAGCTGAAGCTCAGTGCTCACCTGTTCAGGAGAAAATCAGCCAGTTCGGTCCGTTTTGAGTCCTTCTGGGCTCTAAGCTGTCTCCATCTATCAAACGCATCTCCAGTATTTCCTCTGCTTTTACTCCGTCTCTGGTCATGGAGCTTTTTAGACGAATGCCGAGGCTTTTTAGGTTGTGGAACATCTAATGATCCAGGTCCAGGTCGCTTCCTCGCCTCCATGACTGCAGCACGCTGTGTTTCCTTGCTGTTGTTTTTCCAGATCTGGCAACCCGGGGTGTGGCAGTAGGACTGGGGGGTGGGGGAGTGTAAAACAGTATAGCCATCAAATGTTATGAACCAACTTCATATGAATAATTGTGTCTTTTATAGTCTGTTATAAATATTAATGACTGTTCTGGGTGTTTTACTCTTCACTACTGCCTTCATCTCTACACTTTATTGCAACATCATAATGAAGCTTTTGTGTGTTTTCTGCTTTTGTCTTACAGTGTATGATGAGGTTGATGACATCCATCCTGTGATGGTGAACATTTGTCACCGCTTCAGCTGAAACAGTGCTGGGAGTTTTCCTCTAAAGGACTCCTAGGTGATCTTCAAGAGATGCTCAGCAAAAGTGTAAACACCCCACTTTCATCTCCACCAGCAGACCTACAGAAGACTCTTAAATTCAGTGATGCTCTCAGAGGTGTACAGGTTCAAGGGGAGGTGCTTCAGTGTGTGTCTAATATTACACTAAATTATGTAAGTACTCCCTTGATGATGTTGGTGTAACGGGCCGTCTGCATACTGAAGTGATTCTATTGTTTTGGTCAAGTACTTAGTAAACATGGACGCTGTGTGGGTTCTGTGTGGTAAAATGTAGCTTCTGGTTTCTGGTGGGTGTTTGTCTTTTTACTAAGACTGATATTCTCTGATATAAGTGGAACCTACATTATGTACATTCAAGATGAAATCAAGATGATTTTTAGCTGGTTTAATAAATGTCATATTGTAATGGTATGGAGTGCAGTTTCTTTTAATTTAATCTTCATAAACATTGTTAATGTCTTTCTGTTTCTGTTGCTCTTTCAATTAATGCTAAAGTTCAATTTGTTTACTATTTACTTTCTATAAATAAACAGTATAGAAAGACATTTTGATCATGAGTCCAGAATGGCTCTATAGTATCTCAATAGGATACAGCAGCAGGGACAAGCATTTGTACTCTCTTAAGTCCAAAATGTTCTTAGTGTGTATGTGCACTATATAAGAGAGAAGCCCTCAACTGACTACACAATAGAAACACCTATATCTGTATGCTGTTCATCCACTTTTCCTCTGCCTTCACCAGACCTGGAAATCAACACCTGCATTTGTAATTGGATCTTGGGACATCCTAATAAAAAGACCCCAGTGTGTGCGGTTGTGTAGTTCTGTGTCCTCTAGGCTCAGGCTCAGGCTCAGGCACCGTGGCAGACTGAGGCTCTGCCGTATGCTTAGGACATCTTATCTGGCACAAGGTCCCCTTCCATTAGAGACGTTCCTCACCAGCACTGTGTGTGGAAGGAGATTGCAGCTTCATTAGGGACACCTTTCACTCCAGCCACACACTGTATAACCACCTACCATCCAGGAGGAGATGAAGAAACCAGTGAGATGAGACTGTCAGTGTTTGTGTTGTAATATTTCACATTAAAATCTAGGACAGTCAGTTCTCTCATTTCTTGGAAAAGTCCTCTTTATGAAAGTTGGCAGTAGTTTAGTGTTTTGATGGACTTTAGTTTAGTTCATGAAGTAATGTGAAGGAAAGGACACTCTCCCTCTCTATGGAGTTCACTTTTATAAAGCAAAAACACACAACATCAGCTTCTGTACTCGAGAGTCTAATACAATGTCTTTAATATTCAGCCTCCAATCACTCACTATTAAGGGCACAGAAGCCGTTCACTCGAATAGAAGAGTGCACTTCTATATAGTGAGAAGGAATCCCTTTGGAATTGACCTCATGGATGGACCTTGGATGTCACCGTGTGGTCAAACCGATAAAGTGCATAGATGCACATATTGATGAATCGTATGATTTCATGCAGTTATTGATAGTCTATAAAAAAAGTCACATGATTTACTAAATCTATATAAATGGAATAAATAAAAAGTCAGTTTTAACAGCTTTTAGCTTTTGTGACTTTTTAACAAAACTAACTGTAAAATAAAGTAATATTTGTCCAAAAAAAGCAATTTCTTTAATCTGTCTATCTCTGCCAAATATATCAAATACTGACAATAATGCATTTAGAAATGTAGAACTGCAAGAAAATATGAGAGCAAAGAAACATGTGTTTAGTAATTCTGCATTTCCTAACCATTCATTTACTCTTATAAACTGGAGAATCAGAGGGATTGGCTGCCCTATGAGACGGTATTAATGACATTTGAACAGATTTGAACTTTGACTTTATTGATGCATTTGTTCATTAAAAGATTGTTTAAATGAGTTTCCAGATCTGTTCCTGTGTGTGTTCCTGTTTCCAAAGACTTTCTAGTTCCAAAATGGCCCGTTTTAGTTCCTGTGGTTGTTGATCTGCCTGCTGTCTATTGCCTAACTAAACATGACGTGATGAGCCTGAATCAAACACTGAACCGAATCAAGACACTGAACCGAACATAAATGAACGTATATGAACAAGAACCGAATCCATGAATCAAAACCAGAACGGAAACCCAACAAAAGTCATTCTGTGAGCCTGAGGGCGTGATACCGAGGGTCTGACACTAAATAATAATATTAATATTCTTTATTAAAAATAGTTCAGTTATTATACATATGTGTTTTTGTCTGCTAGAGTATGATCTAAATGAATAGCTGCTAGCTTGTCCTTTGCTGCAGCTATATTTGAGGTGTGTGCTGCTAATTACAGCTGCTTGTTTAGCTTGATGTTTTAGCCTCCTGTGTTCAGCTCTCCACTCATTTCCACCCTGACATGATCAGGAAAGCACAGATGCCTGTACATCACATGGCAGGAGAAGCTTTGTACAGGCACACTAGGTAAGGGCTGGGGGCCACAATTTAGTTAGGTGGTTATCTCTTTGCTAGGCAGGTAAGCTGTTCATTTTTTATTCATGCTCCACTCAGGTGTTCACAAAGGTTTTCCCCATAAAAAGTGCTAATGTGGTTAATGTCTAGTGATGGCTTTAAACGTGTTGAGGTTAAGTAGACTGTACTAGTATGTGCCTCTATTTAGAACCATTGCAGTTTCTCGGTTTGGCCACATGAGGGCATCCAAGCTCCATCTTCAGAAAATCCCAACGTGCTCTCAACCTCTGTGTCGTTCTCAGCAGGTCAGTATGAAGAGGAAAGCTCCTCACTGTACAGAGGAGCCCTTTTCTATTGAACTGAAGGACTTCTGTGTCCTTAATAATGAGGGAAACTGAGGCTGACGTTTAAAGACATTGTGTGATGCTCTCGAGTACAGAAGTCATTGTTGTGTGTATTTACTTTATAAAAGTGAAATCCAAGGACTAAACATCCTTCACCCAAATACTTGCAAAAGCACTTTTCTAAGAAAAGCGTTTATATTGTCTAGTGATGACTTTAAATGTGCCGAGGCAGATTAAGTAGACTGGACTAGATATGACCATTTTAATGTGAAATTAAATTAAATTAAAACACAAACAAACAACACTGACAATGTTTTCTCATTGTTTTTTTTTATGTTTATTTCCAATGACTTGAATTATTTTAGATAGATGGGTTCCCCTTTTAAGTCATGGTTCCTTTTAAGGTTTCTTCCTCTTGATCTGAGGGAGTTTTTCCACTGTTCCCCGGGTCTCTATGAAGCTGCTTTGTGACAAAAGTGATATATGAATAAATTTAAATTTAATTTAATTAAATTAACACACACACACACACACAACCTCCATATAAAACTGATAATATATTAATGTTTACAAAAACACTTCAAACACCAATCCCCCCACGGCAATGCTAAAACTACCATTTTCAAGAAACAGCTTCACAAATAAACATGGGTTTAACATTTAAACAGCAGATGTTTGTATCATGGCAATTTTAAAAAAACAGCATGTCATTTATGAACAGGACAGAATTGATGAACATGTCCTTCAACCATGAAGATGAAGAAACTGCATTGCCATTTCTGCATTCCTCTGTCTTTAGACTAAATCCTTCATTTAAACAAACAGATTCTCATCAGCTGAAGGTGAGTCAAGAGCTTGATGCTCCAGTCTTTGTCACCTGTGAGACAACATGCATGGAAAATGCCACCCAGACCCACAAAGTGTCTCTGTTTAGTTTGTACTTGACCTTCCAAAACAATAGAACCATGCTGAGAAGCTCGATCTCCAGCACTAGAACATTCAAAGACAAGCTGCTTTGATTTCTACTAGAGTTTAGAAGTCGTCAGCCCTTAAACTCAGGTCTCTAAATGAGTTTAATGAAGTGGACATTTGGAGTCAGATGAACTTCACACTGTGAGCTATGGCTGTGTCTAACAGTCCGACTGTGTGACACTGTATTAATGCGCCACAGGAGGAGCGCTTTTTTAGGAGACAACAAATGAGTAATATATTGATCCTTTCTGGTAAAATACATTATCTTACAGATATTCCACAAACAATACTAATTAATAATATAGAGAACTCTGAGTGATTTTAGATGGTATAATAAAAGCTTTTTAGCTAGATTATCTAGCTAGGTTAGCTGATGTGTTTAGTGAATGTGTAGCTGCTGTTAACTGTGAAGTGAGCTAGATAACTAGTTACTGAACCTAACGCAGCTCACTAATATCACATGTGCTTGTAAGCTCTGCTACTTTTGTGAGCTAAAAGTAAGATATGGGACTTTTCCTAGGACAGCCTGGAAACGTGAGCTACATATCTGGATAAATCTCCCTCAGATATCAGTTATGGAGAAACTGGAAGTAATATCAGTGGCTACTTTACAAGATAAATATTATTAAAGTTAAAATGTGCTGCTGCCCGTTACTGTAAATAGTGTGGTGGTAAATGACTGTGGTATTTTTTTAATATTCAAAGTTGTGCAGGTGTGTATATCATATTTTACTAAAATGAATATACATGCTAATGCTTACAGTAAACCTATTTTTGCATGATAATTGTTTTTCTGTCTTATGATTAATATGAATTAAATATTCTTCGCTGCCGATTAGTGAGGAACACCGTGACCAACATGGTGTCCATCATCAGAGCAAGTGATACTGAATTTATGTTTCCCTCGAAAAATGAGGTCCAGGCCATGGCAAAGCGGCTTGTGGAGTATTATCCAGTGCTTCGTGATAACACAGTGAACTGCACACACACTTGGGTAAGTGTTTGTACCATTTGTAAACCAACTTTTCATTAATGTCACATAAGCCAGTTTTAAGTTCCAGTGATGGAAAACCCCATCCATGATCAATCATGAAAACTAAACAATAAGTTCATATTTATAGAACTATTGGATCAAGTGTAAATGTGTGCTTTCCAGTATGTAAAGTATTTATTATTTTGATTTAGTGCTGAGCAGTAAAAACGACTGAAAAACTTTTTGGTCATTCTTTTTCATTTTAAAAACAGATCAAAAATTAAAGATTGATGATTATTTCATTTTCATTTCATATTCTAACTTCCATAGAACATAAAAAACTAATTATATATATATAGCTCTATCTTTTAGCACACTACTGCACATTTCATCTGACCTATCCAAAATGCCTCACAACACAACAGAAGTTCTGCAGGATGCCATTCATGATCGGGATGCAGCTTCATCCTACAAAAAAGCTTTGTCAGCGTGGAGAAAGATCATTGGTGAGTAGTGAAAAGTGCCCTGTGGTCAAGCAGCAGTGGCTATCATTGTCAGCAGGGTGTAACAAATTCTAACAGTTACAGAGCTGGTTGTTTACTAAGTTTGGTGTTTCAGAAATTCAGCTGTGTTAGCTATCTTATTTAATAAAAATACTCTTAGAGGTTTGATTGTTAAAAATAAAACAGTGTAACACATTCAGGAACATGGAGTTATTTAGTTTAACTAAGCTAAAAGTGAAATGTTACTTTTTGTTGAAGTTTATAAACAGGTTGACTCACCAGCACCATGTATAATGCATACATGTCTTTCATTAAGTGCTATGTAGCAGCATTTCTACCTATTAAATGTCTCTGGAGTTTGTACCATACTGGATGTGGTTGTTTTTACTGTTCCTCATGTTGAGTACAACATTATGAAATATGAAATCATTATTATAAAATTACAGTCTTAAATTAGAATGACTTAGAAGTAATTTTTGTTTATTTAAACTCCATATTGAGTGTAAAACACATTAAATGATTCTAATTTATTTTTTTTAACAAATGAGCTTCTATAAAAAAGCTTAAAACAAGATTAGTTTTCTAGTTTTGTCACTTTATGGATGACGTTTATGATTTGCTAATTTGCTAAATTGACTTTTATGACTTTTATGGTCGCTAAACCTAGTCATAATGCCTTATAATGATTTATTTTTACTGTTTTTTGAGATTACAAGATAATTTACAGTGCAGTTTTCTCACTATATTGGCAGATAATTTTGCTTGATTCAATCATTTCTTTTCTTATTTTGCTTTTATTCATCTTAGTTTTTGACACTGATGTTTTGCAGTGCATTGGTGCTGTGGCGACAGTGGAAATGTAGTGTAGACTATAGACATATAAAACAGTAGTAAGATAAATATACTGTAAGATAAATATATTGTGAGGGGAACAGGCAGTTTTGCCAGTGTTCTTTAAAGCTTGTCCACCATAGCAACAGTTACTAATGACAGAACAAAGGGCATGGACAGGTGAATTATGACATCACAGGGTTGGAAGTGTATAAATGGCAGGAGCATCTTCACTCGGCTCATTCACAGCTTTCTGCTGTTGGAGATCAGCTGCTCCTTTAAACATGAGCTTTGAGTACATCCCCCCATCCTGGCAGACAGCCAGCCAGAAAAAGCCAGGATACAGCTTCGATGTGAAAGATCCAGGAAACTTCGAAGCTCGACTGAGGGCCATGATAGCGGCTCAGGCTAACGACAGTAATACAAGTGAGAGAGAGACAGACAGTGAGAAGAGCAAGGAGAGAAGGAGAGAGACAGACAGTGAGGAGAGCAAGAAGAGAAGGAGAGAGACAGACAGGGAGAAGAGTAGGAAGAGAAGGAGAGAGACAGACAGGGAGAGGAATACTAAGAGAAGGAGAGAGACAGACAGTGAGAAGAGCAAGGAGAGAAGGAGAGAGACAGACAGGGAAAGGAATACTAAGAGAAGGAGAGAGACAGACAGTGAGAGGAAGGTGAAAAAGAGGAGAGAAGGAGGAGAACAGAGCTCAGGGCGATCTGTCTGCAGAGACACTACTCATGCTGAGGAGAGCCAGTCCAGTCTAAAGACCACACCCAAACAGAGACTGGTTCACAGACTGAATCAGGAAGTCCAGGTCCTTCACAAACTCGGCCCCAGAACTGCTGAAGTCTGTTCAGCAAATAAAAAAACTAAAGATCTGCTGAAGTTAGAACTACAGCCAAGTCAGGAGCACAAACTAACCAGACAGTCCAGTTCAGAGTCCGGCTGCATTCACTCCTGCACAGATAAGTGGTGCCTGATGAATTTCGTGAATCAGCTGGGCCTTAAGCTTCCAAACCGGAAGTGAACTAGAGGCCCTCAAACCACCTGCAGCTGTAGAGGAGACTAGAGGAAAGTCAACAGAAACAGTCTGATGAAGCTCAGAGAAAATCAGAGGACAGTCAAAGGGAGTCAGAGAAGTGAGGGTGTCAGAGGAAGGCCAAAGGAAACTGTAGAATGTAATAGAGAGTCAGAGGACAGACCGAGGAAACTCATTGAAAGTTAGAGGAAGTCAGAGGCCAGTCAAAGGAACGTCTGAGGAAATGAGAGGAAAGTCAGAAAGAGTCAGAGGAAGTGAGAGGAAATACAGAAGAAGATCAGAAGAAGTTAGACACAGTCTCCAGATCAGTGTGCAGGCATTGTTGGTCTACCTGTAACTTAAAGGTCCTCTGCCTCTGATCCAGACTCTGAGAATTGCCTCCCATACCTCCTCTGCATAGCAAACCACACCTCAACAGAGCGCTCAGCTCTAAACTCAGGATGAGGCTTGAGACGTTGTGCTGGTTCAGCTTCCTGTGAGGCTATAGTTGCTGTCTGGCTAACAAGACTCAGGTGTGCTAAGTGGATCTGGAGCCAGTGACACAGAGCACTGTAGAGTGGGAGGGGCATAGCCAGAGGGGGCGGACCATTCTTTCTCCTAATTGGATTTACTGTGTTCTTGTTTAGGATCCGGTGTCGACCAGAGGAGGATGGGTTCCCCTTTTGAGTCTTGGTTCCTCTCATGGTTTCTTCCTCCTGCTCTGAGGGAGTTTTCTCTTGCCACTGTTGCCCTCGGCTTTCTCAAAAGAGGCTCGGACACGGATTTCTGTAGAAGCTGCTTTTGAAAAAAAAGCCTCAAACTTAATATATAATCAAACTTGACTTGATGAGCGGACAAGAAGCCGTTACTGGCTAAAGGAAATATCTTAATGGTTGTATTGACTGGAGAGTAAATCAGTAAAAGGTGATCTCTGACTTACACAGTACTGCACCGGCTCATTACTGTTCACTAACAGCTAATAAACAGCTCATGTTTATTCATGTGCTTCCAGTGTTGATGATTTCAGATGCTTCAATAATTGTTAATATTGTTAATCTGAAGTTTTTCTTAATTGATATTAACAATAATAACAATGGTAATATTTACATATTTAATGTAATGAGACAATTAGGCTCGTTAAAGGTGCACGTATTTGTCACTGTACAGCGAAATGTGTCCTCCACATTTAACCCATCTGGTAGTGAACACACACTCACATGCACACATGTGTTAGGGGCAGTGAGTACACACACACACCCAGAGCGGTGGGCAGCCAACTCCAGCGCCCGGAGCAGAGAGGGTAAAGGGCCTTGCTCAAGGGCCCAACAGTGGCAGCTTGCCGAGCCCGGGAATCGAACCCACAACCCTGTTATCGATATCCTGGCGCTCTAACCGCTGAGCCACCACTGCCCATACTAAGTGAGGAAATGATCGTTGGCTTCTTCTCAGTCTATGACTGGAGCTGCTGCTGCAGGTATGATATCTGACCTGTAGGTGGCGCTGCTGTGGCGCTTTTCTTCATTAATCTGTTTAATCTCTGTGAAACTGTGAGCAGGCAGCATGTACCGTCAGCCACCAGCAGGGGGCTCGGCCAGCAAAGAATGAAAGCCGGTGGGGTTGGAGCAAAGAACTCCAAGCCCCAGAATCCCCAGCTGTAATCAACGCTGACCAGACCCACCTGTGTGGCACAGTATAAATACACCCAGCCAAACACAATTCCCCGTCGCACCTTTGTAGAGGGGTGAACAGTGAAGAGAAGCTGAAGTGAAAAGAGAAAAGAGTTTGAGTTGTTGTCTTTTGTTTGAGTAAACATTTCAACTGGTTTTTCCGTTGTTTGTATTCCTGACGTTTTCTATGTTGCTTATGATCAGTGTTTATACTGCCACCTCTCACAGCTGTGACGGCGCAGTGGAAGTACACTGGGCTCCTATTACCAGGGTTGAGAGTTCAAGCTCAACAGTCATCAAACACACATCATAAGAGGGGTAGTTTTTCCTTTAATATTAATAAAACAAAGTTTAACTGCACTTGAGTCCAAACCCCACAACACACCGTGACAGAAACTGGACTGAATCGTCTACTTGTGTCTCTTTACCCTGAACTGTCTCCGTTTTGTTGTGCTAATAACCACAGTATGAGGAGGCCTGGAGAAAATGACCTTAACGTGGTTTCAGACTGACCTAAAGTGACCTTCACCTTTACAAGTTCCATAATGAGTGGAAACAGTCCTCATTTCCCAACGAGAATCCAGATCCAGATCAAAGGATAAGGAGTTAAAACACACTGACTTCCTAAACCATTTTTAAACTTCATTAACATGAAGGAAAACACCAGAAAAAGACAGATGTGGAGAACATGTGGAAAAAGACAAAGATATAGAATTTAATCTGAAATATGATAAATGACAATTTCCTGAATTTCATTTTAAAATCTAGATTTTAGAAAGTATGAACTGAAACTCCATCACAGCATTTGAGGATCATTAATACGCAACATTATGGGCTGTTTAATTCAGACGTCTAATAGACTGTTGTGTCTAAATGATCAACTCCAGCATTTATTAAATATAACAGCAGTTTTAAAATGTTCTTATCTCCTGATCTCCAGAACCCTCACCTCACTTGGCCTTGGAGAGACAATCTCCCTGCACCCTCCCATGAGCCTTTGCAAGGTCTAGGCCACAGAGAGCAGCTAGAGAGTTAGTTTCTTTAGTTCCAGTGCATTTAAACATACACTTCAAGTGAGGAGTCTACAGATTTATCAATTCTTCTGTTTACAGACCGTCATTCTCCCTTTTCATGACTGTCATGAACACAACTACATTTTTCACATATTTTTTGTTTAGAGATCTGGTTCTTCTCCTCCCACCTTCAACCTTGGAGTCGATTTCCAAGTATTTTAAAGCTTACTTTAGAGGTTTTCCAAAATCATCAGTTAATAGATGCTCTAAATTCAGTTCAGGATGAGATTAGAGAGAGGATATAACAAACACAGGATAAGGAGTAAAGATAAATTTGCCACAGCAGTGTAAGTAAATGTGTTCCCCTTTTACTCCCATATTGAATTATATATATATATAAAAAACCTCTAATCAGAATTAGTGAACAGTTCAGGTTTAATTTTCTTCTACAAAATCTGGCATACAAGAGACTAACTCTATAACCACTAGACTACTATAATTACACACAAACAATGATTTAAAAATAAAGTAACAGCAAATGTTAAATGTTTTATTAATATTATAAGTGGAAAATAAGGGATTAAAGACTGCACACACTGCTTTCAGAATATAAAAGAGTATATATAATATACAAGCTTAGACAGCCCCAGTCTCTCTAAAGCAAGAAAAGTACAAGCAGTTGGCGTCATCACTCCGCTATATGTTCAAAGAGTCAACAAGTAATAAATAATAGGTAAAAAACTAAATTGATAAAAGGAAATAAGACATTAAAAATGAATTCAAGTTTATTTATAAAACATTTTTCACAACGAGTCATCACAAAGCAGCTTTACAGAGATCTGGGTCAGAGCCTCTCTTGAAAAAGCCAGTGGCAACTCGAGAGGAAAAAAAGAACTGAGAGGAACCAAGATCCAGAAGAGAAACCCATCCTCCTCTGGTCACCAGACAGCAAAATAAAAAGCAAAGCAGAATTAAAAACAATAAATCAATACTGAATTCAGAGAATATGGAAATGCGCCGTCAAGCCATAAAAGATGAAAACATGAGTGAAATGTTGAAGTCCAGGCAGGTGAGGATGAATAAACACGAGGCTCCAGAGCAGGACAGTGGGCAGTAGGGTAGTAGAGAGCCAGGTCTGGTGGTACTGGGATGGAACAGCTGGAACTGGGCATCTCAATACATGGAAAATAGAGACAGAGAGAGAGAAAACAGAAAGGAGGGAAAAACAAGGGGTTAGGAGATCCAATAGGTAGAGTGGCAATCAGATCACAGCAAGCTGAAGAAAAAACAAAAAACAAACAAATAATAATTAAAAAAAATAAAACACATTAGTTAAAACAAGGTCTTGGTTAACAAGAAAAGACCTGACTACATAAACATACTCAAAGGATTGGTTACAATAAAAATGTCCTTCCCTAAACACAGACCTCTTTTGGCACAGGACTTACTGTACAAATGACACGGGTAGAATTCATCAAGGTCATTACAGTAGAGACAGAATTGTGGACAAAACACATTTTCAAAGAAACAGACATATCTACCACTCAGAGAATAAGACCTCGAATGCACAGGATAATACAGCAGACACTGAGCACAAGCACTGCAATCCATATGATCAGCACAGAGACCATAAACATTTACCATTTACCAAACATGGATTTCTATCACCCCGTAAGACTGGTGTCCTCACCTCTTATTTCAGTCCTGAAGCACTGTGGCTGTAAAAGCTACATAGGACAACCACATGCTGTCATTTCCTAAAGAAGTGCTGGTGAGAGTCTTGAACGTGAGAACAGCTCAGCCAGTTTGGATGCAACACTGTTTTGAACACAGAAACTCACAAGAGACATCGGTATGATTGACTAACAAAACATTAGGTGCTGCATTGTCCTTGTGTGTGAAAAGGATAGGAACCAGATTCCTGGGGGCCTGAAAGGAGGTCAAGGGTGCACAATGTTCTGGGCCATTTTACTCAGAAAGTGTTCTAAATAGTCCAGAGTTCAATCCTGTTCTGGGTGCATTCCCAACCTACAAATCCACTTCTGTTCCGCTACTGAAACAAAGCGTCCTGGGTCAGATCTTGTAGGTGGTGGGAAGCGAGCAATACAATCAGTGCAATGCGGTTGTTTAAAGGGTGCTGAGTCAGGAATTCTCCTGTCACAGTCTTTGTCCTTCAGAGCTAAAAGTTTAAGTGTGGCGTGTCAGCGTCATCGCAGGCAGCCAAGGCGGCGCTAGGCTCACACCTTAGGCTGTGTTGTCAACGTAGGATGGAGTCAGGATGACTGTTTGCCAGCCGTTGCCATTGACTCTTCAGATGGTCATATCATCTAAACACATGCACCTTAAAATCCCAACAATGAAAATGTCACTCAGGTCATTTGAAGTAAGAGAACTGTACAGAATACACTGATTATTGATCAAGTACATACAGTAGAAGTTACATACAGTCAAGCTGGAAAGTCTGCACACCCCTTCTCCATGCTTTATGTTATATGCTTTATGACTTATTCTACACTAGACTGAATTCTACACAATTGTACACAATGACAACATGAAAGCAGGGTTTTAGACACTTGTGGTAATAAAAATAAATAATAATAATGTTAAATCTCATATGTACGTTAAAAACCCTGAAAGGAACCTGTAAGGAAGACTCAAAAAGGTAACCCATCCTCCTATAAAATAGGGGGATTTACAGTGGGACAAGGCTGACCCAGAGGGTAGGTACCAGCACTCAACCACGAATGGACTCACGTTAGCAGCGAGCAGCTCAGCACGAGGAGAAAGAAGAAAAACAGAAAGGGATTTAGGAGTATGAGTGGACTGGTGTACGACCTGTAAACGTAGACTAGAAAGACAATCAGAACCTGTAATCAGAGCAGTACAGAACAGTGTTAGTATGAAAACAGACTAGAACAGCATGATTAGAATACTAAAAGTGTGTCCAGAACAGAAACAGGACGTTTATTCCAGAGTTGGAGGCTTAAGAAGAGAAAGCTTTTCCCCCAGAGTTGCTTCTTCTGAAGTGGGGAAACTGATAGTAGTCCAGAATCCTGCAAAAGAAATGTACGTTACCGGTTGTAGGGTTTAAGAAGTTCTCCAAGATGCTGTGGGGACAAACAAATCAAGAGACTCAAGTCAGGAGGAGTAACTTATAATCAACGAGGAATTTAACTGGAATCCAGAGCAGGGATGAGAGAATAAGACTGATGTGGTCACAGTTTTAAGCTCTAGTGAGCAGTCAAGCCGCTGCATTCTGAACTTATTTAACGACCCTGAGCTATTTCATAATTTGCATAAACTTCCTACCAGAGTGGCATTACATTAATTCAATCTTGAGTTTATAAATCCTTATAAATGTAATACATATCCTTTAAATATTCTATTCATTTAAAAAAATACTTTATGACATTAACAATACTGTAATTGCGTGTGTCAGTGACACAGCAGCAGATGGACAGCTTTGTATATACATTTTTCTTTGACTTGTTGCATAAATTCAATATCACTACAACTTATCTGGAAGTATTCGGCTGTGTCCTTTTGGTGAAGCGTCCTTCGCATCTGCTTGAAGCCACACTACCACATCACAGCCAGAGCTACAGACTTGTGGACGGGTAAACTAGAACGAGTTGCAGATGGACAGACAGTCAGACAGCATTGCAGCCAGAGTGAGTCTAAACATAATGAATTGCAGATTCATAGCCAGAAAGGTACAGCATTGCACATGGATAGGAAGCCAGAGTTGGTGCCAGAGCCTTAGCAGAACAAATTGCAGAGTTTTAGATGGAGAGAGACAATGACGCAGAACGGTAAGAAGCCAGTGACCCAGCCAGAGTCACACAGACAGCCAGTTCAGCCACAGGATTACACATGGAAAGAAAGCCAGCAAGCCACAAAGTTGCACATGGAAATGCAGACAGCACCACACAGTTGCAGACAGACACAATTTAAAATAGACAACCACCCAATCAACCAGTTGCAGATGGTCAGTCAGTCAGACTCTAAACAGAACGATTCGCAGATTTATAAACAGCCAGCGTTGTAGATGGACAGACAGCCAGAGTTGCAGACAGAACAAATTGCAGATTTATAAACAGCCAAAGAGTGCTGGACATCAACACAGCCAAATATAGTTGCAGACGCACAGTCAGAATAACAGCCAGCCACAGAGTTGCAGGTGGATTGAGAGAAAGAGACAAGGCAAAACCTAAACCTAAAGTCCTTTTCAGTATCTGAAGCAAGTATGCTTTGGAGCTGGTGCACCATTCATTAACACAAACAGCTGTGGTTAGGGAGTGTGGCACAGGCTAGATCATCTGTTACATAAATCAGATGTTTAGGGTTAGTTGATGGGGAGATTTTAGGTCTTCTTTGCAAAGAGAGCTACGTCTAAAAGTTGGACAGACGGACACACAAAGTTGCAGATGGACAAAGATAGAGAAGGATAGACAGAAATGATAATAGATAAAATAAATAGATAAAAAGAATTAGCTTACCATAGATTGTGTCTACACCGCTGCCACAACCAGACCTGCGAAGGAAACTGTAATAGTTAAAACATGTGGGAGTGGATTCATTCAGGGCTATGGATTCATTAGACATGGTGAACTAAGGTGGCAATCACTAACAACTTCATTGATGATTATTGGTTACAATGTAAGGGACCAACACAGGTTAGATACTGCAGGGTTTGTCAGAAATATTATGAACGAGCGACAATGTTTTAATACAAGGAGAAAAATGGCAGAATGAATGATTGGAATAAAGTACATCATGTAAACCACTTACCTGACTGGTGTGACTGGGATAAAAGGATAAAGGTGCACGTATTGGTCACTGTACAGTGTACACTGTACAGCGAAATGTGTCCTCCGCATTTAACCCATCTGGTAGTGAACACACACACACACACACACACACACACACACACACACACACACACAGAGCGGTGGGCAGCCAACTCCAGCGCCCGGGGAGCAGAGAGGGTAAAGGGCCTTGCTCAAGGGCCCAACAGTGGCAGCTTGCCGAGCCCGGGAATCGAACCCTGGGTAGGGCCAGTCCTGGCATAGCACCTTCTCAATGTTCCTGGACAACACAACAGACCCCAGGTAGCAAAGATGAAGCCTTTGCCGAACGTCAAACCTGCAGCCAGCAGTGGAGCGTGAAGACTCGGCTGAACGGCATGCTCCCTCGTCAGTAGGTGGGCAGGGGACTAGAGACAACCATCCTGGCAATGGTCTTCTTCCATATGGTGTCTGGAAGCGTGCATTAGTGGTCCCTCCAGGACACCAGCACCTTGGAGTTACCCTTTGTGACAGATATTAATTACTGTTTTAGAAGAAAATCTCCAACAATGAGAACACTGCCAGTTGAACCTTGTTGGCCGGATCCACCTTCAGGAAGAGAGGGTGTCATAGAAACAGAATGAGCACCTACAGTACAGGCCAAAAGTTTGAACACACTCATTCAATGCGTTTTCGGTATTTTCATGACTATTTACATTGTAGATTCTCCCTGAAGGGATCAAAACTATGAAGGAACACGTAGAGTTTTGTACTTAACAAAAAAAAGGTGAAATAACTGAAAACGTTTTATATTCTAGTTTCTTCAAAATAGCCACCATTTGCACAGTCTTGGCATTCTCTCAATGAGCTTCAAGAGGTAGTCACCTGAAATGGTTTTCCAACAGTCATGAGAAGTTCCCAGAGGTGTTTAGCACTTGTTGGCCCCTTTGCCTTCACTCTGCGGTCCAGCTCACCCCAAACCATCTCGATTGGGTTCAGGTCCGGTGACTGTGGAGGCCAAGTCATTTGCCGCAGCACTCCATCACTCTCCTTCTTGGTCAAATAGCCCTTACACAGCCTGGAGGTGTGTTTGGGCTCACTGTCCTGTTGAAAAATAAATGATGGTCCAACTAAACGCAAAATCAGATGAGATGGCATGTCGCTGCAGGATGCTGTGGTAGCCATGCTGGTTCAGTGTGCCTTCAATTTTGAATAAATCCCCAACAGTGTCACCAGCAAAACACCCCTACACAATCACAGCTCCTCCTCCATGCTTCACAGTGGGAACCAGGCATGTGGAATCCATTCGTTCACCTTATCTGCGTCTCAGAAAGACACAGCGGTTGGAACCAAAGATCTCAAATTTGGATCTCTGAGAAGCAGATGTGACTCTTGGTCTTCCTTTCCTGGGTCGGTCCTCATGTGTGCCAGTCTCGCTGTAGCGCTTGTTGGTTTTTGTGACTCCACTTGGGGACACATTTAAAGTTTTTGCAATTTTCCGGACTGACTGACCTTCATTTCTTAAAGTAATGATGGCCACTCGTTTTTCTTCAGTCAGCTGATTGGTTCTGGCCATAATATGAATTTTAACAGTTGTCCAATGGGGTTGTCGGCTGTGTAGTAACCTGACTTCTGCACAACAGAACTGATGGTCCCAACCCTAATGATAAAGCAAGAAATTCCACTAATTAACCCTGATAATGCACACTTGAAAACCATTTCAGGTGACTACCTCTTGAAGCTCATTGAGAGAATGCCAAGAGTGTGCAAAGCAGTAATTAGAGCAAATGAAGGCTATTTTGAAGAAACTAGAATATAAAACATGTTTTCAGTTATTTCCCCTTTTTTTGGTAAATACATAACTCCACATGTGTTCATTCATAGTTTTGATGCCTTCAGTAAGAATCTACAATGTAAATAGTCATGAAAATACAGAAAACG
Organism: Salminus brasiliensis; assembly: GCF_030463535.1. Classification (NCBI taxonomy): domain Eukaryota; kingdom Metazoa; phylum Chordata; class Actinopteri; order Characiformes; family Bryconidae; genus Salminus; species Salminus brasiliensis. The sequence continues at coordinate 21,345,532 of NC_132889.1, read as the reverse complement.
CATTGAATGAGAAGGTGTGTAAACTTTTGGCCTGTACTGTATCTGTTACACAGTTGCATACGAAAAGTTAGCCTCACACATTACAGATGCAAAAAAGGGGTTCAAGGGAACCTAAAAACCTGTTACGCAAATAAGAGAGTTAATACATATATAGAAACTAAATGATCACCTACCTGCTACACAGTTGCAAAAACAGTTGTCAGCCTCACAAAGTTGAAGGACACGCAGACAGAGAAGCAGATGGATATTTAACCAGTCAGTTATCCAGTCATCCAAAGTTCCAGATGGAGATGCAGATGGATAGACCATGGTTAGCCCGATCCATCTTCAGGGATAGGAGTCAGGGAGTCATGAAGACCTGTGTGGCAATAAAAGAAAGTTAATAAATGTATAGAAACTGAATGATCACCTACCTGTTACACAGTTGAATAAGAATAGTCAACATCACAGTTGCAGATGGACACACAGATAGAGAAGCAGATGGATAGTTAGCCAGACAGCCAGAGTCAGGGAGTCATGAGGACCTGTGTGGCAATAAAAGAAAGTTAATACATGTATAGAAACGGAAAGATGACCTACCTGCTACACAGTTGCATATGAATAGTCAAAACTCCCACAGTTGCAGATGGACACACAGACAAAGAAGCAGATGGATAGAAAGCCAAACAGTTAGCCAGTCGGCCAGATTTAGGGAGTTACGAGGACCTCTGTGGCAAAGAATAAAGTTAATACATGTATACAAACTGAATGATCACTTACCTGTTACACAGTTGCGTATGCATAGTCAACATCACAGATGCAGATGGACACATTTACAGAGAAGCAGCCAAAGTTCCAGATGGAGATGCAGATGGATAGACCATGGTTAGCTCGACCCATATTCAGGGATAGGAGTCAGGGAGTCATCAGGACCTGTGTGGCAATAAAAGAAAGTTAATACATGTATAGAATCCAGTGCAGGGATGAAAGAATAAGACAGATGTGGTCACAATTTCAAGCTCTAGTGAACAGTCAAGCCGCTGCATTCTGAACTTATTTAATTACCCTGAGCTTATTTAATGATTTGTATAAACTTCCTACCAAAGCGGCATTACATTAATTCAATCTTGGTTATAAATGTGTATAAATTTAATAGAGTATGTGACTTAGCGCTTTTGTGTTCTATTCTTTTTTTTTTTTTACATTTTATATACATTTAACATTTTCCTTTGACTTGTTGCATAAATTCAATATCACTGGAACTTACCTGGAAGTCTTCGGCTGTGTGCTTGTGGTGAATCGTCCTTTGCATCTGCTTGAAGCCACACTACCACATCACAGCCAGCCAGCCAGAACTGCAGGTGGACAGACTGCGAGCTACAGACTTGTAGATGGGTAAAACAGAACGAGTTGCAGATGGACAGAAAAAGAACTACAGAGCTGCAAATTTAAAGACAGACACAGTTGCAGACAGTCAGAGATGTAGAAGGATAGCACTGCACATGGACATGTATGCATGGACATACAGCCACATACAGTTGCAGATGGCCGACCAGAACTGCACATGGACTGACAACCAGCCAGCCAGAGTTGCAGATGGACAGTGTGATGCAGTCCTGATAGCGGACCCCTCACCCCTTAGATCCCTAGAGTGGGTCTTCTAGGAGCCGGCAGGATCCAGAGTTAACCTATAAAGGGGAAAAAAAAAAAAAAAAAAAAACCACACCAGTAACATTAGGATACGGCGATTAATTACATGTAGCTTAACTTACCAGTATACATCAACAAGTCCATGTAATCAAGACATGTAATCAAGACTGCACGGTTATTTCAGGATGTGATGACCACCCCTATAGTGGACACTTGGTTCACTCCAGGCTAAGCAAAGGATGAGCACCTGGCTTAGAAGGACTGTGTAGAAAGAATAGTGGGTAAGTTGGTGCAGATTAAACTGAAATCATGGTAGATGTGAGGCTTCGCAGCCCTCCAAGGAAGGCCCCTGAGGCCTTATTATGTAAAGAGTGTGTGACTTGGCTCTTTTATGTTCCGTTTTCCCTTTGTCTTTACTTTCCTTTGACTTTTTTTTTTTATAATGATCACTGGAAAGTTTCTGGAAGTATTCAGCTGTGTCCTTCTGGTAAAGCCACACTACCACATCACAGAGACAGACAGCCAGAGCCGCAGACGGACAGACAGCAAGCTACAGTCTTTTAGACAGGTTAAACAGAACAAGTTGCAGATAGACTACAGAATAAATACAGAGCAGCAGATTTATAGACAGACAGTTGCAGTTGGAGAATCAGACAGTGTCACATAGACAGCCGGACAGCGTTGCATATGGACTGACAGCCAGTCAGAGAAGGATGTAGAGGAACATACACACAGCCAAACACAGTTGCAGATGCATAGTCGTGAAAACAGCCAGCCAGCCAGAACTGCACACTGAAAAGCAGCCAGTCACAGAGTTGCACACAAAGTTAACCACTGAATTTCACAAGCATAAGGACATGCAGACAGCCACACAGTTGCAGATAGACACAACCAGCCAGAGCTGCATATGGACAGCCAGTTCAGCCAACAGCAGATGGACAGACGGCGAGCTGCAAACTTGTAGATGGGTAAAATAGAATGAGTTGCAGATGAACAGAAAAACCGCCACAGAGCAGCAGACCCTTTGTAACTCTGTCTGGCATAGTCAAACTTGGTTGCAGACGCATAGTCAGAAGTTGCACATGCACTTGAAGTGCAGATGAACATGCAGCCAGAGAAAGGTGTACATTGACAGCCAGACTTGCAGAGAGACATACACACAGCCAAACATAGTTGCAGATGCATGGTCAGAAAAACAGCCAGCCAGTTGCAGATGAAGACAGCCAGAGTTTTAAACGGAGAAACAGCCAGAGAAACAAAAGAACAGGCAGCCAACCAGAGATACACACTGACAGCCAGGCAGCGAGCGCTGCACATGGACATGTATGCATGGACATACAGCCACATACAGTTGCAGATGGCCGACCAGAACTGCACATGGACTGACAACCAGCCAGCCAGAGTTGCAGATGGACAGTGTGATGCAGTCCTGATAGCGGACCCCTCACCCCTTAGATCCCTAGAGTGGGTCTTCTAGGAGCCGACATGATCCAGAGTTAACCTATATTTATTTGCCTATATTTAAAAACACCAAAACACACCAGTAACATTAGGATACAGCAATTAATTACACATTGCATGACTTACCAGTATACATCAACAAGCCCATGTAATCAAGACATGTAAATAATGTTGTATTGTCATTTTAGAATGTGATGACCACCCCTATAGTGGACACTTGGTTTACTCCAGGCTAAGCAAAGGATGAGCACCTGGCTTAGAAGGATTGTGCAGAAAGAAATATGGGGTCAGTTGGTTCAGATTAAGCTGAAATCATGGTAGATGTGAGGCTTCGCAGCCCTCAGAGGAAGGCCACTGAGGCTTTATGTAAAGAGTGTGTGACTTGGCTCTTTTGTGTTCCGTTTTCACTTTGTCTTTACTTTACTTTGACTTTTGGTGAAGGTCCTTCTGGTGAGGCCACACAACCACATCACAGAGACAGTCAGCCAGAGTTGCAGATGGACAGACAACGAGCTACAGTCTTGTAGACAGGTAAAACCGAACAGTTGCAGATGGACTGAAGAACAACTACAGAGCAGCAGATTTATAGATAGACAGTTGCAGACAAAGAAACAGTTTCACATAGACAGACAGACAGCGTTGTATATGGACTGACAGTCAATCTGAGTTGCAGCCAGTCTAAACAGAATGAATTGCAGATGAACAGGCAGCCAGAAAAAGGTGTACATGAACAGCCAGAGTTGCAGAGGGACATACACACAGCCAAACATAGTTGAAGATGCATAGTCAGAAAAACAGCCAGCCAGCCAATCAGAACTGCACATGAAAAGACAGCCAGCCACAGTTGCACACTGAAAGTTAGCCACTGAATTGCACACGAATATGGACATGCAGACAGCCACAGTTGCAGATGAACAGAAAAACTACTACAGAGCTGCAGATTTAAAGACAGACACAGTTGCAGACAGACATTTAGAATTCCAGAAGGACAGACCGACAGCATTGCAGAGAGTCTAAACAGAATAAATTACAGATTTATAGCCAGAGAGGCATCGATTGACAGACAGCCAAAGATGCATAAGTTCAGAAAGCCATCCAGCCACAGAGATGCAGACGCATAGTTATTGCACCTGACAGCCAGTCAACACACAGTTGCAGATGGATTATCATAAAGTTGCAGACAGTCAGTTTTACATTGATAGAGAGCCAGTCAGAGTTGCTGCCAGATTCAACACTGCAATTCAATCTGATGCCAGACAGAGTTGCAAAGGGACACACAGTCAAACCTGGTTGCAGACGCATAGTCAGAAAGACTGCCAGAGCTGCACATGGACTGACAGCCAGCCACTGAATTGCACACACATGGCCAAGCAGACAGTCACACAGTTTGAAATGAAAAGTCAACCAGAGTTTTAAATGGAGACACAACCAGAGATGCAGTAGTTCAGAAAGCCAACCAGAGAGCGTTGCACATGGACATGCAGATAGCCACGCACAGCTGCACATGGACTGACAGCCAGCCAACCAGCCAGGCAGGCAGAGTTGCAGATGGACAGTGTGAGTTGCGGAACAAATACAGAGCAATCGATTTATAGACAGTTGCAGACAGAGAATCAGACAGTTTCACATAGACAGACAGACAGAGTTGCAGCCAGTCTAAACAGAATGAATTGCAGATGAACAGGCAGCCAGAAAAAGGGGTACATGGACAGCCAGAGATGCAGAGGGACATACACACAGCCAAACACAGTTGCAGATACGGTTGTGAAAACAGCCAGGGAGAACTGCACATGAAAAGACAGCCAGCCAGAGTTGCACACTGAAAGACAGTTATCCACTGAATTGCACACGCATATGGACATGCAGACAATGCAGAAAACGAATTGCAGAGTTTTAGATGGAGACAGACAGAGATGCAGAACGGTAAGCAGCCAGCGAGCCAGCCAGAGTTGCACACGGACAGCCAGTCCAGCCACAGAATTACACATGGAAAGAAAGCCAGCCAGCCAAAAGTTGCATGTGGACATGCAGACAGCGCCACACATGGTTGCAGACAGACACAGTTTAAAATGGACAACCACCCAGTCAACCAGTTGCAGATGAAAGGATAGACAGCCAGTCAGAGTTGAAGCCAGAATCTAAACCAAATGAATTGCAGATATAAACAGCCAGTATTGTAGATGGACAGACAGCCAGTCGCAGATCAACAAACACTGCCAAACCTAGTCAGAAACACACAGTCAGAAAGACAGCCAGTCATAGAGTTGCACATGCATGGACAAGCAGACAGTCATACAGTGGCAGACGGATTGTCAGACACAGTTGCACATGGATTGATAGCCAGGGTTGCTGCCAGAGCCTTAGCAGAACAAATTGCAGAGTTTTAGATGGAGAGAGACAATGATGTAGAACGGTAAGAAGCCAGTCAGCCAGCCAGAGAATTACACATGGAAAGAATGCCAGCCAGCCACAAAGTTGCACATGGACATGCAGACCGCACCACACACAGTTGCAGACAGACAAAGTTAAAATGGACAGCCACCCAGTCAACCAGTTGCAGATGGTCAGTCAGTCAGAGTTGAAGCCAGAGTCTAAACAGAACGACAGACAGCCAGAGTTGCAGATTGACATACACACTGCCAAACAGTCAGAAACAGTCACACAGTCAGAAAGACAGACAGCCATTGCACATGACAGACCATGGTTAGCCCGATCCCTCTTCAGGGATAGGAGTCAGGGAGTCATGAAGCCCTGTGTGGCAAAGAAGAAAGTTAATACATGTACAGAAACTGAATGATCACCTACCTGTTACACAGTTGCAAACAAATTGTCAGCCTCACACAGATGCAGATGGACACACATCCAGAAGCAGATGGATAGTTATCCAGTCAGTTAGCCAGACAGCCAGAGTCAGGGAGTCATGAGGACCTGTGTGGCAAAAAAGAAAGTTAATACAGGTATTGAAACTGAACAATCACCTACCTGCTACGCAGTTGCGTATGCATAGTCAACATCACAGTAGCAGATGGACAAAGACAGAAGTAGATGTACAGTTAGCCAGACAGCCAGAGCCAGTGAGTCATGAGGACCTGTTTGGCAAAAAAAAAAAAAAAAAGTTAATACATGTATTGAAACTGAATGACCACCTACCTGTTACACAGTTGAAAACAAATTGTCAGCCTCTCACAGACGCAGATGGACATGCAGATGGATAGACCATGGTTAGCTCGACCCATATTCAGGGATAGGAGTCAGGGAGTCATCAGGACCTGTGTGGCAATAAAAGAAAGTTAATACATGTATAGAATCCAGTGCAGGGATGAAAGAATAAGACAGATGTGGTCACAATTTCAAGCTCTAGTGAACAGTCAAGCCGCTGCATTCTGAACTTATTTAATTACCCTGAGCTTATTTAATGATTTGTATAAACTTCCTACCAAAGCGGCATTACATTAATTCAATCTTGGTTATAAATGTGTATAAATTTAATAGAGTATGTGACTTAGCGCTTTTGTGTTCTATTCTTTTTTTTTTTTTACATTTTATATACATTTAACATTTTCCTTTGACTTGTTGCATAAATTCAATATCACTGGAACTTACCTGGAAGTCTTCGGCTGTGTGCTTGTGGTGAATCGTCCTTTGCATCTGCTTGAAGCCACACTACCACATCACAGCCAGCCAGCCAGAACTGCAGGTGGACAGACTGCGAGCTACAGACTTGTAGATGGGTAAAACAGAACGAGTTGCAGATGGACAGAAAAAGAACTACAGAGCTGCAAATTTAAAGACAGACACAGTTGCAGACAGTCAGAGATGTAGAAGGATAGCACTGCACATGGACATGTATGCATGGACATACAGCCACATACAGTTGCAGATGGCCGGCCAGAATTGCACATGGACTGACAACCAGCCAGCCAGAGTTGCAGATGGACAGTGTGATGCAGTCCTGATAGCTGACCCCTCACCCCTTAGATCCCTAGAGTGGGTCTTCTAGGAGCCGGCAGGATCCAGAGTTAACCTATAAAGGGGAAAAAAAAAAAAAAAAAAAAACCACACCAGTAACATTAGGATACGGCGATTAATTACATGTAGCTTAACTTACCAGTATACATCAACAAGTCCATGTAATCAAGACATGTAATCAAGACTGCACGGTTATTTCAGGATGTGATGACCACCCCTATAGTGGACACTTGGTTCACTCCAGGCTAAGCAAAGGATGAGCACCTGGCTTAGAAGGACTGTGTAGAAAGAATAGTGGGTAAGTTGGTGCAGATTAAACTGAAATCATGGTAGATGTGAGGCTTCGCAGCCCTCCAAGGAAGGCCCCTGAGGCCTTATTATGTAAAGAGTGTGTGACTTGGCTCTTTTATGTTCCGTTTTCCCTTTGTCTTTACTTTCCTTTGACTTTTTTTTTTTATAATGATCACTGGAAAGTTTCTGGAAGTATTCAGCTGTGTCCTTCTGGTAAAGCCACACTACCACATCACAGAGACAGACAGCCAGAGCCGCAGACGGACAGACAGCAAGCTACAGTCTTTTAGACAGGTTAAACAGAACAAGTTGCAGATAGACTACAGAATAAATACAGAGCAGCAGATTTATAGACAGACAGTTGCAGTTGGAGAATCAGACAGTGTCACATAGACAGCCGGACAGCGTTGCATATGGACTGACAGCCAGTCAGAGAAGGATGTAGAGGAACATACACACAGCCAAACACAGTTGCAGATGCATAGTCGTGAAAACAGCCAGCCAGCCAGAACTGCACACTGAAAAGCAGCCAGTCACAGAGTTGCACACAAAGTTAACCACTGAATTTCACAAGCATAAGGACATGCAGACAGCCACACAGTTGCAGATAGACACAACCAGCCAGAGCTGCATATGGACAGCCAGTTCAGCCAACAGCAGATGGACAGACGGCGAGCTGCAAACTTGTAGATGGGTAAAATAGAATGAGTTGCAGATGAACAGAAAAACCGCCACAGAGCAGCAGACCCTTTGTAACTCTGTCTGGCATAGTCAAACTTGGTTGCAGACGCATAGTCAGAAGTTGCACATGCACTTGAAGTGCAGATGAACATGCAGCCAGAGAAAGGTGTACATTGACAGCCAGACTTGCAGAGAGACATACACACAGCCAAACATAGTTGCAGATGCATGGTCAGAAAAACAGCCAGCCAGTTGCAGATGAAGACAGCCAGAGTTTTAAACGGAGAAACAGCCAGAGAAACAAAAGAACAGGCAGCCAACCAGAGATACACACTGACAGCCAGGCAGCGAGCGCTGCACATGGACATGTATGCATGGACATACAGCCACATACAGTTGCAGATGGCCGACCAGAACTGCACATGGACTGACAACCAGCCAGCCAGAGTTGCAGATGGACAGTGTGATGCAGTCCTGATAGCGGACCCCTCACCCCTTAGATCCCTAGAGTGGGTCTTCTAGGAGCCGACATGATCCAGAGTTAACCTATATTTATTTGCCTATATTTAAAAACACCAAAACACACCAGTAACATTAGGATACAGCAATTAATTACACATAGCATGACTTACCAGTATACATCAACAAGCCCATGTAATCAAGACATGTAAATAATGTTGTATTGTCATTTTAGAATGTGATGACCACCCCTATAGTGGACACTTGGTTTACTCCAGGCTAAGCAAAGGATGAGCACCTGGCTTAGAAGGATTGTGCAGAAAGAAATATGGGGTCAGTTGGTTCAGATTAAGCTGAAATCATGGTAGATGTGAGGCTTCGCAGCCCTCAGAGGAAGGCCACTGAGGCTTTATGTAAAGAGTGTGTGACTTGGCTCTTTTGTGTTCCGTTTTCACTTTGTCTTTACTTTACTTTGACTTTTGGTGAAGGTCCTTCTGGTGAGGCCACACAACCACATCACAGAGACAGTCAGCCAGAGTTGCAGATGGACAGACAACGAGCTACAGTCTTGTAGACAGGTAAAACCGAACAGTTGCAGATGGACTGAAGAACAACTACAGAGCAGCAGATTTATAGACAGACAGTTGCAGACAAAGAAACAGTTTCACATAGACAGACAGACAGCGTTGTATATGGACTGACAGTCAATCTGAGTTGCAGCCAGTCTAAACAGAATGAATTGCAGATGAACAGGCAGCCAGAAAAAGGTGTACATGAACAGCCAGAGTTGCAGAGGGACATACACACAGCCAAACATAGTTGAAGATGCATAGTCAGAAAAACAGCCAGCCAGCCAATCAGAACTGCACATGAAAAGACAGCCAGCCACAGTTGCACACTGAAAGTTAGCCACTGAATTGCACACGAATATGGACATGCAGACAGCCACAGTTGCAGATGAACAGAAAAACTACTACAGAGCTGCAGATTTAAAGACAGACACAGTTGCAGACAGACATTTAGAATTCCAGAAGGACAGACCGACAGCATTGCAGAGAGTCTAAACAGAATAAATTACAGATTTATAGCCAGAGAGGCATCGATTGACAGACAGCCAAAGATGCATAAGTTCAGAAAGCCATCCAGCCACAGAGATGCAGACGCATAGTTATTGCACCTGACAGCCAGTCAACACACAGTTGCAGATGGATTATCATAAAGTTGCAGACAGTCAGTTTTACATTGATAGAGAGCCAGTCAGAGTTGCTGCCAGATTCAACACTGCAATTCAATCTGATGCCAGACAGAGTTGCAAAGGGACACACAGTCAAACCTGGTTGCAGACGCATAGTCAGAAAGACTGCCAGAGCTGCACATGGACTGACAGCCAGCCACTGAATTGCACACACATGGCCAAGCAGACAGTCACACAGTTTGAAATGAAAAGTCAACCAGAGTTTTAAATGGAGACACAACCAGAGATGCAGTAGTTCAGAAAGCCAACCAGAGAGCGTTGCACATGGACATGCAGATAGCCACGCACAGCTGCACATGGACTGACAGCCAGCCAACCAGCCAGGCAGGCAGAGTTGCAGATGGACAGTGTGAGTTGCGGAACAAATACAGAGCAATCGATTTATAGACAGTTGCAGACAGAGAATCAGACAGTTTCACATAGACAGACAGACAGAGTTGCAGCCAGTCTAAACAGAATGAATTGCAGATGAACAGGCAGCCAGAAAAAGGGGTACATGGACAGCCAGAGATGCAGAGGGACATACACACAGCCAAACACAGTTGCAGATACGGTTGTGAAAACAGCCAGGGAGAACTGCACATGAAAAGACAGCCAGCCAGAGTTGCACACTGAAAGACAGTTATCCACTGAATTGCACACGCATATGGACATGCAGACAATGCAGAAAACAAATTGCAGAGTTTTAGATGGAGACAGACAGAGATGCAGAACGGTAAGCAGCCAGCGAGCCAGCCAGAGTTGCACACGGACAGCCAGTCCAGCCACAGAATTACACATGGAAAGAAAGCCAGCCAGCCAAAAGTTGCATGTGGACATGCAGACAGCGCCACACATGGTTGCAGACAGACACAGTTTAAAATGGACAACCACCCAGTCAACCAGTTGCAGATGAAAGGATAGACAGCCAGTCAGAGTTGAAGCCAGAATCTAAACCAAATGAATTGCAGATATAAACAGCCAGTATTGTAGATGGACAGACAGCCAGTCGCAGATCAACAAACACTGCCAAACCTAGTCAGAAACACACAGTCAGAAAGACAGCCAGTCATAGAGTTGCACATGCATGGACAAGCAGACAGTCATACAGTGGCAGACGGATTGTCAGACACAGTTGCACATGGATTGATAGCCAGGGTTGCTGCCAGAGCCTTAGCAGAACAAATTGCAGAGTTTTAGATGGAGAGAGACAATGATGTAGAACGGTAAGAAGCCAGTCAGCCAGCCAGAGAATTACACATGGAAAGAATGCCAGCCAGCCACAAAGTTGCACATGGACATGCAGACCGCACCACACACAGTTGCAGACAGACAAAGTTAAAATGGACAGCCACCCAGTCAACCAGTTGCAGATGGTCAGTCAGTCAGAGTTGAAGCCAGAGTCTAAACAGAACGACAGACAGCCAGAGTTGCAGATTGACATACACACTGCCAAACAGTCAGAAACAGTCACACAGTCAGAAAGACAGACAGCCATTGCACATGACAGACCATGGTTAGCCCGATCCCTCTTCAGGGATAGGAGTCAGGGAGTCATGAAGCCCTGTGTGGCAAAGAAGAAAGTTAATACATGTACAGAAACTGAATGATCACCTACCTGTTACACAGTTGCAAACAAATTGTCAGCCTCACACAGATGCAGATGGACACACAGACAGAAGCAGATGGATAGTTATCCAGTCAGTTAGCCAGACAGCCAGAGTCAGGGAGTCATGAGGACCTGTGTGGCAAAAAAGAAAGTTAATACAGGTATTGAAACTGAACAATCACCTACCTGCTACGCAGTTGCGTATGCATAGTCAACATCACAGTAGCAGATGGACAAAGACAGAAGTAGATGTACAGTTAGCCAGACAGCCAGAGCCAGTGAGTCATGAGGACCTGTTTGGCAAAAAAAAAAAAAAAAAGTTAATACATGTATTGAAACTGAATGACCACCTACCTGTTACACAGTTGAAAACAAATTGTCAGCCTCTCACAGACGCAGATGGACATGCAGATGGATAGACCATGGTTAGCTCGACCCATATTCAGGGATAGGAGTCAGGGAGTCATCAGGACCTGTGTGGCAATAAAAGAAAGTTAATACATGTATAGAATCCAGTGCAGGGATGAGAGAATAAGACAGATGTGGTCACAATTTCAAGCTGAACAGTCAAGCCGCTGCATTCTTAACTTATTTAATGACCCTGAGCTTATTTAATGATTTGTATAAACTTCCTACCAAAGCGGCATTACATTAATTTAATCTTGGTTATAAATCTGTATAAATTTAATAGAGTATGTGACTTAGCACTTTTGTGTTCTATTCTTTTTTTAAATTTTTTTATACATTTTACATTTTCCTTTGACTTGTTGCATAAATTCAATATCACTGGAACTTACATGGAAGGATTCGGCTGTGTGCTTGTGGTGAATCGTCCTTTGCATCTGCTTGAAGCCACACTACCACATCACAGCCAGCCAACCAGAGCTGCAGGTGGACAGACTGCGAGCTACAGACTTGTAGATGGGTAAAACAGAACGAGTTGCAGATGGACAGTATAAGCTGCAAATTTAAAGACAGACACAGTTGCAGACAGTCAGAGATGCAGAAGGATAGAAAGGCAGCCAACCACAAGTGGTAGTGGTGGCTCAGCGGTTAGAGCGCCGGGATATCGATAACAGGGTTGTGGGTTCGATTCCCGGGCTCGGCAAGCTGCCACTGTTGGGCCCTTGAGCAAGGCCCTTTACCCTCTCTGCTCCCCAGGCGCTGGAGTTGGCTGCCCACCGCTCTGGGTGTGTGTGTGTACTCACTGCCCCTAACATGTGTGTGTGAGTGTGTGTTCACTACCAGATGGGTTAAATGCGGAGGACACATTTCGCTGTACAGTCCACACTGTACAGTGACGAATACGTGCACCTTTATCCCTTTTATCCTTTTTATCACAAAGATGCACATGGATAAACAGCCAGAGCAGCACACATCCACAGAAATGCAGACGCATAGTCAGAAAGCCATCATTGCACCAAACAGCCAGCCAAACACAGATGCAGAGGAATTCTCATAAAGACGGATCCGTCAGTTTCACATGGATAGAAAGCCAGTCAGAGTAGCTGCCAGAGTCCAAACAGAATAAACTGCAGATTTATAGACATCCAGAGTGTGTTGATGGACAGATTTGCAGAGGAACATACACACGGTTCAACATGTATGCAGATGCAGTCAGAAAGACTGCCCGAGTTGCACATGACCAAGCAGACAGCCAGTTGCAGATGAAAAGACAAGCAGAGTTTTAAATGGAGAAACAGTCAGAGATGCAAAAGAACAGGCAGCCAATCAGATATACACATTGACAGCCAGGCAGCAAGCGCTGCACATGGACATGTATGCATGGACATACAGCCACATATGGCCGGCCAGAATTGCACATGGACTGACAACCAGCCAGCCAGAGTTGCAGATGGACAGTGTGATGCAGTCCTGATAGCTGACCCCTCACCCCTTAGATCCCTAGAGTGGGTCTTTTAGGAGCCGGCAGGATCCAGAGTTAACCCACACCAGTAACATTAGGATACGGCAATTAATTACATGTAGCTTAACTTACCAGTATACATCAACAAGTCCATGTAATCAAGACTGCACGGTTATTTCAGGATGTGATGACCACCCCTATAGTGGACACTTGGTTCACTCCAGGCTAAGCAAAGGATGAGCACCTGGCTTAGAAGGACTGTGTAGAAAGAATAGTGGGTTAGTTGGTGCAGATTAAACTGAAATCATGGTAGATGTGAGGCTTTGCAGCCCTCAGAGGAAGGCTACTGAGGCCTTATTATGTAAAGAGAGTGTGACTTGGCTCTTTTGTGTTCAGTTTTCACTTTGTATTTACTTTCCTTTGACTTTTTTTGCACAAATTCTATAATTATCACTGGAAAGTTTCTGGAAGTATTCAGCGGTGTCCTTCTGGTAAAGCCACACTACCACATCACAGAGACAGACAGCCAGAGCCGCAGACGGACAGACAGCAAGCTACAGTCTTTTAGACAGGTTAAACAGAACAAGTTGCAAATAGACTACAGAATAAATACAGCAGCAGATTTATAGACAGACAGTTGCAGTTGGAGAATCAGACAGTTTCACATAGACAGACAGCCGGACAGCGTTGCATATGGACTGACAGCCAGTCAGAGAAGGATGTAGAGGAACATACACACAGCCAAACACAGTTGCAGATGCATAGTCGTGAAAACAGCCAGCCAGCCAGAACTGTACACTGAAAAGCAGCCAGTCACAGAGTTGCACACAAAGTTAACCACTGAATTTCACAAGCATAAGGACATGCAGACAGCCACACAGTTGCAGATAGACACAACCAGCCAGAGCTGCATATGGACAGCCAGTCCAGCCAACAGCAGATGGACAGACAGCGAGCTACAGACAGCGAGCTACAGACTTGTAGATGGGTAAAATAAAACGAGTTGCAAATGAAGAGAAAAACAACCACAGAGCTGCAGACAGACATTTAGAGTTGCAGAAGGACAGACAGCCAGCATCGCAGAGAGTCTAAACAGAATGAATAACAGATTTATAGCCAGAGACGCAGAAGTTCAGAAAGCCATCCAGCCACAGAGATGCACATGGATAAACGGCCACAGAGGCACACAGCCACAGAGATGCAGACGCATAGTCCGACAAACACCAATCATTCAGCAATCAACCAAAACACAGTTGCAGACAGATTATCATACAGTTGCAGACAGATTCAGTTTCACATGTATAGACAGCCAGTCAGAATTGCTGCCAAATTTAAAACAGAATATATTGCAGTGTTGATGCCAGACAGAGTTACAAAGGGACATACACACAGTCAAACATGGTTGCAGACGCATAGTCAGAAGTTGCACATGCACTTTCACATAGACAGACAGCTTTGCATATGGACTGACAGCCAGTCAGAGTTGCAGCCAGTCTAAACAGAATGAAGTGCAGATGAACAGGCAGCCAGAAAAAGGTGTACATGGACAGCCAGAGTTGCAGATGCATAGTCAGAAAAACAGCCAGCCAGCAAACCAGAACTGCACATGAAAAGACAGCCAGCCACAGAGTTATACACTGAAAGAAAGTTAGCCACTGAATTGCACACGCATATGGACATGCAGAAAATGCAGAGAACAAATTGCAGAGATTTAGATGGAGACAGACAGTGATGCAGAATGGTGAGCAGCCAGCCAGAGTTGCACACGGACAGCCAGACCAGCCACAGAATTACACACGGAAAGAAAGCCAGCCACAAAGTTGCATGTGGATATGCAGACAGCGCCACACATAGTTGTAGACAGACACAGTTTAAAATAGACAACCACCCAGTCAACCAGTTGCAGATGAATGGATAGACAACCAGTCAGAGTTGAAGCCAGAATCTAAACCAAACGAATTGCAGATTTATAAACAGCTAGAAAGTCTAGACAGTCACACAGTGGCAGACTGATTGTCACACAGTTGCACATGGATTGATAGCCAGGGTTGCTGAAAGAGCCTTAGCAGAACAAATTGCAGAGTTTCAGAAGGAGACAGACAGTGATGCAGCCAGTGCGCCAGCCAGAGTCACACACAGACAGCCAGTCCAGTCACAGAATTACACATTGAAAGAAAGCAAGCCAGCCAGCCACAAAGTTGCACAGTCACAGTGTTTAAAGACACGGTTTAAAACGGACAGCCACCCACTCAACCAGTTGCAGATGGAGAAATAGCCAGTCAGTCGTTTCCAGAGTCTAAACAAACTGCAGATTTATAAACAACCAGAGTGTTGTAGATGAACAGACAGCCAGAGTTGCAGATCGACATACACACTGCAGTCAGAAACAGTCACACAGTCAGAAGGATAGCCAGCCATCAGTTGCACATGGTTAGACAGCAAGCCACTGAATTGCACATGCATGGACATGCACATAGTGGCAGACGGATTATCATACAGTTTCACATGGATATACAGCCAGCCATCAAACAGAGTTTGAACAGAACTAATTGTAGATTTATAGACAGACAGTGTTGGACAGACAAGCCAGAGAGTGTTAACGGACATACACACAGCCAAATATAGTTGCAGACGCACAGTCAGAAAGACAGCCCCACATAGCACAGATGAAGCCTTTCTTTGCAGAAGGGGATCGGACGTCAAACTTGCAGCCAGTAGTGGAGCGTGAAGAGTCGGCTGAACGGCTTGCTCCCTCTTCAGTAGGTGGACATGGGGCTAGAGATGACAGTCCTGGCAGCTGTCTTCTTCCACAAGGTGTCTGGAAGCATCCACCATATTCCATCAGTAAACAAAGGGGTTAGTAAGTTATTAATGCAAAATAATGTAAAATAACAGCAGATAACAAAAGGATCAAAACTGGCTAAGAAACAAGCCAATGCTAATATCAAAGAAAAAGAAATAACTAGGAGTAGCAAGCAACATGATAGCTAGCAAACAGCAGGGGGGCAAATGAAGACCACCTGCATATCACCTGGGAAAGATGGACAATAAAAACACACTAAACTCAGTTAACATGGCTGTGCCTAAGATCACCCCCTGTACTTATTTCACCACTTTCCCCGGTGGTATTTCCTCATATTTCCAAGACTAGGAGAAGCTGCATTTGAAGGAACAAATATCATACAACAGAACTAGCATTACAGTATTACATCTGTACATATTAATAACCAGCTTTCAGAGTCTACTCAGAAAACGTTAGTAAACTAAACATTAGCGGAGTTAATCCAAGCACGATTTCACTCGAATTTGGGAAGCTTATATTAGAAAAATATTAGAACAATTGTGTACTGCTCACTAGCGCTTGAACAGGGCTTTAATTGTCTGTGGTCACTCCCTTATTTACATGTAGACCCATTAACCCATTCCCAATCACACTGTAACAATCACGGCTTTGTAGCTCATCCTCAGCTAAAGGAGAAAGAGTGAGAAGAGAACCATTCAGTTATTTGGTTTACTTCACCTCAAACCCCCCAAACCCAATCAAAAACCTAACATTCAAACAAACATCCACCAGTTCTTTTAAATGGCACATACCTGAAGTCCATAGGGAGAGTCCAAAACAGTCTGGAGTCAGACAGCAAACAAACAAAAACCAAACGAGAACCCCTCTGAAAAAGAACAGTATTATGAATCCACACACACACACACACACACACACACACACACACACACACACACACACACTAAATGACTTACCTGCCAACTATCCAATTTACTAAGCATGAACGACGGACCCAAGGCGGTCTTTTTCCAAAAGGTGTCCAGATGTGTGCGGCAGTGCTCCTTCAGGGCCTCGCTGCGTCAGGTGGAGAATAGTGGAGAACGATGATGCTGATGATGAGGAGTCACGCTGCCGAAGCACCAATGAAGGCCTGGCGACGTTCAGGACACGGGCACCTAGAAAACAGGACCGTGGCATTACTCTTTGGGCCCAAAATTGAAGTGTTTTACAGTAGAAACTCCAACAATGAGAACACAACGGAGACGACGACTCTCTGGTATTTTGAAGACCATGTTGGAGGCGTCCCGGACTGCCTCTGGCCTCGTCTTCCATCTGTGGAGTTTGTCTCTATAATAGCAACTAGATCTGCCGTTCAAGCAGGACGAGCTCCATGCAGAGCGTCTGGAGATCTTGTTCCTCCGCGGTCGCCATGTTCCTCGAGAGCATAAACACAGAGACAGAAATGCAAACGTCAGTTAGTGAGAAAAAGTACTGTACAGTAACACAGGTAGCAGATAGCACAGGGATTACAAGATAAATAAGACAAAGCTAATATGAAGACTATGAAGTAGGGACAGTTGCTCGACTCTCTGGGTTCAATTACATCACAAGCTTTCAAAGCAGAACTGCATCAAAACAGCAATTTGAAGTCTCGCTCAAAATACCACCTGATCCTATAGATCCAGTGTGCAAAAGAGGGTTGTAGATACACATTCTGGTGAGAGCTATCCAACTCCTGTTTTTGGATTGTTTCAATAGACAAAGTATGAAAGAACCGTTAAAAGAACTGGTGGATGTTTATGTTCTGTTGTGTTTTCAGAGGGTTTGTGGTGCAGTAAACAAAATAACACTTAGTGGATGATTCTCTCTGCATTCCTTTCTTTTTAGTTTCAAGATGACTTACAAAGCTGTAACTGTTACAACGTGTACAAGACCTGATCCAAGTTGGACAGTCAGTAAATTGTCACTGTTCATTTGGCTCAGACAAGTACACCACTGGACTGCAGTCAAGCCTGTAATGAGATACTTAAAGGCTTCAACTGATCATGGACTGTGTTACCAGAAGAGTGGGGAGAAACTGAAACTTGAACACAGTGATGCAGATTCAGCATCAAATACAGAAGACAGACGAAGCACAACAGACTCCAGTTTTAATCCAACTAAAGACAGTTCTCTTACTCTCTGCTCGGTCTACATGTAAAATAGAATATATGGCACTGTCTGCAATTATATAGGAAAGCTTGCACCTCACAAATGCCATGAACAGTGATCACCAATATGCACCTGCAAAAAATACTGGAAGACAGCCAAGAAGCAATTGCACATTCACATTGGACACCACTCCATTCGACCAGTGATCCATGAGTGTAAAATAACTGAACACTGACCCACAGCAGATATGGTTTTGAGAAAGGGAATCTTTGTAGGGTACGACAAGAACAGTCCATCATACCTAGTCTACTATCCAGACACAGAGAAAGTCCTTAAGCACAGGCTTGGGGGAATTTTTTACGGAGTGTGTTACAGAACACCAAACCCAGACTGACCAGTCAATGGCAGCTGATTATTTCCATAAGGAGAGATGTGTACAAGGTTCAAGAATTCAACCTGATGTTTAAGATGGCGTTCGAACAGTGGGAGACAGACGTAGCACACACCATCCAAAGAGAAATAGGACAGCACCTCAGTATTTAGCTGACTGTGTCAGATATTAAAGACCAGATAATCACAGATACTGACTTTTGTTTTGGGTTGATGCAGCACAGAATGACCTTCAGCTCCAGATAGACGGTACAACAGCCACTTGCACAGATTGATTGTGAAATGTATATGGGGCAACCAGAGGGATTTGAAGGGAGATCAAAACCACAGATGAAAAGGTTGTCTGTAAACTGAATAAATCATTGTATGCTCTTGACAGTGACTTAAGATTATATAGAGATCATCATTGCCGCCAAAGACAATGACTTACTCATGGAGGTGAAAAAGAGGTCAACAACATTCAAGATGCAGAATCTAGGAACACAGATCCATTTTCTAGGTACTGATTTTGATCAAAGTCAAGGAGCAGTAAAGAGGTTATGGTTCGAATACTCATAGCAAGTTTTTCATGGATCCATTTACTTATATATTCAGCCAAGTTGTGTGTAGGTTTTATTCCTAACAATTAACTTGCTCCCCATATGGATATTGGGATAAACTTTACACACAGAGGACTCAGTGGGACAAAGGCAGCATTCCTGAATAGAACTAAAACCAAGGACTTCCCTGGTTAAGACTTTTTCACATAGAAAAAACAAACAGGATTCATAAACTGTCTTCAGAAAGAAGGACATCTGAAGTACAAACACCTCAGTGAGAGCTATCCAACGCCTCTGTTTCAGTTGTTCCAATGGACACCAAGTACAAAAGAACCATTGAAAGAACTGGTGGATGTTTGTATTCTTTGTGTTGTCAGCTTGAAGCACACAGTGATGCAGATTTGGCATCAAATGCAGAAGACAAGCAAAACACAAAAGTCTCCAGTTTAAGTCTAACTAAAGACGGCCCTCTTACTCTCTGCTTGGTCTACATGTGAAGCAGAATATATGGAACTGGCTGCAACTTCTTAGGAAAGCTTATACCTCACACAGCTACTAAATGCCATGGACAGTGATCACCAATAAGCATCTGTAAAAATATTGGAAGACAACAATCAAGCAATTGCTCTTTCAAAGAACCCTGTATGTCGATAAAGATGGGAAGGTGCATGTCCCAGCATATGACCCTGTCTTGTGAAATTTTGAACCAAAGAGAGGTCCCATATAAAAAGGTCCCTTTATTTCACAATCAACAAAAAACAAACCGAAAGCAAACTTGGCAGAACGCTTTCAGTTTCGCATGAGACTTGCCGTTACTCCACCACTCACTGGATCAGGAGAGCCCTTTCGCTCCTGGTAAGAGACAGCCGTCTCAGCAAACCGCCGAGCTGGACCTGCAGTTCCACTCAGCCGACTCTCACCAGAAAAAAGGGGGTCCCGTCCCCATCTTTTAACAAAATGAGGAACTATGCGTGGGCGAGAGTGGGGGCCAACCGCTCCCGCCAGGCACAGCCTTCCACTATCACTTGTACATTCCAGTGGTTTCGCAACCGCATCCTCATGAAAAACAAGTTATATAATTGATTATATAAACGTGAGTTTGCAATATAACATAACCTGTAACTTAATGTAATAATATAAAAGACCTGTATTAAAATATTACCAATACATTATGACCAGCAAGCATACCTTTAATATAAAGTGAACATGGACGCATTATATCCTTATATTCCGATATGAAGACCAAATTAGCATGGCTCCGCAGTGCACTTGCACCACTTAACGCCTTTCATAGTACAAACACCCTTGCAGCCTAGCCAAAGGAGTAGGCCTTTCCTTAGTGGTTACATCCCATAACCAAACAGTAAGTTGTTCATATGATACAGTGTGTACTAATTAGATGGAGTGCACCCTAGGCCGGCGCCTAAGTATCAGCAGGGCAGAATTCATTCTTATTACAGACCCTTACAAACATGACAGATAGAAGCTAGACTCAAAATGAGAAAGGGAATCTTTGTAGGATATGAAAAGGACAGTCCATCATACCTAGTCTACCATCAAGACACAGAGAAAGTCCTTAAACACAGACTGGTGAAATTTCATAGTGTTACAAAACACCAAACCCAGACTGAACAGGTAATGGCAGCCAATTATTTCCATGGGGAGAGATGTGTACCCCCCTTGCAAACAGCTAACAGTGTTGATCAGATTCCAGATTCAGATTACACACTATTCAAAGAGATAAAGCACCTCAGTATTTACCTGACGGTGTCAGATATAAAAGACCAGACACTGATCAACACTGACTACTGTTACAGGGTCTGTAAAGTACCACAGAGCTTCAAAGAGGAGTTCAACAAAATCACAGTTTTGAGTTGATGCAGATGAACAGCACACCATGACCTTCAGCTCCACCAGATGGACGCTACAACAGCCTACTTGAATGCTTTAATGAATTGTGAGATGTATATGGAGCAACCAGAGGGATTTGAAGGGAAATCAAATACAGGTGAAAAGGTTTTCTGTAAACTGAATAAGTCACTGTATGCTCTCAAACAGTCTGGAAGAACCTGGAACAACATGTTGCCTGATTATCCAGATGAAAATGGCTTTACACAGAAGCTAGATTACCATTGGGTCTACAACAAACCCCCTGAACACAGGGTTAGATGTTCCTTCATGAAGTACAGTAAGCTAGCTGTGATGCTGTTGGTTATCATGATCACAGGTGTGTATTTATTGTCTCAGGAACAGACTGGCTCTTTTACGAGTGTGTTGCTACAGTCTCTGTACATAAAGGCTCTATATAACATGACATTGAGGTCAGAAGTCCATCATGAACGCTAAAAGCCTCAACTTCCAGAGGGAGCGATTCTATGTCCCCCACCAATGTGAAAATCCCTCCTAGGCCCTTGATTCAGAGCTCTGTATTCACTAGGTTTTGATCAAGTTTCACAGAGACATCGTGAACTAAGGAGCTCATCAGTCAGAACTTCACTGACCGTGACTTCTTTAGGGGCTAGAGATCCTATATTTAACAGCCCAGATTCAATACAGGAGCTGCTTGTACTCGGAAAGCTGAATGAATCTGGATCAATTCTAATAAAGTTGATAAAGAGGATTTTCTGATGTTACGATTATAAATCATGCGGGGACACAGACACAGTCTCCATACTGCAGGGTTTGTCTGAAACACTGAGTCACACTGATATATTACTTTAATACAAGCAGAGAAATCACAGAATTAATGCTGATAAAATGGAGGAAATCCTCTTAAACTAACCTGACTGGTGGGACTGGGAAGGGCCAGTCAGTCCTGGAGTAGCAGCTTCTCGATGTTCCCGGAGAGAACGACGGACCCCAGGCCGCTCGGGTGAACCTCTCTGCGGAAGAGGACCTGCCGCTCCCCAAAGATCTCCTGTCCGGCAGCCAGCAGTGGAGCACGAAGAGCCGGTAAACGCTCTCTTACTCGTCGGTAGGTGAGCAGGGGGCCGAAGACGATGATCCAGGAGTCTGTCTTTTTCCAAACGGAGCCGGAGCCGCCACGCTGCCGCCGAGAGGGAGCCGCCACGCTGCCGCCGAGAGGGAGCCGCCACGCTGCCGCCGAGAGGAGCCGCCACGCTGCCGCCGAGAGGGAGCCGCCACGCTGCCGCCGAGAGGAAGCCGCCACGGGAGTGGATGTGACGAACCTCGGGGTCTTCCGCTCCGGTAGCGCTGGAACTGAGACCGCCGCGTTGGAGACGTCGCGGGCTGCCTCTGGCCTCGTCTTCCGTCGGTGGAACTCGGACTGCCGGTCCAGCTGGACGAGCTCCAAGCTGAGCGTCTGGAGAGCTCGTTCCTCCGCGGTCTCCATGTTCCTCTCTGAGTCGACTCACGTCTCGAACAGCGGTTCAGAGTCTCGCTCAAAATACCGGAGATCACGTGATCCGAACCTAAGCTTCGTTACGTCACTGAAACGCGATCACGTGTCAAAGCACGTCAGACCCGAGCGCAACGAGCTGAATATAAACTGAAATATGAACTTAAATAAAATATAAATGTATAAAATGAGTGAATTTGGTTCCTTTAAAATGTCTCCCGCAGTCCAATTTCCAAACACTGGAGAGAGGGGTCTGCCCCGCCCCCTCAACCCCAGACCCGCAGCTCGAGCGGGTTGCCAGGTTGAGGACACTGAACCTGCAGGAACGAGCGCGAGACGAGATCAATAACTTTTACAATCACAAGCGACGACGAGTCATATTCTGTAAGATGATCAGTAAATATACTCGCTTGATCTGTTTTTATTGTCTGTTCATTATAAACCAGCTCATGAGGATTTTATACAACTCTGTCAACTGTTAGCGAGCTGGATGCAGCGCTGCCGGCTTTATCCAGAGCCAAGCTCGTTCTCCTGAACACAAAAGCCCACTGCTCCTAAAATCCACTCTGGAGCTGGAATTACTCATTTACACATCCTGACAACATACTGCTCAGTTTAACAGATCATATACACACTTTTCTCCGAGTAGTAGCTGCTGTAGACCTCAGTTATGAAGGACCCTCACTGGAGCTTCACCACACAAACCTTCTGGACGCAGGAACATCATCAGGGCTTCCAGCTCTTCAGCTTTCATTGATCACCAGCTCCCTCCATTTCATGTAGTTACTGTTACACATTAGTTTATTTCACATTGTCTTTACCCTGATTTACCTTTATAACATTGCTGTTTGTTGTTCAAATAAAGTCAAATTATTAATGAACAAAGCTGCTGTAACAACAAAGTATGACTTATGAGTTGATGAAAAAGACCAGATGAAAATGAACCATTTTATTAAACAGTTGTGTGCATTTCCTATTTGCAGAGTAATAAGGGTTTATAAGGGTAAGTAACAAAATGGTAATCAGATTGTTTAAAATGGTTATGATCAACATGATTTACAGTATTGATAAGTGAACATTTCATATTATATCATTAATAAAACCAGAAATGCTGAGATCAGTATACAAACTCCAATCAGTGCAACGACCTTATTATAAAAATAATGCAAAACAAGGTATAGCAACAGATATGAATAAATATAGTACCGAAAAATATATCAAATGGACTTTAAAGGGACTTGAGAGATGTGCAGCTCTTCCTCCAGTGGGAACTGCTGCTCATTAGTCTGTCTGGAACGCTGCACTGTGGAGAAGAACTGAAGTTATTACACTAAAAATGGAGTTATTGTTTTGTGGGCTAGTTCTTCAGCACAGTGTGATGTAGAAAAGAAAGGATGGTTTATAGCTGTGGAGCATATAAACTATCCTTACGGACTGCAGCTACAATAATCACTTCCATGATATTAAAATATTAAATAAGAAGATAAAGCTCCCATTAGTTTATTGTTGTTGTAGATTTTTAGTTAATTAAGAAGGACGTTGGCAGATCTAGCTAGATAGTTGGGTAGCTCGGCTAATTAGCTGTTAGCTTTCACTGAACTCCAGCTTTCCTTCCCTCACAGTTTATTCAGGTCTTTGTCTACTGGATAAGCTTGACTTTGGGCTTAAGTTATCTTGCTGATCGGAGAAATCCTGCTGTGTGAAATTCCCCCCAGGAGTGACTAAATGTGAAAAGTACAGGGAGACACAACCTGATTTGTTGATTGTGAAGGACCACATGAAGAAGACCTTTGAAGACCCTTGGAAGATTCTCAGGGGTAAGTGGAATAAAGTAATGGGAGGTAAAACAGTATAGCCATCAAATGTGATGTGATGAACCAACTTCATATAAATAATTGTGTCTTTTATAGTCTATTATAAATATTCTCTCTGTATTTTATTTTCATTTTTATTTTCATTTTATTTTCATTTTTACATATATTTTTATATATTTATGTATATTTTATTTATTTAAGTACTGCTGTCTGGGTAAAACTGGGTCCTTGGGTACCACAATTTCGTTCCACCCCATGTACCACATGTGATGCGAATGACAATAAAGTCTCCTTGAATCCTTGAATCCTTGAATTTATTACTGTTCTAGGTTTTTTACTCTTCACTACTGCCTTCATCTCTACACTTTATTGCAACATCATAATGAAGCTTTTGTGTGTTTTCTGCTTTTGTCTTACAGTGTATGATGAGGTTGATGACATTCATCCTGTGATGGTGAACATTTGTCACCGCTTCAGCTGAAACAGTGCTGGGAGTTTTCCTCTAAAGGACTCCTAGGTGCTGTTCAAGAGATGCTCAGCAAAAGTGTAAGCACCCCACTTTTATCTCCACCAGCAGACCTACAGAAGACTCTTAAATTCAGTGATGCTCTCAGAGGTGTACAGGTTCAAGGGGAGGTGCTTCAGTGTGTGTCTAATATTACACTAAATTATGTAAGTACTCCCTTGATGATGTTGGTGTAACGGGCCGTCTGCACACTGAAGTGATTCCATTGTTTTGGAAAGTCACGTACTTACTAAACATAGACACTGTGTGGGTTCTGTGTGTTAAAATGTAGCTTCTGGTTTCTGGTGGGTGTTTTTCTTTTTAATAAGGCTGATATTCTCTTATTCAAACCAGATTCCAAAAAAGTTGGGACACTAAACAAATTGTGAAAAAAAACTGAATGCAATGATGTGGAGATGGCAAATGTCAATATTTTATTCGTAATAGAACATAGATGACAGATCAAAAGTTTAATCTGAGTAAATGTAACATTTTAAAGGAGAAATATGTTAATTCAAAATTTCATGGTGTCAACAAATCCCAAAAAAGTTGGGACAAGACCATTTTTACCACTGTGTGGCATCCCCCCTTCTTCTTACAACACTCAACAGACGTCTGGGTACAGAGGAGACCAGTTTCTCAAGTTTAGAAATAGGAATGCTCTCCAATTCACGTCTAATACAGGCCTCTAACTGTTCAATTGTCTTGGGCCTTCTTTGTCGCACCTTCCTCTTTATGATGCGCCAAATGTTCTCTATAGGTGAAAGATCTGGACAGCAGGCTGGCCATTTCAGTACCCGGATCCTTCTCCTACGTAGCCATGATGTTGTGATTGCTGCAGGATGTGGTCTGGCATTATCTTGTTGAAAAATGCAGGGTCTTCCCTGAAAGAGATGACGTCTAGATGGGAGCATATGTTGTTCTAGAACCTGAACATAGTTCTCTGCATTAATGGTGCCTTTCCAGACATGCAAGCTGCCCATGGGTTATCCTTGTCCTCTCTGGTCCGGATGACATGGCGTCCCAGTGTTCCATAAAGAACTTCAAATAGCGACTCATCTGACCACAGAACAGTCTTCCATTTTGCCACACTCCATTTTAAAAGACCCCTGGCCCAGTGCAAACGTCTGAGCTTGTGGAGCCTGCTTAGAAATGGCTTCCTCTTTGCACTGTAGAGTTTCAGCTGGCAATGGCAGATGGCACGGTGGATTATGTTCACTGACAATGATTTCTGGAAGTATTCCTGAGCCCATTCTGTTATTTCCTTGACAGTGGCATTCCTGTTTGAGGTGCAGTGACGTTTAAGGGCCCGGAGATCACGAGCATCCAGTAGAGTTTTACGGCCTTGACCCTTATGCACAGCGATTGTTCCAGATTCTCTGAATCTTTTGATGATGTTATGCACGGTTGATGATGATAACTTAAAAGTCTTTGCTATTTTACGCTGGGTAACATCATTCTGGTATTGCTGCACTATCTTTCTGCGCAACAATGGTGGAATTGGTGATCCTCTTACCATCTTGGCTTCCGAGAGACATTGACACTCTGAGAAGCTCTTTTTATACCCAATCATGTTGTCAATTGACCTAATTAGTGTTAATTGGTCTTCCAGCTGTTCGTTATATGCTCAATTTCCTTTTTCCAGCCACTTATTGCTACTTGTCCCAACTTTTTGTATAAGTGGAACCCACATTATGTACATAGCTGGTATAATAAAACCTTTTTACTTAGTTTCATTGTTTTATTTGCTGTTAATGTCATATTGTAATGGTATGGAGTGCAGTTTCTTTTAATTTCATCTTCATAAACATTGTTCATGTTTTTCTGTTTCTGTTGCTTTCAGTTAATGCTAAAGTTCAATCTGTTTACTATTTATTTTCTATAAATAAACAGTATAGAAAGACATTTTGATCATGAGTGGATATTTCTGGTTCTCTTTAGTCACTATAGGGTCCAAAATGGCTTGTCACTGGGGTGGTACCTCTTAAAGCACATGCTGGCGCCTTTTGCAGAGGAGACACAGTTGTACCATAGTTTAAAGGTGCATTTTAGCCTCTTGGGGAACTTAATAGAACCTTAACTTGTACAAAAAAGTACTTGTGCTGAAAGGTTCTCTGTAGTATCTCAATAGGGTACAATAATGTGCACTATATAAGGGAGAAGCCCTCAACTGACTGCACAATAGAAACACCTATATCTGTATGCTGTTCATCGACTTTTCCTCCACCTTCAAAACAGTCATCCCCACCAGACCTGGAAATCAACACCTGCATTTGTAATTGGGTTTTGGGACATCCTAATAAAAAGACCCCAGTATGTGCGGTTGTGTAGTTCTGTGTCCTGCAGACTCTCTGTGTGACAGTGGGATACGGCAGCTCCACTGTGGCAGACTGAGGCTCTGCAATAGGAGGTGAGAAATGCTCAGGACATCTTATCTGGCACAAGGTCCCCTTCCATGAGAGACGTTCCTCACCAGCACTGTGTGTGGAAGGAGATTGCAGCTTCATTAGGGACACCTTTCACTCCAGCCACACACTGTATAACCACCTACCATCCAGGAGGAGATGAAGAAACCAGTGAGATGAGACTGTCAGTGTTTGTGTTGTAATATTTCACATTAAAATCTAGGACAGTCAGTTCTCTCATTTGTTGGAAAAGTCCTCTTTATGAAAGTTGGCAGTAGTTTAGTGTTTTGATGGACTTTAGTTTAGTTCATGAAGTAATGTGAAGGAAAGGACACTCTCCCTCTCTATGGAGTTCACTTTTATAAAGCAAAAACACACAACATCAGGTTCTGTACTCGAGAGTCTAATACAGTGTCTTTAATATTCAGCCTCCAATCACTCACTATTAAGGGCACAGAAGCCGTCCACTCGAATAGAAGAGTGCACTTCTATATAGTGAGAAGGAATCCCTTTGGAATTGACCTCATGGATGGAGCTTGGATGTCACCGTGTGGTCAAACTGATAAACTACAAGAGTTAGAATGAGAGGCAGCTTCTCCTCATTCATGGCTGCTGCTTTGTACACCTTCAGCAGTTTTTAGGACCAGACCATTAAGTAGTCTGATAAAAGAGAGGAAAAGGTCTGTGGTGATGACTCTCTTTAACTGTGTCCTAATCTGAGGAGACAAGGACAGACACGGGTGGAAAAACGGAAATGCCCAAATACAAGTGGGAAATGTACTAAAACGGGGCGGAGAAAATATCAGAAATATCAGATCATAAAAGACTCACAGAAACTCACATCAACAAAAACAAGTCTCAAACTAACCCACAAATTATAAATATCCCCTAATTCCAAATCCAGTCCGGAGGTATTATGTCTGTTTAAAAAAAAAAAAAAAAAAAAAAAATTCTGATTAACCAGATACAAACTTAAAAGATACCCCAATGCACCATGGGAGCACTACTGTGCCCTAATACAGTGTCACAGTTTATGTCAATTAAAGTCTCGACATGTAAACTTTGACCATCAGAAGTTTCCCACCTCTCAACCTCTCCATTTGAGCAAGTAGCTGGAGTTAAAGATTCAGCAGTGCTGAGCTGTCATGCATGTAGAAGTGGACTAGATTTGAATAGCAGATAAAACTCGGGAATGAACTGATTCTACAGGTAGAAGAAGAAAACGCCTGAAAACGGGTGCAAAATAAAAATGTCAGAAAACGGAAGTGCCCGAAAATGGGTGCAGAAAAAATGTCTGAAAAGGGGTGTAAAAACGAAATGCCCGAATACGGGTGCAAAAAAAATGTCAGAAAATGGAGGTGTCCAAAAACAGGTGGGAAAGCGGAAATGCCCGAAAAATGGTGGGAAAGTGGAAATGCCCGAATACGGGTACGAAAAGAATGTCAGAAAACGGAAGTGCCCAAAAACTGGTGCGGGAAAAAATGCCCGAAAATAGGTGTAGAAAAAAATGTCTGAAAATGGGTGGGAAAACGGAAATGCCCGAATACGGGTGCAAAATAAAAAATGTCAGAAAACGGAGGTGCCCAAAAAAATGCCCGAAGACAAGTGCGGGAAAAAATGCCCGAAAGGTGCGGGAAAAAATGGGTGCAAAAACAATGTCAGAAAACGGGTGGGAAACGTAAATATCCGAAAATGGGTGGGAAAACGAAATGCCCGCAACAGCCCGAAAACTGTTGCGAAAACGTAAATGCCTGAAAAATGGTGGGAAAACGGAAATGCCCGAATACGGGTACGAAAAAAATGTCCAAAAACGGAAATGCCCAAAAACGGGTGCAGAAAAAATGTCCAAAAACGGAAGTGACCAAAAACTGGTGTGGAAAAAAAAAAAGCCCGAAAATGGGTGCAGAAAAAAAATGTCTGAAAACGGAAATGCCCAAAACGGGTGCGAAAAGAAATGTCTGAAAAGGGGTGGGAAAACGGAAATGCCCGAATACGGGTGCAAAATAAAAAATGTCAGAAAACGGAAATGCCCGAATACGGTTAAAATAACTCAAACTAACCTACAAAATATGAAAACGGCAGGGAAAAATAAAATGCCTGAAAACACGTGAGAAACAGAAATGTGGATTTGTTGGTTTGAATACGTTTTGCTCGTGGTCTGCTGTTGATATAATAAAGGTCCTCTTGCACAGTAGTGAATAGAACCATAGTTTGTTGTGTGGAGGGCCAAGGTTGTGTTCTCTAGTTTGTATAACGGTGAATTCACCATTTTAATTTCATCTCCAAGTTTCAGATTTCTCCTTGAATGTAGTTCGACTGCAGATTGTTTGATAAACTTCAGAATCTTTAGAAACCAAATTTAGACTCAAGCTTAGATTTTAAATGAAGCTTTCAGACAGCATTATTGCAGACTCATTAATTTTCTTTATTACAGCCCACAGAAAACCCAAACACCCACCTTCAGAGAAGACCAGTCTTCAGTCCAGTTCTGATCATTTGGAATAGCAACTGCAAGCTGGCCTTTGGGTCTACACCTGTAACAACCTTTCCAAAAGAAAACATCGACACAGGTGAGCTCTATATTTTAGCACACTACTGCACATTTCATCTGACCTATCCAAAATGCCTCACAACACTCCTGTCAATACTTCAGACAGAAGTTCTGCAGGATGCCATTCATGATCGGGATGCAGCTTCATCCTACAAAAAAGCTTTGTCAGCGTGGAGAAAGATCATTGGTGAGTAATGAAAAGTGCCCTGTGGTCAAGCAGCAGTGGCTATCATTGTCAGCAGGGTGTAACAAATTCTAACAGTTACAGAGCTGGTTGTTTACTAAGTTTGGTGTTTCAAAAATTCAGCTGTGTTAGATATCTTATTTAATAAAAATACTCTTAGAGGTTTGATTGTTAAAAATAAAACACATTCAGGAACATGGAGTTATTTAGTTTAACTAAGCTAAAAGTGAAATGTTACTTTTTGTTGAAGTTTAAAAACAGGTTGACTCACCAGCGCCATGTATAATGCATACATGTCTTTCATTAAGTGCTATGTAGCAGCATTTCTACCTATTAAATGTCTCTGGAGTTTGTACCATACTGGATGTGGTTGTTTTTACTGTTCCTCATGTTGAGTACAACATTATGAAATATGAAATCATTATTATAAAATTACAGTCTTAAATTAGAATGACTTAGAAGTCATTTTTGTTTATTTAAACTCCATATTGAGTGCATTAAATGATTCTAATTTTTTATTTTTTTAACAAATGAGCTTTAATAAAAATCTTTATGGATGACTTTTATCATTTGTGATCAAGTGAGTCTCTAAACCTAGTCATAATGCCTTATAATGATTCATTCTTACTGTTTTTTGAGATTACAGGATCATTTACAGTGCAGTTTTCTCACTATATTGGCAAATAATTTTGCTTGATTCAGTCATTTCTTTTCTTATTTTGCTTTTATTCATCTTAGTTTTTGACACTGATGTTTTGCAGTGCATTGGTGCTGTGGGGACAGTGGAAATGTAGTGTAGACTATAGACATATAAAACAGTAGTAAGATAAATATACTGTAAGATAAATATATTGTGAGGGGAACAGGCAGTTTTAGCAGTGTTCTTTAAAGCTTGTCCACCATAGCAACAGTTACTAATGACAGAACAAAGGGCATGGACAGGTCTATTATGACATCACAGGGTTGGAAGTGTATAAATGGCAGGAGCATCTTCACTCGGCTCATTCACAGCTTTCTGCTGTTGGAGATCAGCTGCTCCTTTAAACATGAGCTTTGAGTACATCCCCCCATCCTGGCAGACAGCCAGCCAGAAAAAGCCAGGATACAGCTTCGATGTGAAAGATCCAGGAAACTTCGAAGCTCGATTGAGGGCAATGATAGCGGCTCAGGCCAACGACAGTGAGACGAGTAAGAGAGAGACAGACAGTGAGAAGAGCATAAAGAGAAGGAGAGAGACAGACAGTGAGGAGAGCAAGAAGAGAGGGAGAGAGACAGACAGGGAACGGAATACTAAGAGAAGGAGAGAGACAGACAGGGAGAGGAATACTAAGAGAAGGAGAGAGACAGACAGTGAGAGGAAGGTGAAAAAGAGGAGAGAAGGAGGAGAACAGAGCTCAGGGCGATCTGTCTGCAGAGACACTACTCCTGCTGAGGAGAGCCAGTCCAGTCTAAAGACCACACCCAAACAGAGACTGGTTCACAGACTGAATCAGGAAGTCCAGGTCCTCCACAAACTCGGCCCCAGAACTGCTGAAGTCTGTTCAGCAAATAAAAAAACTAAAGATCTGCTGAAGTTAGAACTACAGCCAAGTCAGGAGCACAAACTAACCAGACAGTCCAGTTCAGAGTCCGGCTGCATTCACTCCTGCACAGATAAGTGGTGCCTGATGAATTTCGTGAATCAGCTGGGCCTTAAGCTTCCAAACCGGACGTGAACCAGAGGCCCTCAAACCACCTGCAGCTGTAGAGGAGACTAGAGGAAAGTCAACACAAACAGAAACAGTCTGATGAAGCTCAGAGAAAATCAGAGGACAGTCAAAGGGAGTCAGAGAAGTGAGGGTGTCAGAGGAAGGCCAAAGGAAACTGTAGAATGTAATAGAGAGTCAGAGGACAGACCGAGGAAACTCATTGAAAGTTAGAGGAAGTCAGAGGCCAGTCAAAGGAACATCTGAGGAAATGAGAGGAAAGTCAGAGGAAGTCAGAGGAAGTGAGAGGAAATACAGAAGGAGGAGGAAGTTAGACACAGTCTCCAGATCAGTGTGCACAGATCATTGTTGGTCCACCTGTGACTTAAACCTCCTCTGCCTCTGATCCAGACTCTGAGAGTTGCCTCCCATACCTCCTCTGCATTGCAAACCACACCTCAACAGAGCGCTCAGCTCTAAACTCAGGATGAGGTTGAGACGTTGTGCTGGTTCAGCTTCCTGTGAGGCTATAGCTGCTGTCTGGCTAACAAGACTCAGGTGTGCTAAGTGGATCTGGAGCCAGTGACACAGAGCACTGTAGAGTGGGAGTGGCATAGCCAGAGGGGGCGGAGCATTCTTTCTCCTAATTGGATTTACTGTGCTCTTGTTTTGGAAACGGTGTCGACCAGAGGAGGATGGGTTCCCCTTTTGAGTCTTAGTTCCTCTCAAGGTTTCTTCCTCCTGCTTAAAAGAAGCTCGGACACAGATTTCTGTAGAAGCTGCTTTTGAAAAAAAAGCCTCAAACTTAATATATAATCAAATTTGACTTGATGAGCGGTCAAGAAGCCGTTACTGGCTAAAGGAAATATCTTAATGGTCGTATTGACTGGAAAGTAAATCAGTAAAAGGTGATCTCTGACTTACACAGTACTGCACCGGCTCATTACTGTTCACTAACAGCTAATAAACAGCTCATGTTTATTCATGTGCTTCCAGTGTTGATGATTTCAGATGCTTCAATAATTCAGAATTGCTTCAGAATGTTGAAAGAGATGCAGTATATTAAAGGCAGATATTAAGAAGTAAAGAGTGGTCAGTAAAGAGTTCTGGCACAGAGCTGCTGCCACTTATTTCCATTTCTGACTGAAACCTGCTCACACTACCGCTCACATTCACAGCCAGTGATGAACCTCCAGAAGGGCTGGAGTGATGGGCTTTTTGACAAAGCTGGTCACACCCACTGGAAACCAGACAGTTCATTAATAATAATTCATTTCTAATTGAGTTTGTGTTCAGTCTTTTCACCAGTGAAGTCTCGACCAATGGAAGATCTAGTTTAGCTGTATCTACTCAGGAACCACTGAGAAAACTATCCTGCTTGAATTTTCATTTAAAATTTTTCAAGAATTTTGAAAACACTGGCTGTATGAACTCTACCATGTAAGTCGCTAAATTCACAGTTAGTGAGGAGCTGATTTTTCACCACCTGTTTTCAGTGTGTTTCCTCATTATTCAGCGGGTTCACCAAAGCACCCTCCTAAATGCACTTAGGGGAATCAGCTTTTTTGGTCGTGTACTACACAGACACTGAAAAAGAAGCATTTGGCTGCTTTCATGTGACTCTGAGGAAGCACATGCTAGCCGTCACACTCCCAGCAATAGTAGCAGGACTCTTCAATGTGCAGGACACATTCAAATCCACACTGAAAACGTACCTCTTCCCACAAGCCTTTGGTTAATCCTCCATCACAGGCCACTGACTTATGTGTTACATCTTCAGGGTTGGGGGCGTCACAGCAAACATGCTCCTATTAGACCTACTGTCTGAGTACGATCTTGAGCTTTGCAGTAAGTACATCCCACAAGCTACGTAACATAGAGGAACACACCCTGCAAAGAACAGCACAAACCACTGTCTTACCTTCATGGTCATACAGGCTCAGGTGCCTCACACAGCCTTTGTCTCTGGGTTGGCGCTAATTAGACCTCCATTAGAGCGTCAATATCCAAACCATCCAAAATGAGACATGTGCACATGCCCAAGTGCTAGATGATGATGCTTTTCTGCATCATTGTAGGGTGTAGCCATGTTTCCAGAAGCTGCAGGGTAGAGTATGTTCTGAGATGAAGCTGCTGAGACTGGAATGCAGAGGCAAAGCATTTTAAAGTTTTCAGCTTGTTAGAAAGCACAGCCCAACATCGTGCAGGACGCTTGGCATTTGCCAGTGAACACCAGGATTGGCAAATTTGAAACTGCTCTTTCACAGATGAAAGCAGCTTCACACTGAGCACATGTGACAGATGTCTGGAGACGCCATGGAGAGCGATCTGCTGCCTGCAACATCCTTCAGCATGACCGGTTTGGCAGTGGGTCAGTAATGGTGTGGGGTGGCATTTCTTTGGAAGGCCGCACTGCCCTCCACGTGCTCGCCAGAGGTAGCCTGACTGCCATTAGGTCCCGAGAGATCCTCAGACCCCTTGTGAGACCATATGCTGGTGCGGTTGGCCCTGGGTTCCTCCTAATGCAGGACAATGCTAGACCTCATTTGGCTGGAGTGTGTCAGCAGTTCCTGCAAGATGAAAGCATTGAAGCTATGGACTGGCCTGACCGTTCCCCAGACCTGAATCCGATTGGGCACATCTGGGACATCATGTTTCGCTCCATCCACTAACGTCACGTTGCACCACAGACTGTCCAGGAGTTGGCGGTGTGTGTGTGTGTGTGTGTATACGGTATATATGAAGTTGGAGGTGGTTCCTACTGCATCATGGGGTATTTCCTCTGTGCATTCTTGCATCAAAGTGTGCATGTTAGCAGGCATTCGTGACAAACTGTTGGCATCCATATTCTCTTTTCCAGGCGGTACTTTATGGAGAAGTGGAAATCTGTCAATTCAGCAACCCACCTTGATGAGGTCATAGAGTGGACCAGCAATGCGAGAGGAGTCCTTTATGTTTTGTCTATAATAATTCAAAGCCCCAGCATTCCTCTAAGCTCACCTACAGTGCTGTGTCCCTCTGCAAGAGCTCTCACTGCAGATGTATCAGCAGGGTCCGTCCTGCTTTCTTCTGTGGACACAATTTAACCAAGGTAACAGACTTCTGTCTTAACCCTTTCCTGCCTGAGTGGAACATTCCTTTTTCAGACACTATGTAACATAGTCATAGAAAAAAACCTTATGGTGTAAATACAGTACATAATACAGACAATATATACATACCATTATAACCAGGAGAATCAGTTTAAAATTATATGAAACATATATATGAACATTAAAATGTTCATGTAGCTCTTTTTTACCTCACTATTTTACTGTCAGCACACACTATAAACCAATGACAGTGTACTTCTTTAAAGGACTAAATTATACTAGTCATACTTTTCAGATAATACAGATAAAATGTATTTGACAAAATAAAAAGACAAAGATTTGTATTAGAAATATATACACTTCTCACCTATAAATAATTTCAAAACAACACATTAACATGAACATACTATCATTCCATAAAATCATTCAAGCTGTTTGATTTTCTTGCAGATAACTACAATACAGTTTAGCACTATTAAAGAACAATGAACAATGCATCACTCCATTAAACAAACCCTCAAATAATCCAGTTCAACAAGAAAAAGCTATTATTTGTTCAGGATAATCAGTGAACAATTCAGTAAACAGTTATGAGGCAACAGGATGAAAGGCAACAAAAATTTACTACATAATATTTAACAGACGATGCTCAAATGACCTCCTTCCAGTGAACAAACACACACTGAACTTTGACCTGTGAAGAAAAAGAGACACAGAGAACATGTACACAAACACAGGGGTTGAGGACGGATGAGTGGAGCGGACAGTAGAAGACAGAAGCTCTATGTAGGTCTAACTGTGAAACTCATCTCCTTCACCAAGACTGAAACAGTTTCAATTCCCAACTAAACTAAATCTTCTATCTTAACACTCAGGAGTCCTGCTTGCAGTCTTTATTTATTTTCTTTATTGAATTATTTGGGAATTTCTTACGATTAATCCTACATTGGTTCCCCACTCCTTGAGTCGGACCATAACGGTTGCTGATGTATAGAAGTTATTAAACCAAACTGTGTGATATTGATTTTTAAATGGCTGCACAAGGTCTTCAATCACTTTTGTAGCCAAATCAGTTATGCACCCATCAAGACCACCTGTGTAGACATCAGAGTCTAAGGTATATCCCAAATCTGAAGTTGCAATCACCCACGATGTGAGTAGGTTTAGGTTTCATATACTGCTTGAATCCTGATCGACCTTTTGATTTTACCATCCTCTCGTCGATGCTCAGATTTTCATCAGCCTGGAAAAGCTGCTGACACTGGGTTTTGAGGTGGTCCATCAGGTAACGCAACTTCCTAAGATGATCTCAATTATTTTCTGTGGCAGGATCTAGAACATGGAGGGCTGCCATCAATTCCTTGAATTGGTCACAGGACATGAATAACTTGACCCATGAACCCTAAAAAGATCTGGTTCCCCAATATCTGTGAATGCTTGGGAGGGACCTGAAACCCATATAAATGAGGAGTCCAAGAAAACGGTCATCCGGGGTCACTCTCTTCCCGTGTCCCATGATGGTTCGCATAAGACCGCCGATTCAGTACAAGCTCCCACCCCTGTCAGCATATATGTTCACATACACAAATGTTACAAGTACCGCATGGCAGAACCAACATAACAGTTATACTCCTGCAAAACAGGAGAGAAATGATGAGGCAGGGCAGCTCTGAGCTCTGAGCGTTACAGAGTTCTCTACAGTTATGAGAAAGTTCAGAAACACCCATGAGCCGCCTCACCCCCTCGCCCTGCCACCTACTGGTACTGGAGAAGTATAACAAGCTATTTTTTAAAGCTAGAAACAGCATCTGTCTGTCCAAACACAAATCAAATATCACCTCTGACTCACTTTAAGGGAGTAAAGAAAATAAATAAATAAATACAGTACATACAGAAACAAATACATTTCACCATCAAATGAGACGACACTTCTGTGGGCGTCACACAAACACTTGGAATGTACTCACAAATAAGAGGTTGTTGGTTGATCCCTCTGCTTCCCCTTCATCCAGGAGCTCCACGTCCATGAAGTCCTCTTTAATACCTCGTCTGTGTTCTTTCTCCTGGCCCAAGCTCCGTCTAGTGTTCTGGTTTTCCTGAATACTGCTCAGCTTCCTCCCAGTCCCAGCTGTGTTACTGTGTCCAGTTTGAGTTGTCAGGTTTTGATTTTGTTTCTGGTTCTGTCCAGTAGATTGCTGTTCCCCCGGTTGTGCTTTGCTTTGTAGTGTCTGTTTACTTTTGCCCAGGTTACATTAAAGTCTTGCATCGTCCATCCCTGCCAGTGTTTCCTTGTGTTCACTGCCACATCTGACCAGGCATGAAAGTAACTATTATTATTATTATTGAAAACCACTGTATCATGAAAACATCACATCTGTAATACATAAAGGAAATTTTTATTGTGGTTGTCATTATTTATTAACAATAATAACAATGGTAATATTTACATATTTAATGTGATGAGACAATTAGCCTCGTTAATAAGTGAGGAAATGATCGTTGGCTTCTTCTCAGTCTATGACTGGAGCTGCTGCTGCAGGTATGATATCTGACCTGTAGGTGGCGCTGCTGTGTCGCTCTTCATCCTGAATCAGTGGAATCTCTGTGAAACTGGACTGAATTGTCTACTTGTGTTTCTTTACCCTGAACTGTCTCCGTTTTGTTGTGCTAATAACCACAGTATGAGGAGGCCTGGAGAAAATGACCTTAACGTGGTTTCAGACTGACCTAAAGTGACCTTCACCTTTACAAGTTCCATAATGAGTGGAAACAGTCCTCATTTCCCAACGAGAATCCAGATCAAAGAATAAGGAGTTAAAACACACTGACTTCCTAAAACATTTTTAAACTTCATTAACATGAAGGAAAACACCAGAAAAAGACAGATGTGGACAACATGTGGAAAAAGACAAAGATATAGAATTTAATCTGAAATATGATAAATGACAATTTCCTGAATTTCATTTTAAAATCTAGATTTTAGAAACTATGAACTGAAACTCCATCACAGCATTTGAAGATCATTAATACGCAACATGATGGGCTGTTTAATTTAGACGTCTAATAGACTGTTGTGTCTAAATGATCAACTCCAGCATTTATTAAATATAACAGCAGTTTTAAAATGCAGTTTATTAGTTCTTATCTCCTGATCTCCAGAACCCTCACCTCACTTGGCCTTGGAGAGGCAATCTCCCTGCACCCTCCCATGAGCCTTTGCAAGGTCTAGGCCACAGAGAGCAGCTAGAGAGTTAGTTTCTTTAGTTCCAGTGCATTTAAACATACACTTCAAGTGAGGAGTCTACAGATTTATCAATTCTTCTGTTTACAGACCGTCATTCTCCCTTTTCATGACTGTCATGAACTGAACTACATCCAGCTTTCTCACATATTTTTGTTATGAGATCTGGTTCTTCTCCTCCCACCTTCGACCTTGGAGTCGATTTCCAAGTATTTTAAAGCTTACTTTAGAGGTTTTCCAAAATCATCAGTTAATAGATGCTCTAAATTCAGTTCAGGATGAGATTAGAGAGGATATAACAAACACAAGATAAGGAGTAAAGATAAATTTACCATAGCAGTGTAAGTAAATGTGTTCCCCTTTTACTCCCATGCTGAATTATATATATTTTGTCAACTGAAGTAATTCATAATTAATATACTGGCCTTTAGCCTGAATGAGATCGTCCTGTTGTGAGTATTCCATCAGAAACCTCTAATCAACATTAGTGAACAGTTCAGGTTTAATTTTCTTCTACATGGTCTGGCATACAAGAGACTAACTCTATACCCACTAGACTACTATAATAAAACACACAGAATGATTTACAGTAACGTATCAGCAAATGTTAAATGTATGTATTACATTATTAAATGTATTATTAATATTATTAGTGGAAAATAAGGGATTAAAGACTGCACACACTGCTTTCACAATATGGAAGAGTATATATGATATTCAAGCGGACAGCCCTAGTTTCTCTCAAGCAGGAAAGTACAAGCAGTTGGCGTCATCACTCAGCTATATGTTCAAAGTGTCAACAAGTAATAAATAATATGAAAAGGGAGTGATATTGAAACATTGGCAAAAAACTAAATTGATAAAAGGAAAAACACACTTTAAATTAATTCAAGTTTATTTATAAAACGTTTTACAACAAAGGTCATCACAAAGCCGCTTTACAGAGATCTGGGTATAAATACCTAGAATAAAACCCAGGAATAAAAACAGTAAATCAATACTGAATTAAGAGATCATGGAAAAGCGCCGTCAAGCCATAAAAGATGAAAACGTGAGTGAAATGTTGAAGTCCAGGCAGGTAAGGATGAATCAACACGAGGCTCCAGATCAGGACAGTGGGCAGTAGGGTAGTACAGAGCCAGGTCTGGTGGTCCAAGGATGGAACAGCTGGAACTGGGCATCTTAATATATGGTACAGATAGAGAGAGAGAGAAAACAGAAAGGAGCGGAAAAACAAGGGGTTAGGAGATCCAATAGGTAGAGTGGGCGTCAGATCACGGCAAGCTGAAGAAAGAAAGGGGGGAAAAAAAAACAAAAAAAAAAACAGCAAAGGTTTCAAACCAATTTAAAACACATCTTCGATAAAACAAGGCCTTGGTTAACAAGGAAAGTCCTGACTACACAAACATACAGTGGCTGTAAAAGCTACATAGGACAACCACATGCTGCCATTTCCTAAAGTAGTGCTGGTAAGAGTCTTGAACGTGAGAACAGCTCAGCCAGTTTGGATGCAATACTGTTTTGAACACAGAAACTCACAAGAGACATCGGTATGATTGACCAACAAAACATTAGGTGCTGCATTGTCCTTGTGTGTGAAAAGGATAGGAACCAGATTCCTGGGGGCCTGAAAGGAGGTCAAGGGTGCACAATGTTCTGGGTCATTTTACTCAGAAAGTGTTCTAAATAGTCCAGAGTTCAATCCTGTTCTGGGTGCATTCCCAACCTCCAAATCCACTTCTGTTCCACCACAACTGAAACAAAGCGTCCTGGGTCAAATCTTGTAGGTGGTGGGAAGCGAGCAATACAATCAGTGCAATGCGGTTGGTTAAAGGGTGCTGAGTCAGGAATTCTCCTGTCACAGTCTTTGTGCTTCAGAGCTAAAAGTTTAAGTGTGGCGTGTCAGCGTCATCGCAGGCAGCCAAGGCGGCGCTAGGCTCACACCTTAGGCTGTGTTGTCAACGTAGGATGGAGTCAGGATGACTGTTTACCAGCCGTTGCCATTGACTCTTCAGATGGTCATATCTGATCACATGCACCTTAAAATCCCAACAATGAAAATGTCACTCAGGTCATTTGAAGTAAGAGAACTGTACAGAATACACTGATCAAGTACATACAGTAGGAGTTACATACAGTCAAGCTGGAAAGTCTGCACACCCCTTCTTCATACTTTTTTTTTTATGTTAGACTTATTCTACAGTAGAATGAATTCTACACAATGACCATGTGAAAGCAGGGTTTTAGACATTTGTGGTAATTTAAAAAAATAATAATATAAAATTTCATATGTTCACAAGTTAAAGAGAAAACCCTGAAAGGAACCAAGATTCAAAAGTGGTCAACACCGGATAGCACAACACAACAGAACAAGAATAAAAATTAACAAAAGAAACAGTAATGAATTTTAAGAGCTGCTGCAAATGTGACATCAAGCCATAAATGATGAAAACCTGAGTGCAATGTGAAAGTGTGTGCAGGTAAACAGTCATGTGCACAGCTATGCAGAGAGACGAGAATCACTCAATATGAAGATGCAGAGCGCGCGAGAGAGAGTGAGAATGAGAGCGAGCGAGTTCCGGAGTTGGAGGCTTAAGAAGAGAAAGCTTTTCCCCCCCAGAGTTGCTTCTTCTGAAGTGGGAAACTGATAGTAGTCCAGAATCCTGCAAAAGAAATGTACGTTACCGGTTGTACGGTTTAAGAAGTTCTCCAAGATGCTGTGGGGACAAACAATCAAGAGACTCAAGTCAGAAGGAGTAATTTATAATCAACGAGGAATTTAACTGGAATCCAGAGCAGGGATGAGAGAATAAGACTGATGTGGTCACAATTTCAAGCTCTATTAAACAGTCAAGCCGCTGCATTCTGAACTTATTTAATTACCCTGAGCTTATTTCATGATTTGTATAAACTTCCTACCAGAGCAGCATTACATTAATTCAATCTTGGTTATAAATCTGTATAAATTTAATAGAGTATGTGACTTAGCCCTTTTGTGTTCTATTCTTTTTTTAATATAAATTTTCCTTTGACTTGTTGCATAAATTCAATATCACTGGAACTTACCTGGAAGTCTTCGGCTGTGTGCTTGTGGTGAATCGTCCTTTGCATCTGCTTGAAGCCACACTACCGCATCACAGCCAGCCAGCCAGAACTGCAGGTGGACAGATTGCGAGCTACACACTTGTAGATGGGTAAAACAGAACGAGTTGCAGATGGACAGAAAAAGAACTACAGAGCTGCAAATATAAAGACAGACACAGTTGCAGACAGTCAGAGATGCAGAAGGATAGAAAGGCAGCCAGCCACAAAGATGCACATGGATAAACAGCCAGAGCAGCACACAGCCACAGAAATGCAGACGCATAGTCAGAAAGACAGCAATCATTGCACCAAACAGTCAGCCAAACACAGATGCAGAGGAATTCTCATAAAGACGGATCGTCAGTTTCACATGGATAGAAAGCCAGTCAGAGTAGCTGCCAGAGTCCAAACAGAATAAACTGCAGATTTATAGACATCCAGGGTGTGTTGATGGACAAAGTTGCAGAGGAACATACACACGGTTCAACATGTATGCAGATGCAGTCAGAAAGACTGCCCGAGTTGCACATGACCAAGCAGACAGCCAGTTGCAGATGAAAAGACAAGCAGAGTTTTAAATGGAGAAACAGCCAGAGATGCAAAAGAACAGACAGCCAACTAGAGATACACATTGACAGCCAGGCAGCGAGCGCTGCACATGGACATGGATGCATGGACATACAGCCACATACAGTTGCAGATGGCCGGCCAGAATTGCACATGGACTGACAACCAGCCAGCCAGAGTTGCAGATGGACAGTGTAATGCAGTCCTGATAGCTGGTAGCTGACCCCTCACCATTTAGATCCTTAGAGTGGATCTTCTAGGAGCCAGCAGGATCCAGAGCTAACCTATAAAAGGGTGGGGGAGGAAAAACACTCACACCAGTAACATTAGGATACGGCAACTAATTACATCTAGCTTAACTTACCAGTATACATCAGCAAGCCCATGTAAACAAGACATGTAAATAAGGTTGCATTGTTATTGCAGGATGTGATGACCACCCCTATAGTGGACACTTGGTTCACTCCAGGCTAAGCAAAGGATGAGCACCTGGCTTAGAAGGACTGTGTAGAAAGAAATATGGGGACAGTTTGGGGATAATATGGGGAGCAGATTAAACTGAAATCATGGTAGATGTGAGGCTTTGCAGCCCTCAGAGGAAGGCTACTGAGGCCTTATTATGTAAAGAGAGTGTGACTTGGCTCTTTTGTGTTCCGTTTTCCCTTTGTCTTTACTTTCCTTTGACTTTTTTTGCACAAATTCTATAATTATCACTGGAAAGTTCCTGGAAGGATTCAGCTGCGTCCTTCTGGTGAAGC
Source organism: Salminus brasiliensis (assembly GCF_030463535.1). Taxonomy (NCBI): domain Eukaryota; kingdom Metazoa; phylum Chordata; class Actinopteri; order Characiformes; family Bryconidae; genus Salminus; species Salminus brasiliensis. The sequence goes on along the minus strand of NC_132889.1, from coordinate 21,303,226 downwards.
CACACTACCACATCACAGAGAAAGACAGCCAGAGCCGCAGATGGACAGACAGCAAGCTACAGTCTTGTAGACAGGTCAAACAGAACAAGTTGCAGATAGACTACAGAACAAATACAGAGCAGCAGATTTATAGACAGACAGTTGCAGTTGGAGAATCACACAGGTCACATAGACAGACAGCCGGACAGCGTTGCATATGGACTGAGAGCCAGTCAGAGAAAGATGTAGAGGAACATACACACAGCCAAACACAGTTGCAGATGCATAGTCGTGAAAACAGCCAGCCAGCCAGAACTGCACACTGAAAAGCATTCAGTCACAGAGTTGCACACTGAAAGTTAACCACTGAATTGCACATGCATATGGACATGCAGTTGCAGATAGACACAACCAGCCAGAGATGCATATGGACAGCCAGTCCAGCAAACAGCAGATGGACAGACGGCGAGCTACAGACTTGTAGATGGGTAAAATAAAACGAGTTGCAGATGAAGAGAAAAACAACCACAGAGCTGCAGATTTAAAGACATAGTTGCAGACAGACATTTAGAGTTGCAGAAGGACAGGCCGACAGCGTTGCAGAGAGTATAAACAGAATGAATTACATATTTATAGCCAGAGACGCAGAAGTTCAGAAAGCCATCCAGCCACAGAGATGCAGACGCATACTCCGAAAAACATCAATCATTCAGCAATCAACCAAAACACAGTTGCAGACAGATCATAAAATTGCAGACAGATAGTCAGTTTCACATGTATAGACAGCCAGTCAGAGTTGCTGCCAGATTTAAAACAGAATGTTACAAATGTTACATACAGAATGACCGAGTTACAAAGGGACACACACACACACAGTCAAAAATGGTTGCAGACGCATAGTCAGAAAAACAGCCAGCCAGCAAACCAGAACTGCACATGAAAAGACATCCAGCCACAGAGTTGCACACTGAAAGAAAGTTAGCCACTGAATTGCACACGCATATGGACATGCAGAAAATGCAGACAACAAATTGCAGAGTTTTAGATGGAGACATACAGTGATGCAGAATGGTCAGCTGCCAGTGAGCCAGCCAGAGTTGCACATGGACAGCCAGTCCAGCCACAGAATTACACATTGAAAGAAAGCCAGCCAGCCACAAAGTTGCATGTGGACATGCAGACAGCGCCACACACAGTTGCAGAAAGACACAGTTTAAAATGGACAACCACCCAGTCAACCAGTTGCAGATGAAAGGATAGACAGCCAGTCAGAGTTGAAGCCAGAATCTAAACCAAATGAATTGCAGATATAAACAGCCAGTGTTGTAAATGGACAGACAGCCAGTCGCAGATCAACAAACACTGCCAAACCTAGTCAGAAACACACAGTCAGAAAGACAGCCAGTCATAGAGTTGCACATGCATGGACAAGCAGACAGTCACACAGTGTCAGACAGATTGTCAGATGGATTGATAGCCAGGGTTGCTGCCAGAGCCTTAGCAGAACGAATTGCAGAGTTTCAGATGGAGACAGACAGTGACGCAGAACGTTAAGCAGTCAGTGAGTCAGCCAGAGTAGCACTCAGACAGCCAAGTCCAGCCACAGAATTACACATTGAAAGAAAGAAAGCCAGCCAGCCACAAAGTTGCACCGTCACACAGTATTTAAAGACACTGTTTAAAAAGGACAGCCACCCACTCAACCAGTTGCAGATGGAGAGAGACAGTCAGTTGTTTCCAGAGTCTAAACAAAACAAACTGCAGATTTATAAACAACCAGAGTGTTGTAGATGAACAGACAGCCAGAGTTGCAGATGGACATGCACATAGTGGCAGACTGATTATCACACAGTTTCATATGGATATATAGCCAGCCATCAGAGTTCAAACAGACCTAATTGTAGATTTATAGACAGACAAAGAGTGTTGATGGACAGACAAGCCAGAGAGTGTTAAAGGACATACACACAGCCAAATATAGTTGCAGTCGCACAGTCAGAAAGACAGCCCCACATAGACAGATGAAGCCTTTCTTTGCAGAAGGGGATCGGACGTCAAACCTGCATCCAGCAGCGGACTGAACGGCTTGCTCCCTCTTCAGTAGGTGGACATGGGGCTAGAGAGATGACTGTCCTGGCAGCTGTCTTCTTCCACATGGTGTTCACTATATTCCATGAGTAAACAAAGGGGTTAGTAAGTTATTAACATAAAATAATGTAAAGTAACACACAGCAGATAACAAAAGGATTAAACCTGGCTAAGAAACAAGCCAATGCTAATATTAAAGAAAAAGAAATAACTAGGAGCAACATGATGGCAAGCAAACAGCAGGTGGGCAAGTGAAGACCACCTGCATATCACCTGGGATAGATAGACAAGAAAAACACACTAAACTGAGTTAACATGGCTGTGCCTAATATCACCCCCTGTACTTATTTCTCCACTTTATAGACAGACAGTTCCAGAATTAGACAGTTTCACACAGACAGCCAAACAGCGTTGCATATGGACTGACAGCAAGTCAGAGCTGCAGCAAGCCTAAACAGAATGAATTGCAGATGAACAGGCAGCCAGAGAAAGGTGCACAAAATTGTTGACAGCTAGCCAGAGTTGCACATTGAAAGAAAGTTAGCCACTGAATTGCACACGCATATGGACATGCAGACACACACACAGTTGCAGCCAGATTGTCAGACACTATTGCAGGTGAATACAACCAGTCAAAGTAGCAGATGGATAGTCAGACAGTTTCACATGGATAGACAGCGTTGCACATGGACAGGAAGCCAAAGTTGGTGCCAGAGCCTTAGCAGAACAAACTGCAGAGTTTTAGATGGAGAGAGACAATGATGTAGAACGGTAAGAAGCCAGTCAGCCAGCCAGAGAATTACACATGGAAAGAATGCCAGCCAGCCACAAAGTTGCACATGAACATGAAGACAGAACCACACACAGTTGCAGACAAACACAGTTAAAATGGACAGCCACCCAGTAAACCAGTTGCAGATGGTCAGTCAGTCAGAGTTGAAGCCAGAGTCTAAACAGAACGACAGACAGCCAGAGTTGCAGATTGACATACACACTGCCAAACAGTCAGAAACAGTCACACAGTCAGAAAGACAGACAGCCATTGCACATGACAGACCATGGTTAGCCCGATCCCTCTTCAGGGATAGGAGTCAGGGAGTCAAGAGGACCTGTGTGGCAAAGAATAAAGTTAATACATGAATAGAAACTGAATGACCACCTACCTGCTACACAGTTGCAAACAAATTGTCAGCCGCACACAGATGCAGATGGACACACAGACAGAGAAGCAGATAGATAGTTAGCCAGTCTGTTAGCCTATCGGCAAGAGTCAGGGATTTATGAGGACCTGTGTGGCAATAAAAGAAAGTTAATACATGTATAGAAACTGAATGATCACCTACCTGCTACACATTTGCTTATGCATAGTCAACAACATAGTTGCAGATGGACACACAGACAGAGAAGCAGATGGATAGTTAGCCAGTCTGTTAGCCTATCGGCAAGAGTCAGGGATTTATGAGGACCTGTGTGGCAATAAAAGAAAGTTAATACATGTATAGAAACTGAATGATAACCTACCTGCTACACAGTTGCATATGAACAGTCAACATCACACAGTTGCAGATGTTCACACAGACAGAGAAGCAGATGGATAGTTAGCCAGTCAGCCAGAGTCAGGAATTCATGAGGACCTGTGTGGCAATAAAAGAAAGTCAATACATGTATAGAAACGGAATGATTACCTACCTGTTATACAGTAGAAAACAGATAGACAGCGAGCCATACACAGTGACAGATGGATGGACCCTTGATGGACAGATGCACCATCAGGGAGGGAAGGGGTAATGGCAACCTCAGAACCTGAAAGACAACAAAGACAGTCAATACAGGTTTTGAAAATGAAAGATCACTTACCTTTTACACAGTTGCAGAACAATAGACAGTGAGCCAGACACAGCTGCAGATGGACAGATTGAAGGTGGCTGGATCTACGGTCAGTGAGGGAGGGACTCAGAAGTTCCTGGACCTGTAAGACAAAAAAAAAAAAAAAAAAAAAAAAAATCAATACATGTATAGAAGCTGAATGATCACCTACCTGTTAGAAAGTAGCAAACAGTAAGACAGCGAGCCGTACACAGTGACAGATGGATGGACCCTTGATGGACAGATGCACCATCAGGGAGGGAAGGGGTATTGGCATCCTCAGAACCTGAAAGATACCAAAGACAGTCAATACAGGTATTGAAACTGAATGATCACTTACCTTTTACACAGTTGCAGAACAATAGACAATGAGCCAGACACAGCTGCAGATGGACAGATTGATGGTGGCTGGATCTACAGTCAGTGAGGGAGGGACTCTGAAGGTCCTAAACGTGTAAGACAAAAAAAAGTCAATACGTGTATGGAAATTGATTGATGACCAAACTCTTACACACTTGCAGTCAGATAGTTAGCGAGTCACACACACCATTGCAATGGACAGACCCTTGTTTGATGGATCCACCATTAGGATGGAGGAGGGGGGGGGGGGGGGGTCCTGGAGTCCTGAAAGCCTGTAAGACAACAAAGAAAATCAATACATGTATAGACACTGAATGATCATCTACCTGTTAGACAGTAGCAAACAGATAAACAGCGAGCCGTACACAGTTGCAGATGGAGGACCCTTGATGGACAGATGCACCATCAGGGAGGGAAGGGGTAATGGCATCCTCGGAACCTGTAAGACAACAAAGAAAGTCAATACATGTATAGAAACTAAAATGATCACCTACCTGTTAGAAAGTAGCAAACAGATAGACAGTGAGCCGTACACACTGTCAGATGTATGGACCCTTGATGGATAGATGCACCATCAGGGAGGGAAGGGGTAATGGCATCCTCTAAACCTGTAAGACCTGTAAAACCTGTGTTCTATTCTTTTTTTATTATTATTTTTTTTATATACATTTTACATTTTCCTTTGACTTGTTGCATAAATTCAATATCATTGGAACTTACCTGGAAGTCTTCGGCTGTGTGCTTGTGGTGAATCGTCCTTTGCATCTGCTTGAAGCCAAACTACCACAGCCAGCCAGCCAGAACTGCAGGTGGACAGACTGCGAGCTACAGACTTGTAGATGGGTAAAATAGAACGTGTTGCAGATGGACAGAAAAATAACTACATCCAGGGTGTGTTGATGGACAGATTTGCAGAGGAACATACACACAGTTCAACATGGTTGCAGATGCAGTCAGAAAGGCTGCCAGAGTTGCACATGACCAAGCAGACAGCCAGTTGCAGATGAAGACAGCCAGAGTTTTAAATGGAGAAACAAAAGAACAGGCAGCCAACCAGAGATACACATTGACAGCCAGGCAGCGAGCGCTGCACATGGACATACAGTGAGTCCAAGAAGTATTTGATCCCTTGCTGATTTTCTTCGTTGGCCCACTAATAAAGACATGATCATTCTATACTTTTAATGGTAGATGTATTCTTACATGGAGAGACAGAATATTAAAAAGAAAATCCAGAAAATAAATCTAAGGAATATATATTAATTGATTTGTATTTCATGGAGTGAAATAAGTATTTGATCCCTTAGTATTCATTAGCAGTTCTGGCTTTTACAGACCAGTTAGACACTCCCAATCAACTTGTTACCTGACCTGAAGCCACCTGTTCTCACTAATCACTTGTGTGAAAAACACCTGTCCACAGAATCAGACAGATCACACAGATTTCAAGTCTCCAACATGGGTAAAACCAAAGAGCTGTCACAGGACCTCAGAGTCAGAATTGTTGACCTTCACAAAGCTGGAATGGGCTACAAAAAGATTAGTAAGGTGTTGGATGTGAAAGTAACAACTATTGGTGCAATTATCAGAAAGTTTAAAGAGTATAACATGACAATCAACAGACCTCGGCCCGGTGCTCCAAAGAAGATTTCGCCTCGTGGGGTGGCAATGATGCTGAGAACAGTCAGAAATCGTCCTGCAACCACTCGGCAGGAGTTAGCAAATGACCTGAAGGCAGCTGGGACCACAGTTTGCAAGGAAACAATTGGCAACACTTTGCGCAACAATGGATTCACATCCTGCAGTGCCCGAAAGGTACCCCTGCTGAAGAGAGCACATGTGGAGGCGCGCCTCAAGTATGCCAATGATCATTTGAAAGATGAACCAAGTTATTGGGAGAAGGTTTTGTGGTCAGACGAGACCAAAATTGAACTTTTTGGCCTCAACTCCACCCGCCATGTGTGGAGGAAGAAAAATGCTGCCTATGACCCCAAGAACACTGTGCCCACCGTCAAGCATGGAGGTGGAAGCATAATGTTTTGGGGGTGTTTCTCTGCCAAGGGTACAGGGCTACTTCACCGCATCACTGGGAAGATGGATGGAGCCATGTACCGCACAATCCTGAGGGACAACCTCCTCCCCTCTGCCAGGGATCTGAAAATGGGCCGTGGTTGGGTCTTCCAACATGATAACGACCCTAAACATACAGCAAAGGCAACAAAGGATTGGCTCAAGAAAAATCACATTAAGGTCATGGAGTGGCCCAGCCAGTCGCCAGACCTCAATCCGATCGAAAATCTATGGAGGGAGCTGAAGGTCAGAGTTGCCAAGCGACAGCCCACCAACCTTCATGATTTAGAGAGGATCTGCAAAGAAGAGTGGGCCAAAATTCCCCCTGGTGTGTGTGCTAAACTTGTGGTTAACTACAACAAACGTCTCACCGCTGTGCTTGCAAACAAAGGCTTTGCCACTAAGTATTGAGTGTGTTTGGCAAGAGGGATCAAATACTTATTTTCCTCATTGAAATACAAATTAATTAAAATATATTCTTTAAAATTATATTCTGGATTTTTGTCTTGATATTCTGTCTCTCCATGTTAGAATATATCTACCATTAAAAGTGCAGAAGGATAGTGTCTTTATTAGTGGGCAAACAAAGAAAATCAGCAAGGGATCAAATACTTCTTGGACTCACTGTATATGCATGGACATACAGCCACATAGAGTTGCAGATGGCCGGCCAGAATTGCACATGGACTGACAACCAGCCAGCCAGAGTTAGAGATGGACAGTGTGATGCAGTCCTGATAGCGGACCCCTCACCCCTTAGATCCCTAGAGTGGGTCTTCTAGGTGCCGACATGATCCACAGTTAACCTATAAAAAGACACCAAAACACACCAGTAACATTAGGATACAGCAATTAATTACATATAGCATGACTTACCAGTATACATCAACAAGCCCATGTAATCAAGACATGTAAATAATGTTGTATTGTCATTTTAGAATGTGATGACCACCCCTATAGTGGACACTTGGTTTACTCCAGGCTAAGCAAAGGATGAGCACCTGGCTTAGAAGGATTGTGCAGAAAGAAATATGGGGTCAGTTGGTTCAGATTAAGCTGAAATCATGGTAGATGTGAGGCTTCGCAGCCCTCAGAGGAACAGACAGGTAAAACAGAACAGTTGCAGATGGCCTGAAGAACAACTACAGAGAAGCAGATTTATAGACAGACAGTTGCAGACAAAGAAACAGTTTCACACAGACAGACAGCTTTGTATATGGACTGACAGTCAATCTGAGTTGCAGCCAGTCTGAACAGTATGAATTGCAGATGAACAGGCAGCCCGAAAAAGGTGTACATGGACAGCCAGAGTTGCAGAGGGACATACACACAGCCAAACATAGTTAAAGATGCATAGTCAGAAAAACAGCCAGCCAGCCAGCCAGCCAGCCAATCAGAACTGCACATGAAGACAGCCAGCCACAGTTGCACACTGAAAGTTAGCCACTGAATTGCACATGCAGACAGCCACAGTTGCAGATGAACAGAAAAACTACTACAGAGCTGCAGATTTAAAGACAGACACAGTCGCAGACAGACATTTAGAATTGCAGAAGGACAGACCGACAGCATTGCAGAGAGTCTAAACAGAATAAATTACAGATTTATAGCCAGAGACGCATCGATTGACAGACAGCCAAAGATGCAGAAGTTCAGAAAGCCATCCAACCACAGAGATGCAGACGCATAGTCATTGCACCTGACAGCCAGTCAAAACACAGTTGCAGACGGATTATCATAAAGTTGCAGACAGTCAGTTTTACATTGATAGAGAGCCAGTCAGAGTTGCTGCCAGATTCAAAACACTGCAATTCATTCTGATGCCAGACAGAGCTGCAAAGGGACACACAGTCAAACCTGGTTGCAGACGCATAGTCAGAAAGACTGCCAGAGTTGCAGATGGACAGTGTGAGTTGCAGAACAAATACAGAGCAATCGACATAGACAGACAGTTGCAGACAGAGAATCAGACAGTTTCACATAGACAGACAGACAGAGTTGCAGCCAGTCTAAACAGAATGAATTGCAGATGAACAGGCAGCCAGAAAAAGGGGTACATGGACAGCCAGAGATGCAGAGGGACATACACACAGCCAAACACAGTTGCAGATACGGTTGTGAAAACAGCCAGGGAGAACTGCACATGAAAAGACAGCCAGCCAGAGTTGCACACTGAAAGACAGTTATCCACTGAATTGCACACGCATATGGACATGCAGACAATGCAGAAAACGAATTGCAGAGTTTTAGATGGAGACAGACAGAGATGCAGAACGGTAAGCAGCCAGCGAGCCAGCCAGAGTTGCACACGGACAGCCAGTCCAGCCACAGAATTACACATGGAAAGAAAGCCAGCCAGCCAAAAGTTGCATGTGGACATGCAGACAGCGCCACACATGGTTGCAGACAGACACAGTTTAAAATGGACAACCACCCAGTCAACCAGTTGCAGATGAAAGGATAGACAGCCAGTCAGAGTTGAAGCCAGAATCTAAACCAAATGAATTGCAGATATAAACAGCCAGTATTGTAGATGGACAGACAGCCAGTCGCAGATCAACAAACACTGCCAAACCTAGTCAGAAACACACAGTCACAAAGACAGCCAGTCATAGGCTGGCCAGAGAAAGTTGTTGAAAGTTGTTGACAGCTAACCAGAGTTGCACATTGAAAGTTAGCCACTAAATTGCACACGCATATGGACATGCAGACACACACAGTTGCAGCCAGATTGTCAGACACTATTGCAGATGAATGACTATCCATCTGCTACTTTGACTGGTTGTAGACAGTTTCACATGGATAGACAGCGTTGCACATGGACAGGAAGCCAAAGTTGGTGCCAGAGCCTTAGCAGAACAAACTGCAGAGTTTTAGATGGAGAGAGACAATGATGTAGAACGGTAAGAAGCCAGTCAGCCAGCCAGAGAATTACACATGGAAAGAATGCCAGCCAGCCACAAAGTTGCACATGGACATGCAGACCGCACCACACACAGTTGCAGACAGACAAAGTTAAAATGGACAGCCACCCAGTCAACCAGTTGCAGATGGTCAGTCAGTCAGAGTTGAAGCCAGAGTCTAAACAGAACGACAGACAGCCAGAGTTGCAGATTGACATACACACTGCCAAACAGTCAGAAACAGTCACACAGTCAGAAAGACAGACAGCCATTGCACATGACAGACCATGGTTAGCCCGATCCCTCTTCAGGGATAGGAGTCAGGGAGTCATGAAGCCCTGTGTGGCAAAGAAGAAAGTTAATACATGTACAGAAACTGAATGATCACCTACCTGTTACACAGTTGCAAACAAATTGTCAGCCTCACACAGATGCAGATGGACACACAGACAGAAGCAGATGGATAGTTATCCAGTCAGTTAGCCAGACAGCCAGAGTCAGGGAGTCATGAGGACCTGTGTGGCAAAAAAGAAAGTTAATACAGGTATTGAAACTGAACAATCACCTACCTGCTACGCAGTTGCGTATGCATAGTCAACATCACAGTTGCAGATGGACACAGATAGAGAAGCAGATGGATAGTTAGCCAGAGTCAGGGAGTCATGTGGACCTGTGTGGTAAAGAAGATGTTAATACATGTTAATACATGTATTAAAACTGAATGATTACCTACCTGTTTCACAGTTGCAAACAAATTGTCAGCCTCACACAGATGCAGATGGACACACAGACAGAAGCAGATGGATAGTTAGCCAGACAGTTAGCCAGTCGGCCAGAGTAAGGGAGTCATGAGGACCTGTGTGGAAAAAAAAGTTAATACATGTATAGAAACTGAATGATCACCTACCTGCTACACAGTTGCGTATGCATAGTCAACATCACAGTAGCAGATGGACAAAGACAGAAGTAGATGTACAGTTAGCCAGACAGCCAGAGCCAGTGAGTCATGAGGACCTGTTTGGCAAAAAAAAAAGTTAATACATGTATTGAAACTGAATGACCACCTACCTGTTACACAGTTGAAAACAAATTGTCAGCCTCTCACAGACGCAGATGGACATGCAGATGGAAAGACCATGGTTAGCTCGACCCATATTCAGGGATAGGAGTCAGGGAGTCATCAGGACCTGTGTGGCAATAAAATCAAGTTAATACATGTATAGAATCCAGTGCAGGGATGAGAGAATAAGACAGATGTGGTCACAATTTCAAGCTGAACAGTCAAGCCGCTGCATTCTTAACTTATTTAATGACCCTGAGCTTATTTAATGATTTGTATAAACTTCCTACCAAAGCGGCATTACATTAATTCAATCTTGGTTATAAATCTGTATAAATGTAATAGAGTATGTGACTTAGCGCTTTTGTGTTCTATTCTTTTTTTTAAATTTTTTTATACATTTTACATTTTCCTTTGACTTGTTGCATAAATTCAGTATCACTGGAACTTACCTGGAAGTCTTCGGCTGTGTGCTTGTGGTGAATCGTCCTTTGCATCTGCTTGAAGCCACACTACCACATCAAAGCCAGCCAGCCAGAGCTGCAGGTGGACAGACTGCAAGCTACAGACTTGTAGATGGGTAAAACAGAACGAGTTGCAGATGGACAGTATAAGAACTACAGAGCTGCAAATTTAAAGACAGACACAGTTGCAGACAGTCAGAGATGCAGAAGGATAGAAAGGCAGCCAACCACAAAGATGCACATGGATAAACAGCCAGAGCAGCACACATTCACAGAAATGCAGACGCATAGTCAGAAAGACAGCCATCATTGCACCAAACAGCCAGCCAAACACAGATGCAGAGGAATTCTCATAAAGACAGATCGTCAGTTTCACATGGATAGAAAGCCAGTCAGAGTAGCTGCCAGAGTCCAAACAGAATAAACTGCAGATTTATAGACATCCAGGGTGTGTTGATGGACAGATTTGCAGAGGAACATACACACACACACACACACACACACACACACAGTTCAACATGTATGCAGATGCAGTCAGAAAGACTGCCCGAGTTGCACATGACCAAGCAGACAGCCAGTTGCAGATGAAAAGACAAGCAGAGTTTTAAATGGAGAAACAGTCAGAGATGCAAAAGAACAGGCAGCCAACCAGATATACACATTGACAGCCAGGCAGCGAGCGCTGCACATGGACATGTATGCATGGACATACAGCCACATATGGCCGGCCAGAATTGCACATGGACTGACAACCAGCCAGCCAGAGTTGCAGATGGACAGTGTGATGCAGTCCTGATCGCTGACCCCTCACCCCTTAGATCCCTAGAGTGGGTCTTTTAGGAGTCGGCAGGATCCAGAGTTAACCTATGAAGGGGGGAAAAAAAAACAAAACAAAAAAAAAAAAAAAAACCAGTAACATTAGGATATGGCAATTAATTACATGTAGCTTAACTTACCAGTATACATCAACAAGTCCATGTAATCAAGACTGCACGGTTATTTCAGGATGTGATGACCACCCCTATAGTGGACACTTGGGTCACTCCAGGCTAAGCAAAGGATGAGCACCTGGCTTAGAAGGACTGTGTAGAAAGAATAGTGGGTTAGTTGGTGCAGATTAAACTGAAATCATGGTAGATGTGAGGCTTTGCAGCCCTCAGAGGAAGGCCACTGAGGCCTTATTATGTAAAGAGTGTGACTTGGCTCTTTTGTGTTCCTTTTCCACTTTGTCTTTACTTTCCTTTGACTTTTTTTGCACAAATTCTATTAATATCACTGGAAAGTTCCTGGAAGTATTCAGCTGTGTCCTTCTGGTAAAGCCACACTACCACATCACAGAGACAGACAGCCAGAGCCGCAGATGGACAGACAGCAAGCTACAGTCTTTTAGACAGGTTAAACAGAACAAGTTGCAAATAGACTACAGAATAAATACAGCAGCAGATTTATAGACAGACAGTTGCAGTTGGAGAATCAGACAGTTTCACATAGACAGACAGCCGGACAGCGTTGCATATGGACTGACAGCCAGTCAGAGAAGGATGTAGAGGAACATACACACAGCCAAACACAGTTGCAGATGCATAGTCGTGAAAACAGCCAGCCAGCCAGAACTGTACACTGAAAAGCAGCCAGTCACAGAGTTGCACACAAAGTTAACCACTGAATTTCACAAGCATAAGGACATGCAGACAGCCACACAGTTGCAGATAGACACAACCAGCCAGAGCTGCATATGGACAGCCAGTCCAGCCAACAGCAGATGGACAGACAGCGAGCTACAGACTTGCAGATGGGTAAAATAAAACGAGTTGCAAATGAAGAGAAAAACAACCACAGAGCTGCAGACAGACATTTAGAGTTGCAGAAGGACAGACAGCCAGCGTTGCAGAGAGTCTAAACAAAATGAATAACAGATTTATAGCCAGAGACAGAAGTTCAGAAAGCCATCCAGCCACAGAGATGCACATGGATAAACGGCCACAGAGGCACACAGCCACAGAGATGCAGACGCATAGTCCGAAAAACACCAATCATTCAGCAATCAACCAAAACACAGTTGCAGACAGATTATCATAACGTTGCAGACAGATAGTCAGTTTCACATGTATAGACAGCCAGTCAGAATTGTCAAACATGGTTGCAGACGCATAGTCAGAAGTTGCACATGCACTTTCACATAGACAGACAGCTTTGCATATGGACTGACAGCCAGTCAAGAGTTGCAGCCAGTCTAAACAGAATGAAGTGCAGATGAACAGGCAGCCAGAAAAATATGTACATGGACAGCCAGAGTTGCAGATGCATAGTCAGAAAAACAGCCAGCCAGCAAACCAGAACTGCACATGAAAAGACAGCCAGCCACAGAGTTGTACACTGAAAGAAAGTTAGCCACTGAATTGCACACGCATATGGACATGCAGAAAATGCAGAGAACAAATTGCAGAGTTTTAGATGGAGACAGACAGTGATGCAGAATGGTGAGCAGCCAGTGAGCCAGCCAGAGTTGCACACGGACAGCCAGACCGGCCACAGAATTACACACGGAAAGAAAGCCAGCCACAAAGTTGCATGTGGATATGCAGACAGCGCCACACATAGTTGTAGACAGACACAGTTTAAAATAGACAACCACCCAGTCAACCAGTTGCAGATGAATGGATAGACAACCAGTCAGAGTTGAAGCCAGAATCTAAACCAAACGAACTGCAGATTTATAAACAGCTAGAGAGTCTAGACAGTCACACAGTGGCAGACGGATTGTCACACAGTTGCACATGGATTGATAGCCAGGGTTGCTGAAAGAGCCTTAGCAGAACAAATTGCAGAGTTTCAAAAGGAGACAGACAGTGATGCAGCCAGTGCGCCAGCCAGAGTCACACACGGACAGCCAGTCCAGTCACAGAATTACACATTGAAAGAAAGCAAGCCAGCCAGCCACAAAGTTGCACAGTCACAGTGTTTAAAGACACGGTTTAAAACGGACAGCCACCCACTCAACCAGTTGCAGATGGAGAAATAGCCAGTCAGTTGTTTCCAGAGTCTAAACAAACTGCAGATTTATAAACAACCAGAGTGTTGTAGATGAACAGACAGCCAGAGTTGCAGATCGACATACACACTGCAGTCAGAAACAGTCACACAGTCAGAAGGATAGCCAGCCATCAGTTGCACATGGTTAGACAGCAAGCCACTGAATTGCACATGCATGGACATGCACATAGTGGCAGACGGATCATACAGTTTCACATGGATATACAGCCAGCCATCAAACAGAGTTTGAACAGAACTAATTGTAGATTTATAGACAGACAGTGTTGGACAGACAAGCCAGAGAGTGTTAACGGACATACACACAGCCAAATATAGTTGCAGACGCACAGTCAGAAAGACAGCCCCACATAGCACAGATGAAGCCTTTCTTTGCAGAAGGGGATCGGACGTCAAACTTGCAGCCAGCAGTGGACTGTGAAAAGTCGTCTGAACGGCTTGCTCCCTCTTCAGTAGGTGGACATGGGGCTAGAGATGACAGTCCTGGCAGCTGTCTTCTTCCACAAGGTGTCTGGAAGCATCCACCTGATTCCATCAGTAAACAAAGGGGTTAGTAAGTTATTAATGCAAAATAATGTAAAATAACACAGCAGATAACAAAAGGATCAAAACTGGCTAAGAAACAAGCCAATGCTAATATCAAAGAAAAAGAAATAACTAGGAGTAACAAGCAACATGATAGCTAGCAAACAGCAGGGGGGCAAATGAAGACCACCTGCATATCACCTGGGAAAGATGGACAATAAAAACACACTAAACTCAGTTAACATGGCTGTGCCTAATATCACCCCCTGTACTTATTTCACCACTTTCACCGGTGGTATTTCCTCATATTTCCAAGACTAGGAGAAGCTGCATTTGAAGGAACAAATATCATACAACAGAACTAGCATTACAGTATTACATCTGTACATATTAATAACCAGCTTTCAGAGTCTACTCAGAAAACGTTAGTAAACTAAACATTAGCGGAGTTAATCCAAGCACGATTTCACTCGAATTTGGGAAGCTTATATTAGAAAAATATTAGAACAATTGTGTACTGCTCACTAGCGCTTGAACAGGGCTTTAATTGTCTGTGGTCACTCCCTTATTTACATGTAGACCCATTAACCCATTCCCAATCACACTGTAACAATCACGGCTTTGTAGCTCATCCTCAGCTAAAAGAGAAAGAGTGAGAAGAGAACCATTCAGTTATTTGGTTTACTTCACCACAAACCCCCCAAACCCAATCAAAAACCTAACATTCAAACAAACATCCACCAGTTCTTTTAAATGGCACATACCTGAAGTCCATAGGGAGAGTCCAAAACAGTCTGGAGTCAGACAGCAAAAACAAACGAGAACCCCTCTGAAAAAGAACAGTATTATG
Organism: Salminus brasiliensis; assembly: GCF_030463535.1. NCBI lineage: Eukaryota > Metazoa > Chordata > Actinopteri > Characiformes > Bryconidae > Salminus > Salminus brasiliensis. The sequence goes on along the minus strand of NC_132889.1, from coordinate 21,288,010 downwards.
AATCTGAACACACACACACACACACACACACACACACACGTTAAATGACTTACCTGCCAACTATCCAATTTACTAAGCATGAACGACGGACCCAAGGCGGTCTTTTTCCAAAAGGTGTCCAGATGTGTGCGGCAGTGCTCCTTCAGGGCCTCGCTGCGTCAGGTGGAGAATAGTGGAGAACGATGATGCTGAAGGAGTCACGCTGCCGAAGCACCAATGGAAGCCTGGCGACGTTCAGGACACGGGCACCTAGAAAACAGGAGACCGTGGCATTACTCTTTGGGCCCAAAATTGAAGTGTTTTACAGTAGAAACTCCAACAACGAGAACACAACGGAGACGACGACACTCTGGTATTTTGAAGACCATGTTGGAGGCGTCCCGGACTGCCTCTGGCCTCGTCTTCCATCTGTGGAGTTTGTCTCTATAATAGCAACTAGATCTGCCGTTCAAGCAGGACGAGCTCCATGCAGAGCGTCTGGAGATCTTGTTCCTCCGCGGTCGCCATGTTCCTCGAGAGTGTAAACACAGAGACAGAAATGCAAACGTCAGTTAGTGAGAAAAAGTACTGTACAGTAACACAGGTAGCAGATAGCACAGGGATTACAAGATAAATAAGACAAAGCTAATATTAAGACTATAAAGTAGGGACAGTTGCTCGACTCTCTGGGTTCAATTACATCACAAGCTTTCAAAGCAGAACTGCATCAAAACAGCAATTTGAAGTCTCGCTCAAAATACCACCTGATCCTATAGATCCAGTGTGCAAAAGAGGGTTGTAGATACACACTCTGGTGAGAGCTATCCAACTCCTGTTTTTGGATTGTTTCAATAGACAAAGTATGAAAGAACCGTTAAAAGAACTGGTGGATGTTTATGTTCTGTTGTGTTTTCAGAGGGTTTGTGGTGCAGTAAACAAAATAACACTTAGTGGATGATTCTCTCTGCATTCCTTTCTTTTTAGTTTCAAGAAGACTTACAAAGCTGTAACTGTTACAACATGTACAAGACCTGATCCAAGTTGGACAGTCAGTAAATTGTCACTGTTCATTTGGCTCAGACAAGTACAACACTGGACTGCAGTCAAGCATGTAATGAGATACTTAAAGGCTTCAACTGATCATGGACTGTGTTACCAGAAGAGTGGAGAGAAACTGAAACTTGAACACAGTGATGCAGATTCAGCATCAAATACAGAAGACAGACGAAGCACAACAGACTCCAGTTTTAATCCAACTAAAGACAGTTCTCTTACTCTCTGCTCTGTCTACATGTAAAGGAGAATATATGGCACTGTCTGCAATTATATAGGAAAGCTTGCACCTCACACACCTCACAAATGCCATGAACAGTGATCACCAATATGCACCTGCAAAAAATACTGGAAGACAGCCAAGAAGCAATTGCACATCCACATTGGACACCACTCCATTCGACCAGTGATCCATGAGTATAAAATAACTGATCACTGACCCACAGCAGATATGGTTATGAGAAAGGGAATCTTTGTAGGGTACGACAAGAACAGTCCATCATACCTAGTCTACTATCCAGACACAGAGAAAGTCCTTAAGCACAGGCTTGGGGGAATTTTTTACGGAGTGTGTTACAGAACACCAAACCCAGACTGACCAGTCAATGGCAGCTGATTATTTCCATAAGGAGAGATGTGTACAAGGTTCAAGAATTCAACCTGATGTTTAAGATGGCGTTCGAACAGTGGGAGACAGACGTAGCACACACCATCCAAAGAGAAATAGGACAGCACCTCAGTATTTAGCTGACTGTGTCAGATATTAAAGACCAGATAATCACAGATACTGATTTCTGTTTTGGGTTGATGCAGCACAGAATGACCTTCAGCTCCAGATAGACGTTACAACAGCCACTCGCACAGATTGATTGTGAGATGTATATGGGGCAACCAGAGGGATTTGAAGGGAGATCAAAACCACAGATGAAAAGGTTGTCTGTCAAGAGCATACAATGATTTATTCAGTTTACAGTGACTTAAGATTATATAGAGATTATATAGAGGCCTATAGATTACATATTTAACAGCCCAAATTCAATGTGAGACTTAAAAGATGTGAGCATTTGGATCAGTATTCTACACTTAAATTGCTAAAGGGAATCTTTGTAGGGTATGACCAGAACAGTCCATCATACCTAGTCTACTATCCAGACACAGGGAATGTCCATAAACATAGACTGGTGAAATTTCTTACAGTGTTTGTTACAGAACACCAAACCCAGACTGACTAGGTAATGGCAGCTGATTTCCATGGGGACATGTGTTCCCCTGATGCTCAAACTGATCATGATCATGGATCACTGCTCATGGTGCTTAACAGAGGGAGACAGACATGGTACACACTATCCAAAGAAAGACAGAAAAGCATCTCATTTAGCGGACTGTGTGTCAGAGGCAAGGAGTTCAACAAAATCACAGTTGAGTTGATGCAAATGACAGCACAGTATGACCTTCAGCTATCCCAGATGGACGTTACACTACTACTTGCATGCACCAATTGATGGAGAGATGTGTATAGAGCAACCAGAGGGATTTAAAGGAAAGACAAATACAGGTGAAAAGGTTGTCTGTAAACTGAATAAGTCACTGTATACTCTCAAACAGTCTGGAAGAACCTGTAACATGATTATCCAGACGAAAATGGCTTTACACAGAACCCAGCTGACCATTGTGTCTACAAACACCCTGAAAACAGGAGGATGATACTGATAATCTGGGTTGATCATCATTGCCGCCAAAGACAATGACTTACTCATGGAGGTGAAAAAGAGGTCAACAACATTCAAGATGAAGAATCTAGGAACACAGATCCATTTTCTAGGTACTGATTTTGATCAAAGTCAAGGAGCAGTAAAGAGGTTATGGTTCGAATACTCATAGCAAGTTTTCATGGATCCATTTTTTTATATATTCAGCCAAGTTGTGTGTAGGTTTTATTCCTAACAATTAACTTGCTCCCCATATGGATATTGGGATAAACTTTACACACAGAGGACTCAGTGGGACAAAGGCAGCATTCCTGAATAGAACTAAAACCAAGGACTTCCCTGGTTAAGACTTTTTCACATAGAAAAAACAAACAGGATTCATAAACTGTCTTCAGAAAGAAGGACATCTGAAGTACAAACACCTCAGTGAGAGCTATCCAACGCCTCTGTTTCAGTTGTTCCAATGGACACCAAGTACAAAAGAACCATTGAAAGAACTGGTGGATGTTTGTATTCTTTGTGTTGTCAGCTTGAAGCACACAGTGATGCAGATTTGGCATCAAATGCAGAAGACAAGCAAAACACAACAGTCTCCAGTTTAAGTCTAACTAAAGACGGCCCTCTTACTCTCTGCTTGGTCTACATGTGAAGCAGAATATATGGAACTGGCTGCAACTTCTTAGGAAAGCTTACACCTCATACAGCTACTAAACGCCATGAACAGTGATCACCAATAAGCATCTGTAAAAATATTGGAAGACAACAATCAAGCAATTGCTCTTTCAAAGAACCCTGTATGTCGATAAAGATGGGAAGGTGTATGTCCCAGCATATGACCCTGTCTTGTGAAATTTTGAATCAAAGGGAGGTCCCATATAAAAAGGTCCCTTTATTTCACAATCAACAAAAAACAAACCGAAAGCAAACTTGGCAGAACGCTTTCAGTTTCGCATGAGACTTGCTGTTACTCCACCACTCACTGGATCAGGAGAGCCCATTCGCTCCTGGTAAGAGACAGCCGTCTCAGCAAACCGCCGAGCTGGACCTGCAGTTCCACTCAGCCAACTCTCACCAGAAAAAAAGGGGGTCCCGTCTCTTATATCTTTTAACAAAATGAGGAACTATGCGTGGGCGAGAGTGGGGGCCAACCGCTCCCGCCAGGCACAGCCTTCCACCATCACTTGTACATTCCAGTGGTTTCGCAACTGCATCCTCATGAAAAACAAGTTATATAATTGATTATATAAACGTGAGTTTGCAATATAACATAACCTGTAACTTAATGTAATAATATAAAAGACCTGTATTAACATATTACCAATACATTACGACCAGCAAGCATACCTTTAATATAAAGTGAACATGGACGCATTATATCCTTATATTCCGATATGAAGACCAAATTAGCATGGCTCCGCAGTGCACTTGCACCACTTCATAACGCCTTTCATAGTACAAACACCCTTGCAGCCTAGCCAAAGGAGTAGGCCTTTCCTTAGTGGTTACATCCCATAACCAAACAGTAAGTTGTTCATATGATACAGTGTGTACTAATTAGATGGAGTGCACCCTAGGCCGGCGCCCAGGTATCAGCAGGGCAGAATTCATTCTTATTACAGACCCTTACAAACATGACAGATAGAAGCTAGACTCAAAATGAGAAAGGGAATCTTTGTAGGGTATGAAAAGAACAGTCCATCATACCTAGTCTACCATCAAGACACAGAGAAAGTCCTTAAACACAGACTGGTGAAATTTCATAGTCAAATACAGGTGAAAAGGTTTTCTGTAAACTGAATAAGTCACTGTATGCTCTCAAACAGTCTGGAAGAACCTGGACCAACATGTTGCCTGATTATCCAGATGAAAATGGCTTTACACAGAAGCTAGATGACCACTGGGTCTACAACAAACCCCCTGAACACAGGGTTAGATGTTCCTTCATGAAGTACAGTAAGCTAGCTGTGATGCTGTTGGTTATCATGATCACAGGTGTGTATTTATTGTCTCAGGAACAGACTGGCTCTTTTACGAGTGTGGTGCTACAGTCTCTGTACATAAAGGCTCTATATAACATGACATTGAGGTCAGAAGTCCATCATGAACCCTAAAAGCCTCAACTTCCAGAGGGAGCGATTCTATGTCCCCCACCAATGTGAAAATCCCTCCTAGGCCCTTGATTCAGAGCTCTGTATTCACTAGGTTTTGATCAAGTTTCACAGAGACATCGTGAACTAAGGAGCTCATCAGTCAGAACTTCACTGACCGTGACTTCTTTAGGGGCTAGAGATCCTATATTTAACAGCCCAGATTCAATACAGGAGCTGCTTGAACTCGGAAAGCTGAATGAATCTGGATCAATTCTAATAAAGTTGATAAAGAGGATTTTCTGATGTTACGATTATAAATCATGCGGGGACACAGACACAGTCTCCATACTGCAGGGTTTGTCTGAAACACTGAGTGACTCTGATATATTACTTTAATACAAGCAGAGAAATCACAGAATTAATGCTGATAAAATGGAGGAAATCCTCTTAAACTAACCTGACTGGTGGGACTGGGAAGGGCCAGTCAGTCCTGGAGTAGCAGCTTCTCGATGTTCCCGGAGAGAACGACGGACCCCAGGCCGCTCGGGTGAACCTCTCTGCGGAAGAGGACCTGCCGCTCCCCAAAGATCTCCTGTCCGGCAGCCAGCAGTGGAGCACGAAGAGCCGGTAAACGCTCTCTTACTCGTCGGTAGGTGAGCAGGGGGCCGAAGACGATGATCCAGGAGTCTGTCTTTTTCCAAACGGAGCCGAAGCCGCCACGCTGCCGCCGAGAGGAAGCCGCCACGCTGCCGCCGAGAGGAAGCCGCCACGGGAGTGGATGTGACGAACCTCGGGGTCTTCCGCTCCGGTAGCGCTGGAACTGAGACCGCCGCGTTGGAGACGTCGCGGGCTGCCTCTGGCCTCGTCTTCCGTCGGTGGAACTCGGACTGCCGGTCCAGCTGGACGAGCTCCAAGCTGAGCGTCTGGAGAGCTCGTTCCTCCGCGGTCTCCATGTTCCTCTCTGAGTCGACTCACGTCTCGAACAGCGGTTCAGAGTCTCGCTCAAAATACCGGAGATCACGTGACACGAACCGAAGCTTCGTTACGTCACTTCCCGTCCCGCTGTAGACCCGAGCGCAACGAGCTGAATATAAACTGAAATATGTACTTAAATAAAATATAAATGTATAAAATGAGTGAATTTGGTTGACTTTCATTTTAAGAGAAAACTAAACATGAACATAGTTTTTATTTGAACATCAGGTTTTGTTTCCAAACCGACAAAAGATATAAAAGTCCTTGACAAACCTCCGTATTCGAGGGTTTTTAACTGGAGACGACGTGAAATTACCTCTAATAAAACATTAAAAGGAACAATAAGGACTAAATGACAGCAATCGTTTAAAATGTCTCCCGCAGTCCAATTTCCAAACACTGGAGAGAGGGGTCTGCCCCGCCCCCTCAACCCCAGACCCGCAGCTCGAGCGGGTTGCCAGGTTGAGGACACTGAACCTGCAGGAACGAGCGCGAGACGAGATCAATAACTTTTACAATCACAAGCGACGACGAGTCATATTCTGTAAGATGATCAGTAAATATACTCGCTTGATCTGTTTTTATTGTCTGTTCATTATAAACCAGCTCATGAGGATTTTATACAACTCTGTCAACTGTTAGCGAGCTGGATGCAGCGCTGCCGGCTTTATCCAGAGCCAAGCTCGTTCTCCTGAACACAAAAGCCCACTGCTCCTAAAATCCACTCTGGAGCTGGAATTACTCATTTACACATCCTGACAACATACTGCTCAGTTTAACAGATCATATACACACTTTTCTCAGAGTAGTAGCTGCTGTAGACCTCAGTTATGAAGGACCCTCACTGGAGCTTCACCACACAAACCTTCTGGACGCAGGAACATCATCAGGGCTTCCAGCTCTTCAGCTTTCATTGATCACCAGCTCCCTCCATTTCATGTAGTTACTGTTACACATTACTTTATTTCACATTGTCTTTACCCTGATTTACCTTTATAACATTGCTGTTTGTTGTTCAAATAAAGTCAAATTATTAATGAACAAAGCTGCTGTAACAACAAAGTATGACTTATGAGTTGATGAAAAAGACCAGATGAAAATGAACCATTTTATTAAACAGTTGTGTGCATTTCCTATTTACAGAGTAATAAGAGTTTAAATGGGTAAGTAAGTAACAAAATGGTAATCAGATTGTTTAAAATGGTTATGATCAACATGATTTACTGTATTGATAAGTGAACATTTCATATTATATCATTAATAAAACCAGAAATGCTGAGATCAGTATACAAACTCCAATCAGTGCAACGACCTTATTATAAAAATAATGCAAAACAAGGTATAGCAACAAATATGAATAAATATAGTACAGAAAAATATATCAAATGGACTTTAAAGGGACGTGAGAGATGTGCAGCTCTTCCTCCAGTGGGAACTGCTGCTCATTAGTCTGTCTGGAACGCTGCACTGTGGAGAAGAACTGAAGTTATTACACTAAAAATGGAGTTATTGTTTTGTGGGCTAGTTCTTCAGCAAAGTGTGATGTAGAAAAGAAAGGATGGTTTATAGCTGTGGAGCATACGGTCAAGCCTGGGTTTGCTTGAGTTCCTCTATGGTTGGTGCCGGGACAGGTAGAAGCAGGCCAAACCTTCTGGGGTCATCAGGGTTAAGCGACCTTAGTCTGGGTCTTCCCCTGCAGTCATGAAGCAGCAGCTGTAAGAATCAAATTATAACAAACTGTTTACAAAGACGAGGAGCATATTCCTCATCTGGACTGTCATCACCTTTTCCTTTTCTTCCTGATCATCTGTTCCCCAATCAGAACTGTGAAATGTGAGATGAGTAAATACTAGGAATCACACTACAAGTACATTTACTTCTACATTACTACTCAAACAATAATCACAACTTCCTGAGCTCACTGATCTCATCTTCATTCATGTTCAGGTTTTGGTTGTCTTGGACCCTCCTATTCTGAAGACAATATGATAAAGAATTACACACTGTCAGCATAGGTGTGGACTGCAGCTACTATTTTCTCTGGGTCATGTTTAGTAATAAACTATAGTTACCTCTTCTCCAAAGCTTCAGAGACATCCATGCTGCTCTCCAGAGCTTCAGTCCCTTCTTCTAGAAGTGGTAGATCTTCTCTATAGAGATCAAATTGTTCTGTTTGTGAAAATGTAGACCACCAATAATACTGTACTTCTGTACTGATATTAGGATCTATAATTCACAATGTGGTCTGAAATCATATTAGTTCAGATCCTGAATACTGACCGGTCTGAAAGTGCTCCACTTGATGGACACCCAATACTGGACAGGGGCATCAAATGCTGCTTCTTCTACTGCCTCTTACTAGGGGTGGAGGTGCTTGAACATTCAAAGCTAAAAAGAAAATCCCATAATCAACTTATTTACACAGAAATGTGAAGATCATTTCACCACAATATCAAACCTGAGTGATCTCTACTAAAAAGGGCTTTATGGACTCTATTAGATACGACGGATAAACAGCTAACGTCTGATAGACACTGTGCACACGATTAAAACATTATTTTCAACCATTCTGAACAAACCAGCACAATTTAAACGATGGAATAAACAATAAGATGTAGATGTGATTATATAATACACTTCAATCAAGAACTAACATTAAAAACACAGTAAAACATTAGAAACACCAAGTTATCTTACTGCACTGATGAAATGCAGAAAGTCCAGGTAGGATGAAATTATGGGCGAACCGCCAATCACAGAAATGTTCCTCAACCTAAAAAGCCTCGGCATTCGTCTAAAAAGCTCCATGAGCAGAGACGGAGTAAAAGCAGAGGAAATATTGGCGATGCGTTTGCATTAATATTGAGCTGGCAGCTCTAGTCTGGAGCACTTTAGCTACCTAGCTCTCTCAAACACGCGCTGCCTTCATAACCCAGCTGCACTCGGACCACTGGCTAGAAATGAAGCCCTCCAATGTTTAAAGCACTGAAAAAGCCCATCTCTACTAGTGGCTGTAAGAAATGATCTAGATGAGGTTAGCTAAACTTAGCTGAAGCTCAGTGCTCACCTGTTCAGGAGAAAATCAGCCAGTTCGGTCCGTTTTGAGTCCTTCTGGGCTCTAAGCTGTCTCCATCTATCAAACGCATCTCCAGTATTTCCTCTGCTTTTACTCCGTCTCTGGTCATGGAGCTTTTTAGACGAATGCCGAGGCTTTTTAGGTTGTGGAACATCTAATGATCCAGGTCCAGGTCGCTTCCTCGCCTCCATGGCTGCAGCACGCTGTGTTTCCTTGCTGTTGTTTTTCCAGATCTGGCAACCCGGGGTGTGGCAGTAGGACTGGGGGGTGGGGGAGTGTAAAACAGTATAGCCATCAAATGTGATGTGATGAACCAACTTCATATGAATAATTGTGTCTTTTATAGTCTATTATAAATATTTATGACTGTTCTAGGTTTTTTACTCTCCACTACTGCCTTCATCTCTACACTTTATTGCAACATCATAATGAAGCTTTTGTGTATTTTCTGCTTTTGTCTTACAGTGTATGATGAGGTTGATGACATCCATCCTGTGATGGTGAACATTTGTCACCGCTTCAGCTGAAACAGTGCTGGGAGTTTTCCTCTAAAGGACTCCTAGGTGATCTTCAAGAGATGCTCAGCAAAAGTGTAAACACCCCACTTTCATCTCCACCAGCAGACCTACAGAAGACTCTTAAATTCAGTGATGCTCTCAGAGGTGTACAGGTTCAAGGGGAGGTGCTTCAGTGTGTGTCTAATATTACACTAAATTATGTAAGTACTCCCTTGATGATGTTGGTGTAACGGGCCGTCTGCATACTGAAGTGATTCCATTGTTTTGGTCAAGTACTTAGTAAACATGGACGCTGTGTGGGTTCTGTGTGGTAAAATGTAGCTTCTGGTTTCTGGTGGGTGTTTGTCTTTTTACTAAGACTGATATTCTCTGATATAAGTGGAACCTACATTATGTACATTCAAGATGAAATCAAGATGAAATCAAGATGATTTTTAGCTGGTTTAATAAATGTCATATTGTAATGGTATGGAGTTTCTTTTAATTTAATCTTCATAAACATTGTTAATGTCTTTCTGTTTCTGTTGCTCTTTCAATTAATGCTAAAGTTCAATTTGTTTACTATTTACTTTCTATAAATAAACAGTATAGAAAGACATTTTGATCATGAGTCCAGAATGGCTCTATAGTATCTCAATAGGATACAGCAGCAGGGACAAGCATTTGTACTCTCTTAAGTCCAAAATGTTCTTAGTGTGTATGTGCACTATATAAGAGAGAAGCCCTCAACTGACTACACAATAGAAACACCTATATCTGTATGCTGTTCATCGACTTTTCCTCTGCCTTCAAAACAGTCATTGCCACCAGACCTGGAAATCAACACCTGCATTTGTAATTGGATCTTGGGACATCCTAATAAAAAGACCCCAGTGTGTGCGGTTGTGTAGTTCTGTGTCCTCTAGGCTCAGGCTCAGGCTCAGGCACCGTGGCAGACTGAGGCTCTGCCATATGCTTAGGACATCTTATCTGGCACAAGGTCCCCTTCCATTAGAGACGTTCCTCACCAGCACTGTGTGTGGAAGGAGATTGCAGCTTCATTAGGGACACCTTTCACTCCAGCCACACACTGTATAACCACCTACCATCCAGGAGGAGATGAAGAAACCAGTGAGATGAGACTGTCAGTGTTTGTGTTGTAATATTTCACATTAAAATCTAGGACAGTCAGTTCTCTCATTTCTTGGAAAAGTCCTCTTTATGAAAGTTGGCAGTAGTTTAGTGTTTTGATGGACTTTAGTTTAGTTCATGAAGTAATGTGAAGGAAAGGACACTCTCCCTCTCTATGGAGTTCACTTTTATAAAGCAAAAACACACAACATCAGCTTCTGTACTCGAGAGTCTAATACAATGTCTTTAATGTTCAGCCTCCAATCACTCACTATTAAGGGCACAGAAGCCGTTCACTCGAATAGAAGAGTGCACTTCTATATAGTGAGAAGGAATCCCTTTGGAATTGACCTCATGGATGGAGCTTGGATGTCACCGTGTGGTCAAACCGATAAAGTATAGCTAAAAGCATAGATGCACATATTGATGAATCGTATGATTTCATGCAGTTATTGATAGTCTATAAAAAAAGTCACATGATTTACTAAATCTATATAAATGGAATAAATAAAAAGTCAGTTTTAACAGCTTTTAGCTTTTGTGACTTTTTAACAAAACTAACTGTAAAATAAAGTAATTTTTGTCAAAAAAAGCAATTTCTTTAATCTGTCTATCTCTGCCAAATATATCAAATACTGACAATAATGCATTTAGAAATGTAGAACTGCAAGAAAATATGAGAGCAAAGAAACATGTGTTTAGTAATTCTGCATTTCCTAACCATTCATTTACTCTTATAAACTGGAGAATCAGAGGGATTGGCTGCCCTATGAGACGGTATTAATGACATTTGAACAGATTTGAACTTTGACTTTATTGATGCATTTGTTCATTAAAAGATTGTTTAAATGAGTTTCCAGATCTGTTCCTGTGTGTGTTCCTGTTTCCAAAGACTTTCTAGTTCCAAAATGGCCCGTTTTAGTTCCTGTGGTTGTTGATCTGCCTGCTGTCTATTGCCTAACTAAACATGACGTGATGAGCCTGAATCAAACACTGAACCGAATCAAGACACTGAACCGAACATAAATGAACGTATATGAACAAGAACCGAATCCATGAATCAAAACCAGAACGGAAACCCAACAAAAGTCATTCTGTGAGCCTGAGGGCGTGATACCGAGGGTCTGACACTAAATAATAATATTAATATTCTTTATTAAAAATAGTTCAGTTATTATACATATGTGTTTTTGTCTGCTAGAGTATGATCTAAATGAATAGCTGCTAGCTTGTCCTTTGCTGCAGCTATATTTGAGGTGTGTGCTGCTAATTACAGCTGCTTGTTTAGCTTGATGTTTTAGCCTCCTGTGTTCAGCTCTCCACTCATTTCCACCCTGACATGATCAGGAAAGCACAGATGCCTGTACATCACATGGCAGGAGAAGCTTTGTACAGGCACACTAGGTAAGGGCTGGGGGCCACAATTTAGTTAGGTGGTTATCTCTTTGCTAGGCAGGTAAGCTGTTCATTTTTTATTCATGCTCCACTCAGGTGTTCACAAAGGTTTTCCCCATAAAAAGTGCTAATGTGGTTAATGTCTAGTGATGGCTTTAAACGTGTTGAGGTAGATTAAGTAGACTGTACTAGTATGTGCCTCTATTTAGAACCATTGCAGTTTCTCGGTTTGGCCACATGAGGGCATCCAAGCTCCATCTTCAGAAAATCCCAACGTGCTCTCAACCTCTGTGTCGCTCTCAGCAGGTCAGTATGAAGAGGAAAGCTCCTCACTGTACAGAGGAGCCCTTTTCTATTGAACTGAAGGACTTCTGTGTCCTTAATAATGAGGGAAACTGAGGCTGACGTTTAAAGACACTGTGTGATGCTCTCGAGTACAGAAGTCATTGTTGTGTGTATTTACTTTATAAGAGTGAAATCCAAGGACTAAACATCCTTCACCCAAATACTTGCAAAAGCACTTTTCTAAGAAAAGCGTTTATATTGTCTAGTGATGACTTTAAATGTGCCGAGGCAGATTAAGTAGACTGGACTAGATATGACCATTTTAATGTGAAATTAAATTAAATTAAAACACAAACAAACAACACTGACAATGTTTTCTCAATGTTTTTATTATGTTTATTTCCAATGACTTGAATTATTTTAGATAGATGGTTCCCCTTTTAAGTCATGGTTCCTTTTAAGGTTTCTTCCTCTTGATCTGAGGGAGTTTTTCCACTGTTCCCCGGGTCTCTATGAAGCTGCTTTGTGACAAAAGTGATATATGATGAAATTTAAATTTAATTTAATTAAATTAACACACACACACACACAACCTCCATATAAAACTGATAATATATTAATGTTTACAAAAACACTTCAAACACCAATCCCCCCACGGCAATGCTAAAACTACCATTTTCAAGAAACAGCTTCACAAATAAACATGGGATCAACATTTAAACAGCAGATGTTTGTATCATGGCAATTTTAAAAAGCCAGCATGTCATTTATGAACAGGACAGAACTGATGAACATGTCCTTCAACCATGAAGATGAAGAAACTGCATTGCCATTTCTGCATTCCTCTGTCTTTAGACTAAATCCTTCATTTAAACAAACAGATTCTCATCAGCTGAAGGTGAGTCAAGAGCTTGATGCTCCAGTCTTTGTCACCTGTGAGACAACATGCATGGAAAATGCCACCCAGACCCACAAAGTGTCTCTGTTTAGTATTTACTAGACCTTCCAAAACAATAGAACCATGCTGAGAAGCTCGATCTCCAGCACTAGAACATTCAAAGACAAGCTGCTTTGATTTCTACTAGAGTTTAGAAGTCGTCAGCCCTTAAACTCAGGTCTCTAAATGAGTTTAATGAAGTGGACATTTGGAGTCAGATGAACTTCACACTGTGAGCTATGGCTGTGTCTAACAGTCCGACTGTGTGTCTCTGTATTAATGCGCCACAGGAGGAGCGCTTTTTTAGGAGACAACAAGTGAGTAATATATTGATCCTTTCTGGTAAAATACATCATCTTACAGATATTCCACAAACAATACTAATTAATAATATAGAGAACTCTGAGTGATTTTAGATGGTATAATAAAAGCTTTTTAGCTAGATTATCTCTCTAGGTTAGCTGATGTGTTTTAGTGAATGTGTAGCTGCTGTTAACTGTGAAGTGAGCTAGATAACTAGTTACTGAACCTAACGCAGCTCACTAATATCACATGTGCTTGTAAGCTCTGCTACTTTTGTGAGCTAAAAGTAAGATATGGGACTTTTTCTAGGACAGCCTGGAAACGTTCACTACATATCTGGATAAATCTCCCTCAGATATCAGTTATGGAGAAACTGGAAGTAATATCAGTGGCTACTTTACAAGATAAATATTATTAAAGTTAAAATGTGCTGCTGCCCGTTACTGTAAATAGTGTGGTGGTAAATGACTGTGGTATTTTTTTAATATTCAAAGTTGTGCAGGTGTGTATATCATATTTTACTAAAATGAATATACATGCTAATGCTTACAGTAAACCTATTTTTGCATGATAATTGTTTTTCTGTCTTATGATTAATATGAATTAAATATTCTTCCCTGCCGATTAGTGAGGAACACCGTGACCAACATGGTGTCCATCATCAGAGCAAGTGATACTGAATTTATGTTTCCCTCGAAAAATGAGGTCCAGGCCATGGCAAAGCGGCTTGTGGAGTATTATCCAATGCTTCGTGATAACACAGTGAACTGCACACACACTTGGGTAAGTGTTTGTACCATTTGTAAACCAACTTTTCATTAATGTCACATAAGCCAGTTTTAAGTTCCAGTGATGGAAAACCCCATCCATGATCAATCATGAAAACTAAACAATAAGTTCATATTTATAGAACTATTGGATCAAGTGTAAATGTGTGCTTTCCAGCAGGTAAAGTATTTATTATTTTGATTTAGTGCTGAGCAGTAAAAACGACTGAAAAACTTTTTGGTCATTCTTTTTCATTTTAAAAACAGATCAAAAATTAAAGATTGATGATTATTTCATTTTCATTTCATATTCTAACTTCCATAGAACATAAAAAACTAATTATATATATATAGCTCTATCTTTTAGCACACTACTGCACATTTCATCTGACCTATCCAAAATGCCTCACAACACTCCTGTCAATACTTCAGACAGAAGTTCTGCAGGATGCCATTCATGATCGGGATGCAGCTTCATCCTACAAAAAAGCTTTGTCAGCGTGGAGAAAGATCATTGGTGAGTAGTGAAAAGTGCCCAGTGGTCAAGCAGCAGTGGCTATCATTGTCAGCAGGGTGTAACAAATTCTAACAGTTACAGAGCTGGTTGTTTACTAAGTTTGGTGTTTCAAAAATTCAGCTGTGTTAGCTATCTTATTTAATAAAAATACTCTTAGAGGTTTGATTGTTAAAAATAAAACAGTGTAACACATTCAGGAACATGGAGTTATTTAGTTTAACTAAGCTAAAAGTGAAATGTTACTTTTTGTTGAAGTTTAAAAACAGGTTGACTCACCAGCACCATGTATAATGCATACATGTCTTTCATTAAGTGCTATGTAGCAGCATTTCTACCTATTAAATGTCTCTGGAGTTTGTACCATACTGGATGTGGTTGTTTTTACTGTTCCTCATGTTGAGTACAACATTATGAAATATGAAATCATTATTATAAAATTACAGTCTTAAATTAGAATGACTTAGAAGTAATTTTTGTTTATTTAAACTCCATATTGAGTGTAAAACACATTAAATGATTCTAATTTATTTTTTTTAACAAATGAGCTTCTATAAAAAAGCTTAAAACAAGATTAGTTTTCTAGTTTTGTCACTTTATGGATGACGTTTATGATTTGCTAATTTGCTAAATTGACTTTTATGACTTTTATGGTCGCTAAACCTAGTCATAATGCCTTATAATGATTTATTTTTACTGTTTTTTGAGATTACAAGATAATTTACAGTGCAGTTTTCTCACTATATTGGCAGATAATTTTGCTTGATTCAATCATTTCTTTTCTTATTTTTTTCTTTTATTCATCTTAGTTTTTGACACTGATGTTTTGCAGTGCATTGGTGCTGTGGGGACAGTGGAAATGTAGTGTAGACTATAGACATATGAAACAGTAGTAAGATAAATATACTGTAAGATAAATATATTGTGAGGGGAACAGGCAGTTTTGTCAGTGTTCTTTAAAGCTTGTCCACCATAGCAACAGTTACTAATGACAGAACAAAGGGCATGGACAGGTGAATTATGACATCACAGGGTTGGAAGTGTATAAATGGCAGGAGCATCTTCACTCGGCTCATTCACAGCTTTTGTAAACCAACTTTTCATTAATGTCACATAAGCCAGTTTTAAGTTCCAGTGATGGAAAACCCCATCCATGATCAATCATGAAAACTAAACAATAAGTTCATATTTATAGAACTATTGGATCAAGTGTAAATGTGTGCTTTCCAGCAGGTAAAGTATTTATTATTTTGATTTAGTGCTGAGCAGTAAAAACGACTGAAAAACTTTTTGGTCATTCTTTTTCATTTTAAAAACAGATCAAAAATTAAAGATTGATGATTATTTCATTTTCATTTCATATTCTAACTTCCATAGAACATAAAAAACTAATTATATATATATAGCTCTATCTTTTAGCACACTACTGCACATTTCATCTGACCTATCCAAAATGCCTCACAACACTCCTGTCAATACTTCAGACAGAAGTTCTGCAGGATGCCATTCATGATCGGGATGCAGCTTCATCCTACAAAAAAGCTTTGTCAGCGTGGAGAAAGATCATTGGTGAGTAGTGAAAAGTGCCCAGTGGTCAAGCAGCAGTGGCTATCATTGTCAGCAGGGTGTAACAAATTCTAACAGTTACAGAGCTGGTTGTTTACTAAGTTTGGTGTTTCAAAAATTCAGCTGTGTTAGCTATCTTATTTAATAAAAATACTCTTAGAGGTTTGATTGTTAAAAATAAAACAGTGTAACACATTCAGGAACATGGAGTTATTTAGTTTAACTAAGCTAAAAGTGAAATGTTACTTTTTGTTGAAGATTAAAAACAGGTTGACTCACCAGCACCATGTATAATGCATACATGTCTTTCATTAAGTGCTATGTAGCAGCATTTCTACCTATTAAATGTCTCTGGAGTTTGTACCATACTGGATGTGGTTGTTTTTACTGTTCCTCATGTTGAGTACAACATTATGAAATATGAAATCATTATTATAAAATTACAGTCTTAAATTAGAATGACTTAGAAGTAATTTTTGTTTATTTAAACTCCATATTGAGTGTAAAACACATTAAATGATTCTAATTTATTTTTTTTAACAAATGAGCTTCTATAAAAAAGCTTAAAACAAGATTAGTTTTCTAGTTTTGTCACTTTATGGATGACGTTTATGATTTGCTAATTTGCTAAATTGACTTTTATGACTTTTATGGTCGCTAAACCTAGTCATAATGCCTTATAATGATTTATTTTTACTGTTTTTTGAGATTACAAGATAATTTACAGTGCAGTTTTCTCACTATATTGGCAGATAATTTTGCTTGATTCAATCATTTCTTTTCTTATTTTTTTCTTTTATTCATCTTAGTTTTTGACACTGATGTTTTGCAGTGCATTGGTGCTGTGGCGACAGTGGAAATGTAGTGTAGACTATAGACATATGAAACAGTAGTAAGATAAATATACTGTAAGATAAATATATTGTGAGGGGAACAGGCAGTTTTGTCAGTGTTCTTTAAAGCTTGTCCACCATAGCAACAGTTACTAATGACAGAACAAAGGGCATGGACAGGTGAATTATGACATCACAGGGTTGGAAGTGTATAAATGGCAGGAGCATCTTCACTCGGCTCATTCACAGCTTTCTGCTGTTGGAGATCAGCTGCTCCTTTAAACATGAGCTTTGAGTACATCCCCCCATCCTGGCAGACAGCCAGCCAGAAAAAGCGAGGATACAGCTTCGATGTGAAAGATCCAGGAAACTTCGAAGCTCGACTGAGGGCCATGATAGCGGCTCAGGCTAACGACAGTAATACAAGTGAGAGAGAGACAGACAGTGAGAAGAGCAAGAAGAGAAGGAGAGAGACAGACAGTGAGGAGAGCAAGAAGAGAAGGAGAGAGACAGACAGTGAGAAGAGCAAGGAGAGAAGGAGAGAGACAGACAGTGAGGAGAGCAAGAAGAGAAGGAGAGAGACAGACAGGGAGAAGAGTAGGAAGAGAAGGAGAGAGACAGACAGGGAGAGGAATACTAAGAGAAGGAGAGAGACAGACAGTGAGAGGAAGGTGAAAAAGAGGAGAGAAGGAGGAGAACAGAGCTCAGGGCGATCTGTCTGCAGAGACACTACTCCTGCTGAGGAGAGCCAGTCCAGTCTAAAGACCACACCCAAACAGAGACTGGTTCACAGACTGAATCAGGAAGTCCAGGTCCTCCACAAACTCGGCCCCAGAACTGCTGAAGTCTGTTCAGCAAATAAAAAAACTAAAGATCTGCTGAAGTTAGAACTACAGCCAAGTCAGGAGCACAAACTAACCAGACAGTCCAGTTCAGAGTCCGGCTGCATTCACTACTGCACAGATAAGTGGTGCCTGATGAATTTCGTGAATCAGCTGGGCCTTAAGCTTCCAAACCGGAAGTGAACTAGAGGCCCTCAAACCACCTGCAGCTGTAGAGGAGACTAGAGGAAAGTCAACAGAAACAGAAACAGTCTGATGAAGCTCAGAGAAAATCAGAGGACAGTCAAAGGGAGTCAGAGAAGTGAGGGTGTCAGAGGAAGGCCAAAGGAAACTGTAGAATGTAATAGAGAGTCAGAGGACAGACCGAGGAACCTCATTGAAAGTTAGAGGAAGTCAGAGGCCAGTCAAAGGAACGTCTGAGGAAATGAGAGGAAAGTCAGAAAGAGTCAGAGGAAGTGAGAGGAAATACAGAAGAAGGTCAGAGGAAGTTAGACACAGTCTCCAGATCAGTGTGCAGGCATTGTTGGTCCACCTGTGACTTAAACCTCCTCTGCCTCTGATCCAGACTCTGAGAGTTGCCTCCCATACCTCCTCTGCATTGCAAACCACACCTCAACAGAGCGCTCAGCTCTAAACTCAGGATGAGGCTTGAGACGTTGTGCTGGTTCAGCTTCCTGTGAGGCTATAGTTGCTGTCTAGCTAACAAGACTCAGGTGTGCTAAGTGGATCTGGAGCCAGTGACACAGAGCACTGTAGAGTGGGAGGGGCATAGCCAGAGGGGGCGGACCATTCTTTCTCCTAATTGGATTTACTGTGTTCTTGTTTAGGATCCGGTGTCGACCAGAGGAGGATGGGTTCCCCTTTTGAGTCTTGGTTCCTCTCATGGTTTCTTCCTCCTGCTCTGAGGGAGTTTTTTCTTGCCACTGTTGCCCTCGGCTTTCTCAAAAGAGGCTCGGACACGGATTTCTGTAGAAGCTGCTTTTGAAAAAAAGCCTCAAACTTAATATATAATCAAACTTGACTTGATGAGCGGACAAGAAGCCGTTACTGGCTAAAGGAAATATCTTAATGGTTGTATTGACTGGAGAGTAAATCAGTAAAAGGTGATCTCTGACTTACACAGTACTGCACCGGCTCATTACTGTTCACTAACAGCTAATAAACAGCTCATGTTTATTCATGTGCTTCCAGTGTTGATGATTTCAGATGCTTCAATAATTGTTAATATTGTTAATCTGAAGTTTTTCTTAATTGATATTAACAATAATAACAATGGTAATATTTACATATTTAATGTGATGAGACAATTAGCCTCGTTAAAGGTGCACATATTTGTCACTGTACAGTGTACAGCGAAATGTGTCCTCCACATTTAACCCATCTGGTAGTGAACACACACTCACACGCACACATGTGTTAGGGGCAGTGAGTACACACACACACCCAGAGCGGTGAGCCCGGGAATCGAACCCACAACCCTGTTATCTATATCCCGGCGCTCTAACCGCTGAGCCACCACTGCCCATACTAAGAGAGGAAATGATCGTTGGCTTCTTCTCAGTCTATGACTGGAGCTGCTGCTGCAGGTATGATATCTGACCTGTAGGTGTCGCTGCTGTGTCGCTTTTCTTCATTAATCTGTGTAATCTCTGTGAAACTGTGAGCAGGCAGCATGTACAGTCAGCCACCAGCAGGGGGCTCGGCCAGCAAAGAATGAAAGCTGGTGGGGTTGGAGCAAAGAACTCCAAGCCCCAGAATCCCCAGCTGTAATCAACGCTGACCAGACCCACCTGTGTGGCACAGTATAAATACACCCAGCCAAACACAATTCCCCGTCGCACCTTTGTAGAGGGGTGAACAGTGAAGAGAAGCTGAAGTGAAAAGAGAAAAGTGTTTGAGTTGTTGTCTTTTGTTTGAGTAAACATCACTCCTGCTTTTTCCTTTGTTTGTATTCCTGACGTTTTCTATGTTGCTTATGATCAGTGTTTATACTGCCACCTCTCACAGCTGTGACGGTGCAGTGGAAGTACACTGGGCTCCTATTACCAGGGTTGAGAGTTCAAGCTCAACAGTCATCAAACACACATCATAAGAGGGGTAGTTTTTCCTTTAATATTAATAAAACAAAGTTTAACTGCACTTGAGTCCAAACCCCACAACACACCGTGACAGAAACTGGACTGAATCGTCTACTTGTGTCTCTTTACCCTGAACTGTCTCCGTTTTGTTGTGCTAATAACCACAGTATGAGGAGGCCTGGAGAAAATGACCTTAACGTGGTTTCAGACTGACCTAAAGTGACCTTCACCTTTACAAGTTCCATAATGAGTGGAAACAGTCCTCATTTCCCAACGAGAATCCAGATCCAGATCAAAGGATAAGGAGTTAAAACACACTGACTTCCTAAAACATTTTTAAACTTCATTAACATGAAGGAAAACACCAGAAAAAGACAGATGTGGACAACATGTGGAAAAAGACAAAGATATAGAATTTAATCTGAAATATGATAAATGACAAATTGATAAATTTCCTGAATTTCATTTTAAAATCTAGATTTTAGAAACTATGAACTGAAACTCCATCACAGCATTTGAGGATCATTAATACGCAACATTATGGGCTGTTTAATTTAGACGTCTAATAGACTGTTGTGTCTAAATGATCAACTCCAGCATATATTAAATATAACAGCAGTTTTAAAATGTTCTTATCTCCTGATCTCCAGAACCCTCACCTCACTTGGCCTTGGAGAGACAATCTCCCTGCACCCTCCCATGAGCTTTTGCAAGGTCTAGGCCACAGAGAGCAGCTAGAGAGTTAGTTTCTTTAGTTCCAGTGCATTTAAACATACACTTCAAGTGAGGAGTCTACAGATTTATCAATTCTTCTGTTTACAGACCGTCATTCTCCCTTTTCATGACTGTCATGAACACAACTACATTTTTCACATATTTTTTGTTTAGAGATCTGGTTCTTCTCCTCCCACCTTCAACCTTGGAGTCGATTTCCAAGTATTTTAAAGCTTACTTTAGAGGTTTTCCAAAATCATCAGTTAATAGATGCTCTAAATTCAGTTCAGGATGAGATTAGAGAGAGGATATAACAAACACAGGATAAGGAGTAAAGATAAATTTGCCACAGCAGTGTAAGTAAATGTGTTCCCCTTTTACTCCCATACTGAATTTTATTTATATATATAAAAACCTCTAATCAGAATTAGTGAACAGTTCAGGTTTAATTTTCTTCTACAAAATCTGGCATACAAGAGACTAACTCTATAACCACTAGACTACTATAATTACACACAAACAATGATTTAAAAATAAAGTAACAGCAAATGTTAAATGTTTTATTAATATTATAAGTGGAAAATAAGGGATTAAAGACTGCACACACTGCTTTCAGAATATAAAAGAGTATATATAATATACAAGCTTAGACAGCCCCAGTCTTTCTAAAGCAAGAAAAGTACAAGCAGTTGGCGTCATCACTCCGCTATATGTTCAAAGAGTCAACAAGTAATAAATAATAGGTAAAAAACTAAATTGATAAAAGGAAATAAGACATTAAAAATGAATTCAAGTTTATTTATAAAACATTTTTCACAACGAGTCATCACAAAGCAGCTTTACAGAGATCTGGGTCAGAGCCTCTCTTGAAAAAGCCAGTGGCAACTCGAGAGGAAAAAAAGAACTGAGAGGAACCAAGACCCAGAAGAGAAACCCATCCTCCTCTGGTCAACAGACAGCAAAATAAAAAGCAAAGCAGAATTAAAAACAATAAATCAATACTGAATTCAGAGAATATGGAAATGCGCCATCAAGCCATAAAAGATGAAAACATGAGTGAAATGTTGAAGTCCAGGCAGGTGAGGATGAATAAACACGAGGCTCCAGAGCAGGACAGTGGGCAGTAGGGTAGTAGAGAGCCAGGTCTGGTGGTACTGGGATGGAACAGCTGGAACTGGGCATCTCAATACATGGAAAATAGAGACAGAGAGAGAGAAAACAGAAAGGAGGGAAAAACAAGGGGTTAGGAGATCCAATAGGTAGAGTGGCAATCAGATCACAGCAAGCTGAAGAAAAAAACAAAAAACAAACAAATAATAATTAAAAAAAATAAAACACATTAGTTAAAACAAGGTCTTGGTTAACAAGAAAAGACCTGACTACATAAACATACTCAAAGGATTGGATACAATAAAAATGTCCTTCCCTAAACACAGACCTCTTTTGGCACAGGACTTACTGTACAAATGACACGGGTAGAATTCATCAAGGTCATTACAGTAGAGACAGAATTGTGGACAAAACACATTTTCAAAGAAACAGACATATCTACCACTCAGAGAATAAGACCTTGAATGCACAGCATAATACAGCAGACACTGAGCACAAGCACTGCAATCCATATGATCAGCACAGAGACCATAAACATTTTCCATTTACCAAACATGGATTTCTATCACCCCGTAAGACTGGTGTCCTCACCCCTTATTTCAGTCCTGAAGCACTGTGGCTGTAAAAGCTACATAGAACAACCACATGCTGTCATTTCCTAAAGTAGTGCTGGTGAGAGTCTTGAACGTGAGAACAGCTCAGCCAGTTTGGATGCAACACTGTTTTGAACACAGAAACTCACAAGAGACATCGGTATGATTGACTAACAAAACATTAGGTGCTGCATTGTCCTTGTGTGTGAAAAGGATAGGAACCAGATTCCTGGGGGCCTGAAAGGAGGTCAAGGGTGCACAATGTTCTGGGCCATTTTACTCAGAAAGTGTTCTAAATAGTCCAGAGTTCAATCCTGTTCTGGGTGCATTCCCAACCTACAAATCCACTTCTGTTCCACCGCTACTGAAACAAAGCGTCCTGGGTCAGATCTTGTAGGTGGTGGGAAGCGAGCAATACAATCAGTGCAATGCGGTTGTTTAAAGGGTGCTGAGTCAGGAATTCTCCTGTCACAGTCTCTGTCCTTCAGAGCTAAAAGTTTAAGTGTGGCGTGTCAGCGTCATCGCAGGCAGCCAAGGCGGCGCTAGGCTCACACCTTAGACTGTGTTGTCAACGTAGGATGGAGTCAGGATGACTGTTTGCCAGCCGTTGCCATTGACTCTTCAGATGGTCATATCTGATCACATGCACCTTAAAATCCCAACAATGAAAATGTCACTCAGGTCATTTGAAGTAAGAGAACTGTACAGAATACACTGATTATTGATCAAGTACATACAGTAGAAGTTACATACAGTCAAGCTGGAAAGTCTGCACATCCCTTCTCCATGCTTTATGTTATATGCTTTATGACTTATTCTACACTAGACTGAATTCTACACAATGACAACGTGAAAGCAGGGTTTTAGACACTTGTGGTAATAAAAATAAATAATAATAATGTTAAATCTCATATGTACGTTAAAAACCCTGAAAGGAACCTGTAAGGAAGACTCAAAAAGGTAACCCATCCTCCTAAAAAATAGGGGGATTTTCAGTGGGACAAGGCTGACCCAGAGGGTAGGTACCAGCACTCAACCACGAATGGACTCACGTTAGCAGCGAGCAGCTCAGCACGAGGAGAAAGAAGAAAAACAGAAAGGGATTTAGGAGTTTGAGTGGACTGGTGTACAACCTGTAAACGTAGACTAGAAAGACAATCAGAACCTGTAATCAGAGCAGTACAGAACAGTGTTAGTATGAAAACAGACTAGAACAGCATGATCAGAATACTAAAAGTGTGTCCAGAACAGAAACAGGACGTTTATTCCAGAGTTGGAGGCTTAAGAAGAGAAAGCTCTTCCCCCAGAGTTGCTTCTTCTGAAGTGGGGAAACTGATAGTAGTCCAGAATCCTGCAAAAGAAATGTACGTTACCGGTTGTAGGGTTTAAGAAGTTCTCCAAGATGCTGTGGGGACAAACAAATCAAGAGACTCAAGTCAGGAGGAGTAATTTATAATCAACGAGGAATTTAACTGGAATCCAGAGCAGGGATGAGAGAATAAGACTGATGTGGTCACAGTTTTAAGCTCTAGTGAGCAGTCAAGCCGCTGCATTCTGAACTTATTTAACGACCCTGAGCTATTTCATAATTTGCATAAACTTCCTACCAGAGTGGCATTACATTAATTCAATCTTGAGTTTATAAATCCTTATAAATGTAATACATATCCTTTAAATATTATTTTAATTAAAAAAATACTTTGACATTAACAATACTGTAATTGCGTGTGTCAGTGACACAGCAGCAGATGGACAGCTTTGTATATACATTTTTCTTTGACTTGTTGCATAAATTCAATATCACTACAACTTATCTGGAAGTATTCGGCTGTGTCCTTGTGGTGAAGCGTCCTTCGCATCTGCTTAAAGCCACACTACCACATCACAGCCAGAGCTACAGACTTGTGGACGGGTAAACTAGAACGAGTTGCAGATGGACAGACAGTCAGACAGCATTGCAGCCAGAGTGAGTCTAAACAGAATGAATTGCAGATTCATAGCCAGAAAGGTACAGCATTGCACATGGATAGGAAGCCAGAGTTGGTGCCAGAGCCTTAGCAGAACAAATTGCAGAGTTTTAGATGGAGAGAGACAATGACGCAGAACGGTAAGAAGCCAGTGACCCAGCCAGAGTCACACAGACAGCCAGTTCAGCCACAGGATTACACATGGAAAGAAAGCCAGCAAGCCACAAAGTTGCACATGGAAATGCAGACAGCACCACACAGTTGCAGACAGACACAATTTAAAATAGACAACCACCCAATCAACCAGTTGCAGATGGTCAGTCAGTCAGACTCTAAACAGAACGATTCGCAGATTTATAAACAGCCAGCGTTGTAGATGGACAGACAGCCAGAGTTGCAGACAGAACAAATTGCAGATTTATAAACAGCCAAAGAGTGCTGGACATCAACACAGCCAAATATAGTTGCAGACGCACAGTCAGAATAACAGCCAGCCACAGAGTTGCAGGTGGATTGAGAGAAAGAGACAAGGCAAAACCTAAACCTAAAGTCCTTTTCAGTATCTGAAGCAAGTATGCTTTGGAGCTGGTGCACCATTCATTAACACAAACAGCTGTGGTTAGGGAGTGTGGCACAGGCTAGATCATCTGTTACATAAATCAGATGTTTAGGGTTAGTTGATGGGGAGATTTTAGGTCTTCTTTGCAAAGAGAGCTACGTCTAAAAGTTGGACAGACGGACACACAAAGTTGCAGATGGACAAAGATAGAGAAGGATAGACAGAAATGATAATAGATAAAATAAATAGATAAAAAGAATTAGCTTACCATAGATTGTGTCTACACCGCTGCCACAACCAGACCTGCGAAGGAAACTGTAATAGTTAAAACATGTGGGAGTGGATTCATTCAGGGCTATGGATTCATTAGACATGGTGAACTAAGGTGGCAATCACTAACAACTTCATTGATGATTATTGGTTACAATGTAAGGGACCAACACAGGTTAGATACTGCAGGGTTTGTCAGAAATATTATGAACGAGCGACAATGTTTTAATACAAGGAGAAAAAGGGCAGAATGAATGATTGGAATAAAGTACATCATGTAAACCACTTACCTGACTGGTGTGACTGGGATAAAAGGATAAAGGTGCACGTATTGGTCACTGTACAGTGTACACTGTACAGCGAAATGTGTCCTCCGCATTTAACCCATCTGGTAGTGAACACACACACACACACACACAAACACACACACACACACACACACACACAGAGCGGTGGGCAGCCAACTCCAGCGCCCGGGGAGCAGAGAGGGTAAAGGGCCTTGCTCAAGGGCCCAACAGTGGCAGCTTGCCGAGCCCGGGAATCGAACCCTGGGTAGGGCCAGTCCTGGCATAGCACCTTCTCAATGTTCCTGGACAACACAACAGACCCCAGGTAGCAAAGATGAAGCCTTTGCCGAACGTCAAACCATGTGGAATCCATTCGTTCACCTTATCTGCGTCTCAGAAAGACACAGCGGTTGGAACCAAAGATCTCAAATTTGGATCTCTGAGAAGCAGATGTGACTCTTGGTCTTCCTTTCCTGGGTCGGTCCTCATGTGTGCCAGTCTCGCTGTAGCGCTTGTTGGTTTTTGTGACTCCACTTGGGGACACATTTAAAGTTTTTGCAATTTTCCGGACTGACTGACCTTCATTTCTTAAAGTAATGATGGCCACTCGTTTTTCTTCAGTCAGCTGATTGGTTCTGGCCATAATATGAATTTTAACAGTTGTCCAATGGGGTTGTCGGCTGTGTAGTAACCTGACTTCTGCACAACAGAACTGATGGTCCCAACCCTAATGATAAAGCAAGAAATTCCACTAATTAACCCTGATAATGCACACTTGAAAACCATTTCAGGTGACTACCTCTTGAAGCTCATTGAGAGAATGCCAAGAGTGTGCAAAGCAGTAATTAGAGCAAATGAAGGCTATTTTGAAGAAACTAGAATATAAAACATGTTTTCAGTTATTTCCCCTTTTTTTGTTAAATACATAACTCCACATGTGTTCATTCATAGTTTTGATGCCTTCAGTAAGAATCTACAATGTAAATAGTCATGAAAATACAGAAAACGCATTGAATGAGAAGGTGTGTAAACTTTTGGCCTGTACTGTATCTGTTACACAGTTGCATACGAAAAGTTAGCCTCACACATTACAGATGCAAAGAAGGGGTTCAAGGGAACCTAAAAACCTGTTACGCAAATAAGAGAGTTAATACATATATAGAAACTAAATGATCACCTACCTGCTACACAGTTGCAAAAACAGTTGTCAGCCTCACAAAGTTGAAGGACACGCAGACAGAGAAGCACATGGATATTTAACCAGTCAGTTATCCAGTCATCCAAAGTTCCAGATGGAGATGCAGATAGATAGACCATGGTTAGCCCGATCCATCTTCAGGGATAGGAGTCAGCGATTCATGAGGACCTTTGTGGCAATAAAAGAAAGTTAATAAATGTATAGAAACTGAATGATCACCTACTTGTTACACAGTTGAATAAGAATAGTCAACATCACAGTTGCAGATGGACACACAGACAGAGAAGCAGATGGATAGTTAGCCAGACAGCCAGAGTCAGGGAGTCATGAGGACCTGTGTGGCAATAAAAGAAAGTTAATACATGTATAGAAACGGAAAGATGACCTACCTGCTACACAGTTGCATATGAATAGTCAAAACTCCCACAGTTGCAGATGGACACACAGACAAAGAAGCAGATGGATAGAAAGCCAAACAGTTAGCCAGTCGGCCAGATTTAGGGAGTTACGAGGACCTCTGTGGCAAAGAATAAAGTTAATACATGTATACAAACTGAATGATCACTTACCTGTTACACAGTTGCGTATGCATAGTCAACATCACAGATGCAGATGGACACATTTACAGAGAAGCAGCCAAAGTTCCAGATGGAGATGCAGATGGATAGACCATGGTTAGCTCGACCCATATTCAGGGATAGGAGTCAGGGAGTCATCAGGACCTGTGCGGCAATAAAAGAAAGTTAATACATGTATAGAATCCAGTGCAGGGATGAGAGAATAAGACAGATGTGGTCACAATTTCAAGCTCTAGTGAACAGTCAAGCCGCTGCATTCTGAACTTATTTAATGACCCTGAGCTTATTTAATGATTTGTATAAACTTCCTACCAAAGCGGCATTACATTAATTCAATCTTGGTTATAAATGTGTATAAATTTAATAGAGTATGTGACTTAGCGCTTTTGTGTTCTATTCTTTTTTTTTTTTTTACATTTTATATACATTTTACATTTTCCTTTGACTTGTTGCATAAATTCAATATCACTGGAACTTACCTGGAAGTCTTCGGCTGTGTGCTTGTGGTGAATCGTCCTTTGCATCTGCTTGAAG
Organism: Salminus brasiliensis; assembly: GCF_030463535.1. Taxonomy (NCBI): domain Eukaryota; kingdom Metazoa; phylum Chordata; class Actinopteri; order Characiformes; family Bryconidae; genus Salminus; species Salminus brasiliensis. Next base: position 21,260,170 of record NC_132889.1, on the reverse strand, counting down.
CCACACTACCACATCACAGCCAGCCAGAACTGCAGGTGGACAGACTGCGAGCTACAGACTTGTAGATGGGTAAAACAGAACGAGTTGCAGATGGACAGAAAAAGAACTACAGAGCTGCAAATTTAAAGACAGACACAGTTGCAGACAGTCAGAGATGTAGAAGGATAGCACTGCACATGGACATGTATGCATGGACATACAGCCACATACAGTTGCAGATGGCCGGCCAGAATTGCACATGGACTGACAACCAGCCAGCCAGAGTTGCAGATGGACAGTGTGATGCAGTCCTGATAGCTGACCCCTCACCCCTTAGATCCCTAGAGTGGGTCTTCTAGGAGCCGGCAGGATCCAGAGTTAACCTATAAAGGGGAAAAAAAAAAACCCACACCAGTAACATTAGGATACGGCGCTTAATTACATGTAGCTTAACTTACCAGTATACATCAACAAGTCCATGTAATCAAGACTGCACGGTTATTTCAGGATGTGATGACCACCCCTATAGTGGACACTTGGTTCACTCCAGGCTAAGCAAAGGATGAGCACCTGGCTTAGAAGGACTGTGTAGAAAGAATAGTGGGTAAGTTGGTGCAGATTAAACTGAAATCATGGTAGATGTGAGGCTTCGCAGCCCTCCAAGGAAGGCCCCTGAGGCCTTATTATGTAAAGAGTGTGTGACTTGGCTCTTTTATGTTCTGTTTTCCCTTTGTCTTAACTTTCCTTTGACTTTTTTTTTTATAATGATCACTGGAAAGTTTCTGGAAGTATTCAGCTGTGTCCTTCTGGTAAAGCCACACTACCACATCACAGAGACAGACAGCCAGAGCCGCAGACGGACAGACAGCAAGCTACAGTCTTTTAGACAGGTTAAACAGAACAAGTTGCAGATAGACTACAGAATAAATACAGAGCAGCAGATTTATAGACAGACAGTTGCAGTTGGAGAATCAGACAGTGTCACATAGACAGCCGGACAGCGTTGCATATGGACTGACAGCCAGTCAGAGAAGGATGTAGAGGAACATACACACAGCCAAACACAGTTGCAGATGCATAGTCGTGAAAACAGCCAGCCAGCCAGAACTGCACACTGAAAAGCAGCCAGTCACAGAGTTAACCACTGAATTTCACAAGCATAAGGACATGCAGACAGCCACACAGTTGCAGATAGACACAACCAGCCAGAGCTGCATATGGACAGCCAGTCCAGCCAAGAGCAGATGGACAGACGGCGAGCTGCAAACTTGTAGATGGGTAAAATAGAATGAGTTGCAGATGAACAGAAAAACCGCCACAGAGCTGCAGACAGACATTTAGAGTTGCAGAAGGACAGACAGCCAGCGTGGCAGAGAGTCTAAACAGAATAAATTACAGAATTATAGCCAGAGATGCAAAAGTTCAGAAAGCCATCCAGCCACAGAGATGCACATGGAGAAACAGCCACAGAGATGCAGACACATAGTCCGAAAAACACCAATCATTCAACAATCAACCAGTTTCACATGTATAGACAGCCAGTCAGAATTGCTGCCAGATTTAAAACAGAATGTATTGCAGTGTTTGTGTGTATGTCCCTTTGTAACTCTGTCTGGCATAGTCAAACTTGGTTGCAGACGCATAGTCAGAAGTTGCACATGCACTTGAAGTGCAGATGAACATGCAGCCAGAGAAAGGTGTACATTGACAGCCAGACTTGCAGAGAGACATACACACAGCCAAACATAGTTGCAGATGCATGGTCAGAAAAACAGCCAGCCAGTTGCAGATGAAGACAGCCAGAGTTTTAAACGGAGAAACAGCCAGAGAAACAAAAGAACAGGCAGCCAACCAGAGATACACACTGACAGCCAGGCAGCGAGCGCTGCACATGGACATGTATGCATGGACATACAGCCACATACAGTTGCAGATGGCCGACCAGAATTGCACATGGACTGACAACCAGCCAGCCAGAGTTAGAGATGGACAGTGTGATGCAGTCCTGATAGCGGACCCCTCACCCCTTAGATCCCTAGAGTGGGTCTTCTAGGAGCCGACATGATCCAGAGTTAACCTATATTTATTTGCCTATATTTAAAAACACCAAAACACACCAGTAACATTAGGATACAGCAATTAATTACACATAGCATGACTTACCAGTATACATCAACAAGCCCATGTAATCAAGACATGTAAATAATGTTGTATTGTCATTTTAGAATGTGATGACCACCCCTATAGTGGACACTTGGTTTACTCCAGGCTAAGCAAAGGATGAGCACCTGGCTTAGAAGGATTGTGCAGAAAGAAATATGGGGTCAGTTGGTTCAGATTAAGCTGAAATCATGGTAGATGTGAGGCTTCGCAGCCCTCAGAGGAAGGCCACTGAGGCTTTATGTAAAGAGTGTGTGACTTGGCTCTTTTGTGTTCCGTTTTCACTTTGTCTTTACTTTACTTTGACTTTTGGTGAAGGTCCTTCTGGTGAGGCCACACAACCACATCACAGAGACAGTCAGCCAGAGTTGCAGATGGACAGACAACGAGCTACAGTCTTGTAGACAGGTAAAACCGAACAGTTGCAGATGGACTGAAGAACAACTACAGAGCAGCAGATTTATAGACAGACAGTTGCAGACAAAGAAACAGTTTCACATAGACAGACAGACAGCGTTGTATATGGACTGACAGTCAATCTGAGTTGCAGCCAGTCTAAACAGAATGAATTGCAGATGAACAGGCAGCCAGAAAAAGGTGTACATGAACAGCCAGAGTTGCAGAGGGACATACACACAGCCAAACATAGTTGAAGATGCATAGTCAGAAAAACAGCCAGCCAGCCAATCAGAACTGCACATGAAAAGACAGCCAGCCACAGTTGCACACTGAAAGTTAGCCACTGAATTGCACACGAATATGGACATGCAGACAGCCACAGTTGCAGATGAGCAGAAAAACTACTACAGAGCTGCAGATTTAAAGACAGACACAGATGCAGACAGACATTTAGAATTGCAGAAGGACAGACCGACAGCATTGCAGAGAGTCTAAACAGAATAAATTACAGATTTATAGCCAGAGAGGCATCGATTGACAGACAGCCAAAGATGCAGAAGTTCAGAAAGCCATCCAGCCACAGAGATGCAGACGCATAGTTATTGCACCTGACAGCCAGTCAAAACACAGTTGCAGATGGATTATCATAAAGTTGCAGACAGTCAGTTTTACATTGATAGAGAGCCAGTCAGAGTTGCTGCCAGATTCAACACTGCAACTCATTCTGACGCCAGACAGAGTTGCAAAGGTACACACAGTCAAACCTGGTTGCAGACGCATAGTCAGAAAGACTGCCAGAGCTGCACATGGACTGACAGCCAACCACTGAATTGCACACACATGGCCAAGCAGACAGTCACACAGTTTTAAATGAAAAGTCAACCAGAGTTTTAAATGGAGAGACAACCAGAGATGCAGTAGTTCAGAAAGCCAACCAGAGAGCGTTGCACATGGACATGCAGATAGCCACGCACAGCTGCACATGGACTGACAGCCAGCCAACCAGCCAGGCAGGCAGAGTTGCAGATGGACAGTGTGAGTTGCGGAACAAATACAGAGCAATCGATTTAGACAGTTGCAGACAGAGAATCAGACAGTTTCACATAGACAGACAGACAGAGTTGCAGCCAGTCTAAACAGAATGAATTGCAGATGAACAGGCAGCCAGAAAAAGGGGTACATGGACAGCCAGAGATGCAGAGGGACATACACACAGCCAAACACAGTTGCAGATACGGTTGTGAAAAACAGCCAGGGAGAACTGCACATGAAAAGACAGCCAGCCAGAGTTGCACACTGAAAGACAGTTATCCACTGAATTGCACACGAATATGGACATGCAGACAATGCAGAAAACGAATTGCAGAGTTTTAGATGGAGACAGACAGAGATGCAGAACGGTAAGCAGCCAGCGAGCCAGCCAGAGTTGCACACGGACAGCCAGTCCAGCCACAGAATTACACATGGAAAGAAAGCCAGCCAGCCAAAAGTTGCATGTGGACATGCAGACAGCGCCACACATGGTTGCAGACAGACACAGTTTAAAATGGACAACCACCCAGTCAACCAGTTGCAGATGAAAGGATAGACAGCCAGTCAGAGTTGAAGCCAGAATCTAAACCAAATGAATTGCAGATATAAACAGCCAGTATTGTAGATGGACAGACAGCCAGTCGCAGATCAACAAACACTGCCAAACCTAGTCAGAAACACACAGTCAGAAAGACAGCCAGTCATAGAGTTGCACATGCATGGACAAGCAGACAGTCATACAGTGGCAGACGGATTGTCAGACACAGTTGCACATGGATTGATAGCCAGGGTTGCTGCCAGAGCCTTAGCAGAACAAATTGCAGAGTTTTAGATGGAGAGAGACAATGATGTAGAACGGTAAGAAGCCAGTCAGCCAGCCAGAGAATTACACATGGAAAGAATGCCAGCCAGCCACAAAGTTGCACATGGACATGCAGACCGCACCACACACAGTTGCAGACAGACAAAGTTAAAATGGACAGCCACCCAGTCAACCAGTTGCAGATGGTCAGTCAGTCAGAGTTGAAGCCAGAGTCTAAACAGAACGACAGACAGCCAGAGTTGCAGATTGACATACACACTGCCAAACAGTCAGAAACAGTCACACAGTCAGAAAGACAGACAGCCATTGCACATGACAGACCATGGTTAGCCCGATCCCTCTTCAGGGATAGGAGTCAGGGAGTCATGAAGCCCTGTGTGGCAAAGAAGAAAGTTAATACATGTACAAAAACTGAATGATCACCTACCTGTTACACAGTTGCAAACAAATTGTCAGCCTCACACAGATGCAGATGGACACACAGACAGAAGCAGATGGATAGTTATCCAGTCAGTTAGCCAGACAGCCAGAGTCAGGGAGTCATGAGGACCTGTGTGGCAAAAAAGAAAGTTAATACAGGTATTGAAACTGAACAATCACCTACCTGCTACACAGTTGCGTATGCATAGTCAACATCACAGTAGCAGATGGACAAAGACAGAAGTAGATGTACAGTTAGCCAGACAGCCAGAGCCAGTGAGTCATGAGGACCTGTTTGGCAAAAAAAAAAAAAAGTTAATACATGTATTGAAACTGAATGACCACCTACCTGTTACACAGTTGAAAACAAATTGTCAGCCTCTCACAGACGCAGATGGACATGCAGATGGATAGACCATGGTTAGCTCGACCCATATTCAGGGATAGGAGTCAGGGAGTCATCAGGACCTGTGTGGCAATAAAAGAAAGTTAATACATGTATAGAATCCAGTGCAGGGATGAGAGAATAAGACAGATGTGGTCACAATTTCAAGCTGAACAGTCAAGCCGCTGCATTCTTAACTTATTTAATGACCCTGAGCTTATTTAATGATTTGTATAAACTTCCTACCAAAGCGGCATTACATTAATTTAATCTTGGTTATAAATCTGTATAAATTTAATAGAGTATGTGACTTAGCACTTTTGTGTTCTATTCTTTTTTTAAATTTTTTTATACATTTTACATTTTCCTTTGACTTGTTGCATAAATTCAATATCACTGGAACTTACATGGAAGGATTCGGCTGTGTGCTTGTGGTGAATCGTCCTTTGCATCTGCTTGAAGCCACACTACCACATCACAGCCAGCCAGCCAGAACTGCAGGTGGACAGACTGCGAGCTACAGACTTGTAGATGGGTAAAACAGAACGAGTTGCAGATGGACAGAAAAAGAACTACAGAGCTGCAAATTTAAAGACAGACACAGTTGCAAATGTGTTCCCCTTTTACTCCCATACTGAATTATATATATATATATATATATATATATATATATATATATATATATATATATATATATAAAACCTCTAATCAGAATTAGTGAACAGTTCAGGTTTAATTTTCTTCTACAAAATCTGGCATACAAGAGTAAAAAAGTAGTGCAGGTAAGAGTCTTGAACGTGAGAACAGCTCAGCCAGTTTGGATGCAGCACTGTTTTGAACACAGAAACTCACAAGAGACATCGGTATGATTGACCAACAAAACATTAGGTGCTGCATTGTCCTTGTGTGTGAAAAGGATAGGAACCAGATTCCTGGGGGTCTGAAAGGAGGTCAAGGGTGCACAATGTTCTGGGTCATTTTACTCAGAAAGCGTTCTAAATAGTCCAGAGTTCAATCCTGTTCTGGGTGCATTCCCAACCTCCAAATCCACTTCTGTTCCACCACAACTGAAACAAAGCGTCCTGGGTCAGATCTTGTGGTGGTGGAGGTGGTGGGAAGCGAGCAATACAATCAGTGCAATGCGGTTGGTTAAAGGGTGCTGAGTCAGGAATTCTCCTGTCACAGTCTTTGTCCTTCAGAGCTAAAAGTTTAAGTGTGGCGTGTCAGCGTCATCGCAGGCAGCCAAGGCGGCGCTAGGCTCACACCTTAGGCTGTGTTGTCAACGTAGGATGGAGTCAGGATGACTGTTTGCCAGCCGTTGCCATTGACTCTTCAGATGGTCATATCTGATCACATGCACCTTAAAATCCCAACAATGAAAATGTCACTCAGGTCATTTGAAGTAAGAGAACTGTACAGAATACACTGATTATTGATCAAGTGCATACAGTAGAAGTTACATACAGTCAAGCTGGAAAGTCTGCACACCCCTTCTCCATGCTTTATGTTATAGACTTATTCTACACTAGACTGAATTCTACACAATTGTACACAATGACAACGTGAAAGCAGGGTTTTAGACATTTGTGGTAATAAAAATAAATAATAATAATGTTAAATCTCATATGTACGCAAGTTAAAAAGAAAACCCTGAAAGGAAGACTCAAAAAGGTAACCCATCCTCCTAAAAATAGGGGGATTTACAGTGGGACAAGGCTGACCCAGAGGGTAGGTACCAGCACTCAACCACGAATGGACTCACGTCAGCAGCGAGCAGCTCAGCACGAGGAGAAAGAAGAAAATTAAGAAAGGGATTTAGGAGTTTGAGTGGACTGGTGTACAACCTGTAAACGTAGACTAGAAAGACAATCAGAACCTGTAATCAGAGCAGTACAGAACAGTGTTAGTATGAAAACAGACTAGAACAGCATGATTAGAATACTAAAAGTGTGTCCAGAACAGAAACAGGACGTTTATTCCAGAGTTGGAGGCTTAAGAAGAGAAAGCTCTTCCCCCAGAGTTGTTTCTTCTGAAGTGGGGAAACTGATAGTAGTCCAGAATAATGCAAAAGAAATGTACGTTACCGGTTGTAGGGTTTAAGAAGTTCTCCAAGATGCTGTGGGGACAAACAATCAAGAGACTCAAGTCAGAAGGAGTATTCTATAATCAACGAGGAATCCAGAGCAGGGATGAGAGAATAAGACTGATGTGGTCACAGTTTTAAGCTCTAGTGAGCAGTCAAGCCGCTGCATTCTGAACTTATTTAATGACCCTGAGCTTATTTCATGATTTGCATAAACTTCCTACCAGAGTGGCATTACATTAATTCAATCTTGAGTTTATAAATCCTTATAAATGTAATACATATCCTTTAAATATTCTTTTCATTTAAAAAATACTTTATGACATTAACAATACTGTAATTGCGTGTGTCAGTGACACCAGCAGATGGACAGCTTTGTATATACATTTTCCTTTGACTTGTTGCATAAATTCAATATCACTACAACTTATCTGGAAGTATTTGGCTGTGTCCTTGTGGTGAAGTGTCCTTCGCATCTGCTTGAAGCCACACTACCACATCACAGCCAGAGCTACAGACTTGTGGACGGGTAAACTAGAACGAGTTGCAGATGGACAGACAGTCAGACAGCATTGCAGCCAGAGTGAGTCTAAACAGAATGAATTGCAGATTCATAGCCAGAAAGGTACAGCATTGCACATGGATAGGAAGCCAGAGTCACACGGACAGCCAGTTCAGCCACAGAATTACACATGGAAAGAAAGCCAGCCAGCTACAAAGTTGCACATGGACATGCAGACAGCGCCACACACAGTTGCAGACAGACACAATTTAAAATAGACAGCCTCCCAGTCAACCAGTTGCAGATGGTCAGTCAGTCAGAGTTGAAGCCAGAGTCTAAACAGAACGATTTGCAGATTTACAAACAGCCAGTGTTGTAGATGGTTCGGGAGTGTGGTGCAAGCTAGATCATCTGTTACATAAATCAAATCTTTAGGGTTAGTTGATGGGGAGATTTTAGGTCTTCTTTGCAAAGAGAGCTACGTCTAAAAGTTGGACAGACGGACACACAAAGTTGCAGATGGACAAAGAAGAAGAAGGATAGACAGAAATGATAATAGATAAAATAAATAGATAAAAAGAATTAGCTTACAATAGATTGTGTCCTAATTTCCATATCTGGCAACCCGGGGTGTGGCAGTAGGACAGGGGGGTGGGGGAGTGGGGCAATGGGGCGGGATAGGAAGCTACAGCACAACCAGAGATCCGCTCCGTACCTGACCCCTCAAAGACCACCATACAGGTAGAAGCACTGCGCTGGAGCTGAAACCTGTATGTTTCTTTAATATCTGGAGACACATCCTGATCATTTTATCAGTTAGTACAGAAAATGTAACACTTAATGACTTTTAACTGATCAGATGGAGGTTTGTGATTTCTACTAGAGTTTAGAAGTCGTCAGCCCTTAAACTCAGGTCTCTAAATGAGTTTAATGAAGTGGACATTTGGAGTCAGATGAACTTCACACTGTGAGGTATGGCTGTGTCTAACAGTCCGACTGTGTGTGTAAGGTGTAGCTCTAGGGCAAGGCCTCCTCCTGCCACCAGGGGGAGGCCCAGAGTCACCCCAGCCAGTGATTGAGCCCAATTCCCTACACCTGGGCAGTAGGCTATATAGGCACACAGATCCACTTGCCCCACTGCTGGATCTTTTGATTCTGGTGGTGTGTGTATCTGTGTGCCTGTGTAGTCTCGAGGTGAAGGCTGAGTGTGTGTCACTCCCCTTCGTGTGTGTCCCTCCCGAGTCTGTTTCCCGGTGTCTGTGAAGTGTGTGTGTCTGTGTGTGTGTGTGCGTGTAGCACTCATACACTTGTGTACCAGAGGAAGGCAGGAGTGTCTGTCTTCCCTGGTGTGTGTGTCTGTGTGTGTGTGCGCGTAGCACACATACACTAGTGTTACAGAGGAAGGCAGGTGTCTGTCTTCCCTGTAACTTCTCAGTTTTCTGGTTTCTTTTGGGAGATCCTTTTTGCCCTCAGTTGTATTTCCCTCTAGAGTTAAAGAGGTAGCCAGTTCTCCCCTGGCGTCCTTCGTTTGTTTATTAAACCCATCTCTTTTTAAGTCTCATTTGTTGGCCGTTTTCATAACTGCCGCTTTGGTGAAGCGGCAGAGCGTCAGTCTCGCAACGCGGCGGCCTGGGTTCGAGTCCCGAGAAACTTTACTTTTCATTTCCGGTTTACCTGCTCTAAGATTGAAAGACTCTGCACTTGGGCCCATTGGTCACGTGATCGTGGTAGCTCACTCAGTAGCGCGTCGGCCCGCCAACACGACGCCCTGGGTTCAAACCCTGTTGTAAGTGAGCACCACATTACAGAAAGATCCAGCCAAGACATGGACCCAGCAGAGATGTTCAATCTAGAGCAGGTAAAAGTCACTCTAGCTAGTCAGGGGGTGACTGTGGGGAGGCATGAGCAGGCCCTGCAGCAGATTCTTTCTCAGCTGCAGGGTCTGACAAATCTAGTAGCCCAGCACACTCCTGAACCTCCCCAGGAGGAGGCTGCCCCTGCCCGAGCAGCCGTGATTCCTTATGCTGAGCCCCCTCTACCAGCCCCAGAGCGCTATGCTGGTGAACCAGGAGGATGTAGAGGGTTCCTCCTTCAGTGTTCACTGGCTTTCGAGCTGCAACCATCCCACTTTTGTGCTAAGGTGGCATACATCATCTCTCTCCTCACCGGTAGGGCATTAGCCTGGGCCACCCCGGTGTGGGAGCACCAACCCCACGTATGTGCCTCCACGGCCCAGTTTGCGGCTGCGCTGTTGCAGGCTTTCGACCTTCCGCTCTGTGGAGAAGAGGCAGGGTCCCGCCTCCTGCACCTGCGTCAGGGAAAAAGGTCGGTGGCTGAGTATGCCATCGAATTCCGCCCGCTATCGACGGAGAGTGGATGGAATGCCAGCGCTCTCACCTCGGCTTTCCACTATGGTCTCGGTGAAGAGCTCAAGGATGAGCTGGCCTACCGTGACCCTCCCACCTCCCTCGATCGACTCATTGAGCTGGCCCAACGGGTTGATAACCGCCTCGAGGAGAGGCGAAGGGCGCGGAGTACCAAAGCCCCTCGAGCTTCTCATGGCCCACCGGCTGTCTCTGGCTCTTTTAGGGGGTTAGAGGAGCCTCCTGATGGTGGTGTCCAGCCCATGCAGTTGGGGCACACTCGCCTGCCACGGCAGGAGCGCGAAGCCCGCATGCGTGAGGGCAGGTGCCTCTACTGTGGGGTCTCGGGGCATCTCCGTTCTGCTTGCCCCGAGCTCTCTGGAAAAGCCAAATGTCCGGCAGGGCAGGGGAGACCACTGACTGACCTGACGCTTCTCCCTCGGGCCCAGGGGGTATTCCTCAATGCCACACTAGCGTCAGGGATGTTTGAGGTCCGCTTGCCTGCCTTCTTGGACTCTGGAGCGGCAGGAAATTTTCTGGATGCTGGCCTCGCCAGGAAGCTGGCCCTGCCGCTGGTCCCCTTAAGGGAGCCTATGCCCATAGCAGCTATAGATGGCCGGTCACTGGAGCCCGGGGTGGTGTCCCACCAAACCCACCCTCTTACGCTGCGAGTCGGTCCTCACACCGAGCGGATAGTGTTTTTCATCATCAGTGCTCCCGACTTGCAGTTGGTTCTGGGTTTCCCCTGGCTCCAGCGGCACAACCCCCATGTGGACTGGCTATCTCGGTCTGTCTTGGCATGGGGGCCAGCTTGTCAGTCCTCCTGCCTCAAGGCCCCAGGGGCTACTGTGGCTACCGACACCGTTCCTGAAGGTTTTGACCCCTTGCAAGTGCCGAAAGAGTACTGGGACCTTCGGGAGGTGTTCAGCAAACGACAGGCCCAATTGCTGCCCCCCCACAGACCTTTTGACATTGCCATCAACCTCCTCCCTGGCACTACCCCCCCTAGGGGTAGGCTGTTCTCGTTGTCGGCGCCAGAACGCCAGGCAATGGAGAACTATGTCCAGGAGGCCCTGGCCTTGGGGTTCATTCGGCCGTCCACTTCCCCAGCCGGAGCCGGCTTCTTCTTTGTGGGGAAGAAGGACGGGGGTTTGAGACCCTGTATTGACTACAGGGGTCTCAACAAAATAACCACCAAGGACCGCTACCCATTGCCCCTCATGACCTCAGCCTTTGAGGCACTGCAGCAGGCCTCCATCTTCACCAAGCTGGACCTGCGCAGTGCCTACAACTTGGTTAGGGTCAAAGAGGGTGATGAGTGGAAGACGGCGTTTATCACTCCGTCTGGGCACTACGAGTACCTCGTCATGCCATTCGGGTTGATGAACGCACCCGCTGTCTTCCAGCGCTACATCAACGAGGTCCTCAGGGAGGCATTGGACAGGTACGTGTTTGTATACTTAGATGATATCCTCATCTATAGTAGGTCTGTAGACGAACACGTCACCCACGTCCGCCGGGTTCTCCAATTGCTCCTGGAGAACCACCTGTTTGTGAAAGTAGAGAAATCTCATTTCCATGCGCAGACAATCTCCTTTCTGGGCTTTGTTGTGTCCCACAACACCCTGCACATGGACCCGGCCAAAATCAAGGCCGTGGACAACTGGCCGCGTCCAACCTCTTTGCGCCTAGTCCAACGCTTCCTGGGGTTCGCCAATTTCTTCCGTCGGTTTGTGAGGAACTTTGGCTCCGTGGCAGCCCCTTTGACCGCCTTAACAAGAAAAACATCAGGGAGGTTCGTCTGGTCCACGGAAGCCCAGGAGGCGTTCGACACGCTAAGGCGCCTGTTGACCACGGCCCCGGTTCTCCAATTGCCTGACTCAGAACTCTCGTTCCTTGTAGAGGTGGATGCCTCTGAGGTAGGCGTGGGGGCTGTCCTCTCCCAGCGGTCTGGTCCTGGCCAGAAGCTGCACCCCTGTGCCTACTTCTCTCACCGCCTCACCCCTGCGGAACGGAACTACGATGTGGGTGACCGTGAACTGCTAGCAGTAAAGCTGGCGCTGGAGGAGTGGAGACACTGGCTTGAGGGAGCAAAACATCCCTTTCTGGTCTGGACGGACCACAAGAATTTGGCCTACATCCAGCAGGCCAAACGTCTTAATCCGCGCCAGGCCAGGTGGGGATTGTTCTTCACTCGGTTTGATTTCATACTGTCATTCCGACCAGGCTCGAAGAACACCAAGCCCGATGCTCTCTCTCGCCAGTGGGAGCCCCCTCCTCAATCAAACACACCCACGACTATAGTCCCCAAAACCCGGATCGTGGCGCCCGTCCGATGGGGACTGGAGGACGCAATCAAGCGGGCTCACATTACTGAGCCTGATCCGGGTGGTGGCCCCCCGGATCGGCTTTATGTACCCGGGCCTGTAAGGGAACGGGTGCTTCAGTGGGGCCATGCGTCCTCCCAGGCAGCACACCCAGGGACTACGCACACGCTCGAGCTTCTGCGGCGGCGGTTTTGGTGGCCCCGCATGGAACAAGACGTACGAGCTCATGTGGCCTCATGTTTGGTGTGCTCCCAATATAAAGACCCCAGAACCAGGCCCACTGGTCTACTACTTCCGTTGGCCGTCCCCTCACGTCCTTGGTCCCACCTGTCCCTTGACTTTATCACTGGGTTGCCCCGGTCACGTGGCAACACGGTGATTCTAGTCATTGTGGACCGGTTCTCCAAGGCTGGCTGCTTTGTGGCTCTCCCAAAGCTGCCAACCGCTAAGGAGATGGCCGAGCTGGTGCTCCACCAGGTGGTCCGGGTTCACGGACTCCCCTCCGACATCGTGTCAGACCGTGGGCCTCAATTTACCAGCCGGTTCTGGGGGGCCTTTTGTCGACTACTGGGGGCAGAGGCCAGCCTCTCATCTGGCTTTAACCCCCAGTCTAATGGCCAGACAGAGAGGGTCAATCAAGACCTGGAGCGCACCCTCCGCTGTCTGGCCTCCTCGTCCCCGTCTACCTGGTCTGATCAACTCATTTGGGCGGAGTATGCACATAACACCCTCTGGCACTCATCCCTGGGAATGTCCCCCTTTGAGTGCCAGTATGGATATGCTCCGCCCATGTTCCCCGGACAGGAGACGGGGACGGGGGTTCGTTCGGCAGAACAGCTAGTCAGGCGCTGCCGTAAGACCTGGCAGAAGGCCCGCAAGTCCCTTCTGTCTGCGAAAGCTGCTCAGAAACGCTACGCTGACAGGAGGCTGTTGCCGGTTCCCACTTATCGCCGTGGGCAACGGGTTTGGCTTTCAGCTAAGGATCTGCCCTTACGTGGTGCCCCTCGCAAGCTGGCTCCTCGTTACATCGGGCCGTTCAAGATCCTTCGACGGGTCAATCCTGTTGCCTACCGCCTTGCCCTTCCCCCTTCGATGCGCATTAACCCCACCTTCCACGTGTCCCGCCTCTAGCCGGTCTTGTGTTCCGTGGGTTCCACCGATCCGCCGGGCCCGCGTACAGTTGGCGGTGCGCCAGCATACACTGTCAAGCGCCTTCTGGACGTCCGGCGGGTCCGAGGCGGGCTCCAGTACTCTGGGTTATGGCCCAGAGGAGCGGTCCTGGGTGCCCTCCCGCCACATTCTGGATCCCGGGCTCGTCCGGGCATTTCGTCGGGACCGTGCTGCTGGGTTGGGGACGTCGGGTGCCGCCCCTCGGGGGGGGTCCTGTAAGGGGTAGCTCTAGGGCAAGGCCTCCTCCTGCCACCAGGGGGAGGCCCCGAGTCACCCCAGCCAGTGATTGAGCCCAATTCCCTACACCTGGGCAGTAGGCTATATAGGCACACAGATCCACTTGCCCCACTGCTGGATCTTTTGATTCTGGTGGTGTGTGTATCTGTGTGCCTGTGTAGTCTCGAGGTGAAGGCTGAGTGTGTGTCACTCCCCTTCGTGTGTGTCCCTCCCGAGTCTGTTTCCCGGTGTCTGTGAAGTGTGTGTGTCTGTGTGTGTGTGTGCGTGTAGCACTCATACACTTGTGTACCAGAGGAAGGCAGGAGTGTCTGTCTTCCCTGGTGTGTGTGTCTGTGTGTGTGTGCGCGTAGCACACATACACTAGTGTTACAGAGGAAGACAGGTGTCTGTCTTCCCTGTAACTTCTCAGTTTTCTGGTTTCTTTTGGGAGATCCTTTTTGCCCTCAGTTGTATTTCCCTCTAGAGTTAAAGAGGTAGCCAGTTCTCCCCTGGCGTCCTTCGTTTGTTTATTAAACCCATCTCTTTTTAAGTCTCATTTGTTGGCCGTTTTCATAACTGCCGCTTTGGTGAAGCGGCAGAGCGTCAGTCTCGCAACGCGGCGGCCTGAGTTGGAGTCCCGAGAAACTTTACTTTTCATTTCCGGTTTACCTGCTCTAAGATTGAAAGACTCTGCACTTGGGCCTGTTGGTTACGTGATCGTGGTAGCTCACTCAGTAGCACGGCGGCCTGGGTTCAAACCCTGTTGTAAGTGAGCACCACATTACATTACATAATGATCCTTTCTGGTAAAATACATCATCTTACAGATATTCCACAAACAATACTAATTAATAATATAGAGAACTCTAAGTGAAGCACTGAGATCTGCAGAAGAACAAGTGACCGAAAGGAACTAGACCAGGCGGCGGATGACTACATTTTGAGGACACGCTGATGAAGTTCAGCTCAATCAGGCTGGAGGGAGAAGGTCCGCTATCAGAGAGAGGAGAGTGAGGCTTTATCAACGGTGGAGGAAACTAGTCTGAATCCCAGCACTTCAATGTATGTAGGCTACAATAATCACTTCCATGATATTAAAATATTAAATAAGAAGATAAAGCTCCCATTAGTTTATTGTTGTTGTAGATTGTTAGTTAATTAAGAAGGACGTTGGCAGATCTAGCTAGATAGTTGGGTAGCTCGGCTAATTAGCTGTTAGCTTTCACTGAACTCCAGCTTTCCTTCCTCACAGTTTATTCAGGTCAGAGAGCTTTTAGACAACAAATCCACGCCCTTCCATCAGAGTTTTATACGAGTGTCTAAATGTAGATTTAGTCTCCTTCACCAGCACTAACTCTTCTGATAAGTCTGTTTTTGTTCAGCAGTAAGAAGATAGTAAATGAATGAAATTAAAATATTTAGTTTAGAATAAACTGCCTTAAAACTGGTGCAAAGGAACAAAACCCTGTGATATTGAACTTATTTGTGAATAGAGGATAGAGGTAAGCTTTAGTGTTTCAGGATTCTTCGATATGTCCAAAGACATTTAGTTATTTCCAGCATTTTTCTGTATGATGTTGAAACAGTTGTTTCATTGGAGAAATGGTGCTGAGCTGCTAATGCAGGTGAGGGCTCTTCATCTCTGTGAGAGCAGCTTAGCTTGAGGACTAGCTAGCTAACTACCATGTGTTCAGTGAAAGATCAGCATTTTTATTAATGGAAACACAAATAACTAAAGAAAGAAATCAACAGTGAATAGAAAGTCATTTGCATGAAATCATACAGAATTTTCTCTGTGGAGGATATTTCATTATTTTTACTTAGAAAACAAAGCAGGATTTCTCAGTCAGGGAGCTTAAGCTCATAGAGGAGGATTTTCTAATAAAAATGTGCCTCAGCTCTTTGTCTACTGGATAAGCTTGACTTTGGGCTTAAGTTATCTCGCTAATCTGAGAAATCCTGCTTTGTGAAATTCCCTCCAGGAGTGGCTAAATGTTTACATAGGATACATCTGATTTTGTTAGATGAACAGAATTACTAAACACATTTGATTGATTTTGTTGCTCTTGGTGTGCAGGTATCCCACCAATGCAGAGTATCTCCAAGTTACCAAAGCTTTAATGGTGAAGAGCTCTTTCCTGAGGGATGTTGAGGAGAGCGGTTATGTAAGTTTGTTTAAGAATGATTTTATTATGGTTGATCACAAAAGAGTAGTTGGTGTAATATTGGTGGAGAGAGGCCCACATTGAGGTATCACATGAAAAGTACAGGGAGACACAACCTAAAGGTGCACATATTTGTCACTGTACACTGTACAGCGAAATGTGTCCTCCGCATTTAACCCATCTGGTAGTGAACACACACTCACACACACACATGTGTTAGGGGCAGTGAGTACACACACACACACCCAGAGCGGTGGGCAGCCAACTCCAGCGCCCGGGGAACAGAGAGGGTAAAGGGCCTTGCTCAAGGGCCCAACAGTGGCAGCTTGCCGAGCCCGGGAATCGAACCCACAACCCTGTTATCAATATCCCGGCGCTCTAACCGCGGAGCCACCACTGCCCCTTGCAACCTGATGTGTTGATTGTAAAGGACCACATGAAGAAGACCTTTGAAGACTCTTGGAAGATTCTCAGGGGTAAGTGGAAAAAAGTAATGGTAAAAGAGGTAAAACAGTATAGCCATCAAATGTGATGTAATGAACCAACTTCATATGAATAATTGTGTCTTTTATAGTCTATTATAAATATTTATGACTGTTCTAGGTTTTTTACTCTTCACTACTGCCTTCATCTCTACACTTTATTGCAACATCATAATGAAGCTTTTGTGTGTTTTCTGCTTTTGTCTTACAGTGTATGATGAGGTTGATGACATTCATCCTGTGATGGTGAACATTTGTCACCGCTTCAGCTGAAACAGTGCTGGGAGTTTTCCTCTAAAGGACTCCTAGGTGATCTTCAAGAGATGCTCAGCAAAAGTGTAAGCACCCCACTTTCATCTCCACCAGCAGACCTACAGAAGACTCTTAAATTCAGTGATGCTCTCAGAGGTGTACAGGTTCAAGGGGAGGTGCTTCAGTGTGTGTCTAATATTACACTAAATTATGTAAGTACTCCCCTGATGATGTTGGTGTAACGGGCCGTCTGCATACTGAAGTGATTCCATTGTTTTGGAAAGTCACATACTTACTAAACATAGACGCTGTGTGGGTTCTGTGTGGAAAAATGTAGCTTCTGGTTTCTGGTGGGTGTTTGTCTTTTTAATAAGGCTGATATTGTCTTATATAAGTGGAACCTACATTATGTACATTTTGCCGTGTCAGGATGAAATATGATTTTTGTAGCTGGTATAATAAAACCTTTTTACGTAGTTTCATTGTTTTATTTGCTGTTAATATCATATTGTAATGGTATGGAGTGCAGTTTCTTTTAATTTAATCTTCATAAACATTGTTCATGTTTTTCTGTTTCTGTTGCTCTTTCAATTAATGCTAAAGTTCAATCTGTTTACTATTTACTTTCTGTAAATAAACAGTATAGAAAGACATTTTGATCATGAGTGGATATTTCTGGTACTCTTTAGTCACAGGAGTGCTACCTCTAAAAGCACATGCTGGCGCCTTTTGCAGAGGAGACACAGTTGTACCATAGTTTAATGGTGCATTTTAGCCTCTTGGGAAACTTAATAGAACCTTAACTGGTACAAAAAAGTACTTGTGCTGAAAGGTTCTCTGTAGTATCTCAATAGGGTACAATAGTGTGCACTATATAAGTGAGAATCCCTCAACTGACTACACAATAGAAACACCTATATCTGTATGCTGTTCATCGACTTTTCCTCTGCCTTCAAAATGGTCATTCCCACCAGACCTGGAAATCAACACCTGCATTTGTAATTGGGTCTTGGGACATCCTAATAAAAAGACCCCAGTATGTGCGGTTGTGTAGTCCTGTGTCCTGCAGAGACTCTGTGTGACAGTGGAATACGGCAGCTCCACTGTGGCAGATTGAGGCTCTGCAATAGGTGGTGAGAAATGCTCAGGACATCTTATCTGGCACAAGGTCCCCTTCCATGAGAGACGTTCCTCACCAGCACTGTGTGTGGAAGGAGATTGCAGCTTCATTAGGGACACCTTTCACTCCAGCCACACACTGTATAACCACCTACCATCCAGGAGGAGATGAAGAAACCAGTGAGATGAGACTGTCAGTGTTTGTGTTGTAATATTTCACATTAAAATCTAGGACAGTCAGTTCTCTCATTTCTTGGAAAAGTCCTCTTTATGAAAGTTGGCAGTAGTTTAGTGTTTTGATAAACTTTAGTTTAGTTCATGAAGTAATGTGAAGGAAAGGACACTCTCCATGTCTGGCATGGGTGATGGTCTGGCAGTGTGTTAATGGAGGGAAAGGGTGGTGTGCACACCATCAGCTGATTGGAACCACAACTGAAGGAGCTTTTCTTTTCACAGTTGAGGCTTTTATTATCATTTTAGCTCTGTATAAGTAAACAGTGAAATGAAATGATGATTTTCCCAGAAAAAGGTGCAGAGAATAAAAACAATACAGTACAGGACAGACAGCAGAAAGTGCAGCATGCAGACAATACAATAAATACAATAAATACAATAAATATAATAAATACGACTCAATTCTAAATAGAGGTATTCAGTGTAAGGTGCATAGAAATTTAACATGCCGTGACATCATATGCAGACCGCTG
This sequence comes from Salminus brasiliensis, assembly GCF_030463535.1. Lineage (NCBI taxonomy): Eukaryota > Metazoa > Chordata > Actinopteri > Characiformes > Bryconidae > Salminus > Salminus brasiliensis. The sequence goes on along the minus strand of NC_132889.1, from coordinate 21,241,586 downwards.
ATAACACACATGAAACATGAAACACAGCAGGTACTGAGGTAGTAAGTATAGAATATATAAATAAGATAAATAGACGCAGACATTAAAATGCAATGGACAGTGGGGGTCCTTTTACAATGCTGCTGGTCTCACGGGTGCAGCATGTGATTTCAATGTCTGTAACAGAGGGGAGAGAGACCCCTATGATGATCTCAGCTGTCCTCACTATTCTCTGTAGGGTCTTGCGGCCTGAGGCATTGCAATTCCCAAACCAGGCGATGATGCAGCTGCTCAGGATGCTCTCCACAGTCCCCCTGTTGAACATGGAGAGGATTGGAGGAGGAAGATGAGGAAGCACACTAAAATAAGACCCCCACAGTAAGGTCACACTAACGAGAGCACACATAGATAAATTGGCAACAAACTGACATTTAGGTTTTTAGTCTGTACTGAATTCAAGAAGGTTAATTTATGAAGTAAAATAACACAGTGATGCTGCCATATGAACAGTGAGACATGTGCCTATTCAGTTGATTAACCACTGATCATCATCAGCCTAACATCTGCTGCAGTGCTGAATCCCACTACCAACATATCACCTGTGACCCTGCCTCTCCACCTGCCTCTCCTCTCTCTGACAGCTAGTGTTTTCATTAAAAAACATCCGGATTTAACCATCTTCTTCTCATCTCGCCCTAAAGATCTTGGTCATGTAACAGATGATCTGCAGACTGTGCTCCATTGTGCTCTACAACTATTTGTCTGTCATTCCCTCCCCATCTGCCTGTGTGTCTAGCTATCCTTCCACAACTCTCTCTGTCTGACTTGCTAAAATACTGCCTCTCTGTCTGGCAGTCCACAACGGTCTCTGTCTGTCTGTCTGGCCCTCCCCAACTGTCTGTGATTCTGTTTATGTTTCCCTCTCTCTCTCTGTCTGTCTGTTTCTCTCCATAAAAGTCTCTGACTGTCTATTTTTCCACAACTTTGTATGTCTGTCTGTGTATCCTTTCAACATCTGTCTATCTGTCTGTCTTTCTACAACTTTCTAAACACACTGTGGTCAGAGACGGGAACCTCTCGGCCTACCTCAAGGTTCCAAAGAATTTAATTCTCGGCGTCAAACTGAGCGTCGAAGCCCCTTTACTTAACCCTACGCTCTCCACTCATTTCCGCCATGACATGATCAGGAAAGCACAGATGCCTGTACATCACATGGCAGGAGAAGCTTTGTACAGGCACACTAGGTAAGGGCTGGGGGCCACAATTTAGTTAGGTGGTTATCTCTTTGCTAGGCAGGTAAGCTGTTCATTTTTTATTCATGCTCCACTCAGGTGTTCACAAAGGTTTTCCCCATAAAAAGTGCTAATGTGGTTAATGTCTAGTGATGGCTTTAAACGTGTTGAGGTTAAGTAGACTGTACTAGTATGTGCCTCTATTTATAACCATTGCAGTTTCTCGGTTTGGCCACATGAGGGCATCCAAGCTCCATCTTCAGAAAATCCCAACGTGCTCTCAACCTCTGTGTCGTTCTCAGCAGGTCAGTATGAAGGGGAAAGCTCCTCACTGTACAGAGGAGCCCTTTTCTATTGAACTGAAGGACTTCTGTGTCCTTAATAATGAGGGAAACTGAGGCTGACGTTTAAAGACACTGTGTGATGCTCTCGAGTACAGAAGTCATTGTTGTGTGTATTTACTTTATAAAAGTGAAATCCAAGGACTAAACATCCTTCACCCAAATACTTGCAAAAGCAATTTTCTAAGAAAAGCGTTTATATTGTCTAGTGATGACTTTAAATGTGCCGAGGCAGATTAAGTAGACTGGACTAGATATGACCATTTTAATGTGAAATTAAATTAAATTAAAACACGAACCAACAACACTGACAATGTTTTCTCAATGTTTTTATTATGTTTATTTCCAATGACTTGAATTATTTTAGATAGATGGTTCCCCTTTTAAGTCATGGTTCCTTTTAAGGTTTCTTCCTCTTGATCTGAGGGAGTTTTTCCACTGTTCTCCGGGTCTCTATAAAGCTGCTTTGTGACAAAAGTGATATATGAATAAATTTAAATTTAATTTAATTAAATTAACACACACACACACACACAACCTCCATATAAAACTGATAATATATTAATGTTAACTAAAACACTTCAAACACCAATCCCCCCACGGCAATGCTAAAACTACCATTTTCAAGAAACAGCTTCACAAATAAACATGGGTTTAACATTTAAACAGCAGATGTTTGTATCATGGCAATTTTAAAAAGCCAGCATGTCATTTATGAACAGGACAGAACTGATGAACATGTCCTTCAACCATGAAGATGAAGAAACTGCATTGCCATTTCTGCATTCCTCTGTCTTTAGACTAAATTCTTCATTTAAACAAACAGATTCTCATCAGCTGAAGGTGAGTCAAGAGCTTGATGCTCCAGTCTTTGTCACCTGTGAGACAACATGCATGGAAAATGCCACCCAGACCCACAAAGTGTCTCTGTTTAGTATTTACTAGACCTTCCAAAACAATAGAACCATTTCATTATGCAGACGGCCTATAGAAATCATCAAAGGAATATTTACCATCATTTACTGTAATAGTAGTTACATGTTGGATCACCTTCCCTTGAACCAGTACATCTCTGACAGCATTGCTGAATTGAAGAGTCTTCTGTAGGTCTGCTGCTGGTGAGATGGAAATGGTGTGCTTACACTTTAGCTGAGCATATCGTCAAAATCTCCTCAGAGTCCTTTAGACAAAATCATTGGTTCCTTCTGATTAGTTTAATTGGTGGAGATTTCAGACTTTGATAGCTCCACCAGTTTGTACAGAAGTCTCTGTAGCTACTGTATAATAAGGCTTAGTATGTAAAGACTTTCTGCATTCAGAGTTTAAACAAATAAATGAATCAAATATTTAGATTTGACCATATCTGAGTTATATATAACTCACTGCAGAATTAGGTTTATAGAACTATAGGATCAAGTGTAAATGTGTGCTTTCCAGCAGGTAAAGTGTTTATTATTTTGATTTAATGCTGTGCAGTAAAAATGACTGAAAAACTTTTTGGTCATTCTTTTTCATTTTAAAAACAGATCAAAAATTAAAGATTGATGATTATTTCATTTTCATTTCATATTCTAACTTCCATAGAACATAAAAAACGAATTATATATATATAGCTCTATCTTTTAGCACACTACTGCACATTTCATCTGACCTATCCAAAGTGCCTCACAACACTCCTGTCACTACTTCAGACAGAAGTTCTGCAGGATGCCATTCATGATCGGGATGCAGCTTCATCCTACAAAAAAGCTTTGTCAGCGTGGAGAAAGATCATTGGTGAGTAGTGAAAAGTGCCCAGTGGTCAAGCAGCAGTGGCTATCATTGTCAGCAGGGTGTAACAAATTCTAACAGTTACAGAGCTGGTTGTTTACTAAGTTTGGTGTTTCAGAAATTCAGCTGTGTTAGATATCTTATTTAATAAAACTACTCTTCGAGGTTTGATTGTTAAAAATAAAACAGTGTAACACATTCAGGAACATGGAGTTATTTAGTTTAACTAAGCTAAAAGTGAAATGTTACTTTTTGTTGAAGTTTAAAAACAGGTTGACTCACCAGCACCATGTATAATGCATACATGTCTTTCATTAAGTGCTATGTAGCAGCATTTCTACCTATTTTAATGTCTCTGGAGTTTGTACCATACTGGATGTGCTTGTTTTTACTGTTCCTCATGTTGAGTACAACATTATGAAATATGAAATCATTATTATAAAATTACAGTCTTAAATTAGAATTACTTAGAAGTAATTTTTGTTTATTTAAACTCCATACTGAGTGTAAAGAACATTAAATGATTCTAATTTTATTTTTTTAACAAATGAGCTTTAATAAAAAAGCTTAAAACAAGATTAGTTTTCTAGTTTTGTCACTTTATGGATGACTTTTATGATTTGTGATCAAGTGAGTCTCTAAACCTAGTCATAATGCCTTACAATGATTTATTTTTACTGTTTTTTGAGATTACAGGATCATTTACAGTGCAGTTTCTCACTATATTGGCAGATAATTTTGCTTGATTCAATCATTTCTTTTCTTATTTTGCTTTTATTCATCTTAGTTTTTGACACTGATGTTTTGCAGTGCATTGGTGCTGTGGGGACAGTGGAAATGTAGTGTAGACTATAGACATATGAAACAGTAGTAAGATAAATATACTGTAAGATAAATATATTGAGGGGAACAGGCAGTTTTAGCAGTGTTCTTTAAAGCTTGTCTACCATAGCAACAGTTACTAATGACAGAACAAAGGGCATGGACAGGTGAATTATGACATCACAGGGTTGGAAGTGTATAAATGGCAGGAGCATCTTCACTCGGCTCATTCGCAGCTTTCTGCTGTTGGAGATCAGCTGCTCCTTTAAACATGAGCTTTGAGTGCATCCCCCCATCCTGGCAGACAGCCAGCCAGAAAAAGCCAGGATACAGCTTCGATGTGAAAGATCCAGGAAACTTCGAAGCTCGATTGAGGGCAATGATAGCGGCTCAGGCCAACGACAGTAAGACGAGTGAGAGAGAGACAGACAGTGAGAAGAGCAAGAAGAGAAGGAGAGAGACAGACAGTGAGGAGAGCAAGAAGAGAGGGAGAGAGACAGACAGTGAGAAGAGCAAGAAGAGAAGGAGAGAGACAGACAGGGAGAAGAGCAAGAAGAGAAGGAGAGAGACAGACAGGGAGAAGAGCAAGAAGAGAAGGAGAGAGACAGACAGGGAGAAGAGCAAGAAGAGAAGGAGAGAGACAGACAGTGAGAAGAGTAGGAAGAGAAGGAGAGAGACAGACAGGGAAAGGAATACTAAGAGAAGGAGAGAGACAGACAGTGAGAGGAAGGTGAAAAAGAGGAGAGAAGGAGGAGAACAGAGCTCAGGGCGATCTGTCTGCAGAGACACTACTCCTGCTGAGGAGAGCCAGTCCAGTCTAAAGACCACACCCAAACAGAGACTGGTTCACAGACTGAATCAGGAAGTCCAGGTCCTCCACAAACTCGGCCCCAGAACTGCTGAAGTCTGTTCAGCAAATAAAAAAACTAAAGATCTGCTGAAGTTAGAACTACAGCCAAGTCAGGAGCACAAACTAACCAGACAGTCCAGTTCAGAGTCCGACTGCATTCACTCCTGCACAGATAAGTGGTGCCTGATGAATTTCGTGAATCAGCTGGGCCTTAAGCTTTCAACCCGGAAGTGAACTAGAGGCCCTCAAACCACCTGCAGCTGTAGAGGAGACTAGAGGAAAGTCAACAGAAACAGAAACAGTCTGATGAAGCTCAGAGAAAATCAGAGGACAGTCAAAGGGAGTCAGAGAAGTGAGGGTGTCAGAGGAAGGCCAAAGGAAACTGTAGAATGTAATAGAGAGTCAGAGGACAGACCGAGGAAACTCATTGAAAGTTAGAGGAAGTCGGAGGCCAGTCAAAGGAACGTCTGATGAAATGAGAGGAAAGTCAGAAAGAGTCAGAGGAAGTGAGAGGAAATACAGAAGAAGGTCAGAGGAAGTTAGACACAGTCTCCAGATCAGTGTGCAGGCATTGTTGGTCCACCTGTAACTTAAAGCTCCTCTGCCTCTGATCCAGACTCTGAGAGTTGCCTCCCATACCTCCTCTGCATAGCAAACCACACCTCAACAGAGCGCTCAGCTCTAAATTCAGGATGAGGCTTGAGACGTTGTGCTGGTTCAGCTTCCTGTGAGGCTATAGTTGCTGTCTAGCTAACAAGACTCAGGTGTGCTAAGTGGATCTGGAGCCAGTGACACAGAGCACTGTAGAGTGGGAGGGGCATAGCCAGAGGGGGCGGACCATTCTTTCTCCTAATTGGATTTACTGTGCTCTTGTTTTGGATCCAGTGTCGACCAGAAGAGGATGGGTTCCCCTTTTGAGTCTTGGTTCCTCTCATGGTTTCTTCCTCCTGCTCTGAGGGAGTTTTCTCTTTCCACTGTTGCCCTCGGCTTTCTCAAAAGAGGCTCGGACACGGATTTCTGTAGAAGCTGCTTTTAAAAAAAAACCTCAAACTTAATATATAATCAAACTTGACTTGATGAGCGGTCAAGAAGCCGTTACTGGCTAAAGGAAATATCTTAATGGTCGTATTGACTGGAGAGTAAATCAGTAAAAGGTGATCTCTGACTTACACAGTACTGCACCGGCTCATTACTGTTCACTAACAGCTAATAAACAGCTCATGTTTATTCATGTGCTTCCAGTGTTGATGATTTCAGATGCTTCAATAATTCAGAATTGCTTCAGAATGTTGAAAGAGATGCAGTATATTAAAGGCAGATATTAAGAAGTAAAGAGTGGTCAGTAAAGAGTTCTGGCACAGAGCTGCTGCCACTTATTTCCATTTCTGACTGAAACCTGCTCACACTACCGCTCACATTCACAGCCAGTGATGAACCTCCAGAAGGGCTGGAGTGATGGGCTTTTTGACAAAGCTGGTCACACCTACTGGAAATCAGACAGTTCATTAATAATAATTCATTTCTAATTGAGTTTGTGTTCAGTCTTTTCACCAGTGAAGTCTCGACCAATGGAAGATCTAGTTTAGCTGTATCTACTCAGGAACCACTGAGAAAACTATCCTGCTTGAATTTTCATTTTAAATTTTTCAATGATTTTGAAAACACTGGCTGTATGAACTCTACCATGTAAGTCGCTAAATTCACAGTTAGTGAGGAGCTGATTTTTCACCACCTGTTTTCAGTGTGTTTCCTCATTATTCAACGGGTTCCCCAAAGCACCCACCCTGTGGCCCTCCTAAATGCACCTAGGGGAATCGTGTACTACACAGACACTGAAAAAGAAGCATTTGGCTGCTTTCATGTGACTCTGAGGAAGCACATGCTAGCCGTCACACTCCCAGCAATAGTAGCAGGACTCTTCAATGTGCAGGACACATTCAAATCCACACTGAAAACGTACCTCTTCCCACAAGCCTTTGGTTAATCCTCCATCACAGGCCACTGACTTATGTGATCTTGAGCTTTGCAGTAAGTACATCCCACAAGCTACGTAACATAGAGGAACACACCCTGCAAAGAACAGCACAAACCACTGTCTTACCTTCATGGTCATACAGGCTCAGGTGCCTCACACAGCCTTTGTCTCTGGGTTGGCGCTAATTAGACCTCCATTAGAGCGTCAATATCCAAACCATCCAAAATGAGACATGTGCACATGCCCAAGTGCTAGATGTGTCCGTCTTTTCTGCATCATTGTAGGGTGTAGCCATGTTTCCAGAAGCTGCAGGGTAGAGTATGTTCTGAGATGAAGCTGCTGAGACTGGAATGCAGAGGCAAAGCATTTTAAAGTTCACAGCCCAACATCGTGCAGGACGCTTGGCATTTGCCAGTGAACACCAGGATTGGCAAATTTGAAACTGCTCTTTCACAGATGAAAGCAGCTTCACACTGAGCACATGTGACAGATGTCTGGAGACGCCGTGGAGAGCGATCTGCTGCCTGCAACATCCTTCAGCATGACCGGTTTGGCAGTGGGTCAGTAATGGTGTGGGGTGGCATTTCTTTGGAAGGCCGCACTGCCCTCCACGTGCTCGCCAGAGGTAGCCTGACTGCCATTAGGTCCCGAGAGATCCTCAGACCCCTTGTGAGACCATATGCTGGTGCGGTTGGCCCTGGGTTCCTCCTAATGCAGGACAATGCTAGACCTCATTTGGCTGGAGTGTGTCAGCAGTTCCTGCAAGATGAAAGCATTGAAGCTATGGACTGGCCTGACCGTTCCCCAGACCTGAATCCGATTGGGCACATCTGGGACATCATTTTTCGCTCCATCCACTAACGTCACGTTGCACCACAGACTGTCCAGGAGTTGGCGGTGTGTGTGTGTGTGTGTATACGGTATATATGAAGTTGGAGGTGGTTCCTACTGCATCATGGGGTATTTCCTCTGTGCATTCTTGCATCAAAGTGTGCATGTTAGCAGGCATTCATGACAAACTGTTGGCATCCATATTCTCTTTTCCGGGCGGTACTTTATGGAGAAATGGAAATCTGTCAATTCAGCAACCCACCTTGATGAGGTCATAGAGTGGACCAGCACTGTGAGAGAAATCCTTTATGTTTTGTCTATAATAATTCAAAGCCCCAGCATTCCTCTAAGCTCACCTACAGTGCTGTGTCCCTCTGCAAGAGCTCTCACTGCAGATGTATCAGCAGGGTCCGTCCTGCTTCCTTCTGTGGACACAATTTAACCAAGGTAACAGACTTCTGTCTTAACCCTTTCCTGCCTGAGTGGAACATTCCTTTTTCAGACACTATGTAACATAGTCATAGAAAAAAACCTTATGGTGTAAATACAGTACATAATACAGACAATATATACATACCATTATAACCAGGAGAATCAGTTTAAAATTATATGAAACATATATATGAACATTAAAATGTTCATGTAGCTCTTTTTTACCTCACTATTTTACTGTCAGCACACACTATAAACCAATGACAGTGTACGTCTTTAAAGGACTAAATTATACTAGTCATACTTTTCAGATAATACAGATAAAATGTATTTGACAAAATAAAAAGACAAAGATTTGTATTAGAAATATATACACTTCTCACCTATAAATAATTTCAAAACAACACATTAACATGAACATACTATCATTCCATAAAATCATTCAAGCTGTTTGATTTTCTTGCAGATAACTACAATACAGTTTAGCACTATTAAAGAACAATGAACAATGCATCACTCCATTAAACAAACCCTCAAATAATCCAGTTCAACAAGAAAAAGCTATTATTTGTTCAGGATAATCAGTGAACAATTCAGTAAACAGTTATGAGGCAACAGGATGAAAGGCAACAAAAATTTACTACATAATATTTAACAGACGATGCTCAAATGACCTCCTTCCAATGAACAAACACACACTGAACTTTGACCTGTGAAGAAAAAGAGACACAGAGAACATGTACACAAACACAGGGGTTGAGGACGGATGAGTGGAGCGGACAGTAGAAGACAGAAGCTCTATGTAGGTCTAACTGTGAAACTCATCTCCTTCACCAAGACTGAAACAGTTTCAATCTCAACTAAACTAAATCTTCTATCTTAACACTCAGGAGTCCTGCTTGCAGTCTTTATTTATTTTCTTTATTGAATTATTTGGGAATTTCTTACGATTAATCCTACATTGGTTCCCCACTCCTTGAGTCGGACCATAACGGTTGGTGATGTATAGAAGTTATTAAACCAAACTGTGTGATCTTGATTTTTAAATGGCTGCACAAGGTCTTCAATCACTTTTGTAGCCAAATCAGTTATGCACCCATCAAGACCACCTGTGTAGACATCAGAGTCTAAGGTATATCCCAAATCTGAAGTTGCAATCACCCACGATGTGAGTAGGTTTAGGTTTCATATACTGCTTGAATCCTGATCGACCTTTTGATTTTACCATCCTCTCGTCGATGCTCAGATTTTCATCAGCCTGGAAAAGCTGCTGACACTGGGTTTTGAGGTGGTCCATCAGGTAACGCAACTTCCTAAGATGATCTCAATTATTTTCTGTGGCAGGATCTAGAACATGGAGGGCTGCCATCAATTCCTTGAATTGGTCACAGGACATGAATAACTTGACCCATGAACCCTAAAAAGATCTGGTTCCCCAATATCTGTGAATGCTTGGGAGGGACCTGAAACCCATATAAATGAGGAGTCCAAGAAAACGGTCATCCGGGGTCACTCTCTTCCCGTGTCCCATGATGGTTCGCATAAGACCGCCGATTCAGTACAAGCTCCCACCCCTGTCAGCATATATGTTCACATACACAAATGTTACAAGTACCGCATGGCAGAACCAACATAACAGTTATACTCCTGCAAAACAGGAGAGAAATGATGAGGCAGGGCAGCTCTAAGCTCTGAGCGTTACAGAGTTCTCTACAGTTATGAGAAAGTTCAGAAACACCCATGAGCCGCCTCACCCCCTCGCCCTGCCACCTACTGGTACTGGAGAAGTATAACAAGCTATTTTTTAAAGCTAGAAACAGCATCTGTCTGTCCAAACACAAATCAAATATCACCTCTGACTCACTTTAAGGGAGTAAAGAAAATAAATAAATAAATACAGTACATACAGAAACAAATACATTTCACCATCAAATGAGACGACACTTCTGTGGGCGTCACACAAACACTTGGAATGTACTCACAAATAAGAGGTTGTTGGTTGATCCCTCTGCTTCCCCTTCATCCAGGAGCTCCACGTCCATGAAGTCCTCTTTAATACCTCGTCTGTGTTCTTTCTCCTGGCCCAAGCTCCGTCTAGTGTTCTGGTTTTCCTGAATACTGCTCAGCTTCCTCCCAGTCCCAGCTGTGTTACTGTGTCCAGTTTGAGTTTCTCAGGTTTTGATTGTGTTTCTGGTTCTGTCCATTAGATTGCTGTTCCCCCGGTTGTGCTTTGCTTTGTAGTGTCTGTTTACTTTTGCCCAGGTTACATTAAAGTCTTGCATCGTCCATCCCTGCCAGTGTTTCCTTGTGTTCACTGCCACATCTGACCAGGCATGAAAGTAACTATTATTATTATTATTGAAAACCACTGTATCATGAAAACATCACATCTGTAATACATAAAGGAAATTTTTATTGTGGTTGTCATTATTTATTAACAATAATAACAATGGTAATATTTACATATTTAATGTGATGAGACAATTAGGCTCGTTAATAAGTGAGGAAATGATCGTTGGCTTCTTCTTCTCAGTCTTTGACTGGAGCTGCTGCTGCAGGTATGATATCTGACCTGTAGGTGGCGCTGCTGTGTCGCTCTTCATCCTGAATCAGTGGAATCTCTGTGAAACTGGACTGAATTGTCTACTTGTGTCTCTTTACCCTGAACTGTCTCCGTTTTGTTGTGCTAATAACCACAGTATGAGGAGGCCTGGAGAAAATGACCTTAACGTGGTTTCAGACTGACCTAAAGTGACCTTCACCTTTACAAGTTCCATAATGAGTGGAAACAGTCCTCATTTCCCAACGAGAATCCAGATCCAGATCAAAGAATAAGGAGTTAAAACACACTGACTTCCTAAACCATTTTTAAACTTCATTAACATGAAGGAAAACACCAGAAAAAGACAGATGTGGACAACATGTGGAAAAAGACAAAGATATAGAATTTAATCTGAAATATGATAAATGACAATTTCCTGAATTTCATTTTAAAATCTAGATTTTAGAAACTATGAACTGAAACTCCATCACAGCATTTGAAGATCATTAATACGCAACATTATGGGCTGTTTAATTTAGACGTCTAATAGACTGTTGTCTAAATGATCAACTCCAGCATTTATTAAATATAACAGCAGTTTTAAAATGCAGTTTATTAGTTCTTATCTCCTGATCTCCAGAACCCTCACCTCACTTGGCCTTGGAGAGGCAATCTCCCTGCACCCTCCCATGAGCCTTTGCAAGGTCTAGGCCACAGAGAGCAGCTAGAGAGTTAGTTTCTTTAGTTCCAGTGCATTTAAACATACACTTCAAGTGAGGAGTCTACAGATTTATCAATTCTTCTGTTTACAGACCGTCATTCTCCCTTTTCATGACTGTCATGAACTGAACTACATCCAGCTTTCTCACATATTTTTGTTATGAGATCTGGTTCTTCTCACTCAACCTTTGACCTTGGAGTCGATTTCCAAGTATTAATAAGCTTACTTTAGAGGTTTTCCAAAATCATCAGTTAATAGATGCTCTAAATTCAGTTCAGGATGAGATTAGAGAGAGGATATAACAAACACAGGATAAGGAGTAAAGATAAATTTACCATAGCAGTGTAAGTAAATGTGTTCCCCTTTTACTCCCATGCTGAATTATATATATAGTCAACTGAAGAAATTCATAATTAATATACTGGCCTTTAGCCTGAATAAGATCTTCCTGTTGTGAGTATTCCATCAGAAACCTCTAATCAGCATTAGTGAACAGTTCAGGTTTAATTTTCTTCTACAAAGTCTGGCATACAAGAGACTAACTCTATAACCACTAGACTACTATAATAACACACATAGAATGATTTACAGTAAAGTATCAGCAAATGTTAAATGTATGTATTACATTATTAAATGTATTATTAATATTATTAGTGGAAAATAAGGGATTAAAGACCGCACACACTGCTTTCACAATATGGAAGAGTATATATGATATTCAAGCGGACAGCCCCAGTTTCTCTCAAGCAGGAAAGTACAAGCAGTTGGCGTCATCACTCAGCTATATGTTCAAAGTGTCAACAAGTAATAAATAATATGAAAAGGGAGTGATATTGAAACATTGGCAAAAAACTAAATTGATAAAAGGAAAAAAACACTTTAAATTAATTCAAGTTTATTTATAAAACTTTTTACAACAAAGATCACAAAGCCGCTTTACAGAGATCTGGGTATAAATACCTAGAATAAAACCCAGGAATAAAAACAGTAAATCAATACTGAATTAAGAGATCATGGAAAAGCGCCGTCAAGCCATAAAAGATGAAAACGTGAGTGAAATGTTGAAGTCCAGGCAGGTGAGGATGAATCAACACGAGGCTCCAGATCAGGACAGTGGGCAGTAGGGTAGTACAGAGCCAGGTCTGGTGGTCCAAGGATGGAACAGCTGGAACTGGGCATCTTAATATATGGTACAGATAGAGAGAGAGAGAAAACAGAAAGGAGCGGAAAAACAAGGGGTTAGGAGATCCAATAGGTAGAGTGGGCGTCAGATCACGGCAAGCTGAAGAAAGAAAGGGGGGGTAAAAAAAAAAAAAAAAAAAAAAAAAAAAAAAAAAAAAACAGCAAAGGTTTCAAACCAATTTAAAACACATCTTCGATAAAACAAGGCCTTGGTTAACAAGGAAAGTCCTGACTACACAAACATACTGTGGCTGTAAAAGCTACATAGGACAACCACATGCTGTCATTTCCTAAAGTAGTGCTGGTGAGAGTCTTGAACGTGAGAACAGCTCAGCCAGTTTGGATGCAACACTGTTTTAAACACAGAAACTCACAAGAGACATCGCTATGATTGACTAACAAAACATTAGGTGCTGCATTGTCCTTGTGTGTGAAAAGGATAGGAACCAGATTCCTAGGGGCCTGAAAGGAGGTCAAGGGTGCACAATGTTCTGGCCATTTTACTCAGAAAGGGTTCTAATTAGTCCAGAGTTCAATTCTGTTCTGGGTGCATTCCCAACCTACAAATCCACTTCTGTTCCACTACTGAAACAAAGCGTCCTGGGTCAGATCTTGTAGGTGGTGGGAAGCGAGCAATACAATCAGTGCAATGCGGTTGTTTAAAGGGTGCTGAGTCAGGAATTATCCTGTCACAGTCTTTGTCCTTAAGAGCTAAAAGTTTAAGTGTGGCGTGTCAGCGTCATCGCAGGCAGCCAAGGCGGCGCTAGGCTCACACCTTAGGCTGTGTTGTCAACGTAGGATGGAGTCAGGATGACTGTTTACCAGCCGTTGCCATTGACTCTTCAGATGGTCATATCATCTGATCACATGCACCTTAAAATCCCAACAATGAAAATGTCACTCAGGTCATTTGAAGTAAGAGAACTGTACAGAATACACTGATCAAGTACATACAGTAGGAGTTACATACAGTCAAGCTGGAAAGTCTGCACACCCCTTCTTCATACTTTTTTTTTTTATGTTAGACTTATTCTACAGTAGAATGAATTCTACACAATGACCATGTGAAAGCAGGGTTTTAGACATTTGTGGTAATTTAAAAAAATAATAATATAAAATTTCATATGTTCACAATTTAAAGAGAAAACCCTGAAAGGAACCAAGATTCAAAAGTGGTCAACACTGGATAGCACAACACAACAGAACAAGAATAAAAATTAACAAAAGAAACAGTAATGAATTTTAAGAGCTGCTGCAAATGTGACATCAAGCCATAAATGATGAAAACCTGAGTGCAATGTGAAAGTGTGTGCAGGTAAACAGTCATGTGCACAGCTATGCAGAGAGACGAGAATCACTCAATATGAAGATGCAGAGCGCGCGAGAGAGAGCGAGAATGAGAGCGAGCGAGTTCCGGAGTTGGAGGCTTAAGAAGAGAAAGCTTTTCCCCCAGAGTTGCTTCTTCTGAAGTGGGAAACATAGTAGTCCAGAATCCTGCAAAAGAAATGTACGTTACCGGTTGTACGGTTTAAGAAGTTCTCCAAGATGCTGTGGGGACAAACAATCAAGAGACTCAAGTCAGAAGGAGTAATTTATAATCAACGAGGAATTTAACTGGAATCCAGAGCAGGGATGAGAGAATAAGACTGATGTGGTCACAGTTTCAAGCTCTATTAAACAGTCAAGCCGCTGCATTCTGAACTTATTTAATTACCCTGAGCTTATTTCATGATTTGTATAAACTTCCTACCAGAGCAGCATTACATTAATTCAATCTTGGTTATAAATCTGTATAAATTTAATAGAGTATGTGACTTAGCCCTTTTGTGTTCTATTCTTTTTTTAATATAAATTTTCCTTTGACTTGTTGCATAAATTCAATATCACTGGAACTTACCTGGAAGTCTTCGGCTGTGTGCTTGTGGTGAATCGTCCTTTGCATCTGCTTGAAGCCACACTACCGCATCACAGCCAGCCAGCCAGAACTGCAGGTGGACAGATTGCGAGCTACACACTTGTAGATGGGTAAAACAGAACGAGTTGCAGATGGACAGAAAAAGAACTACAGAGCTGCAAATATAAAGACAGACACAGTTGCAGACAGTCAGAGATGCAGAAGGATAGAAAGGCAGCCAGCCACAAAGATGCACATGGATAAACAGCCAGAGCAGCACACAGCCACAGAAATGCAGACGCATAGTCAGAAAGACAGCCATCATTGCACCAAACAGTCAGCCAAACACAGATGCAGAGGAATTCTCATAAAGACGGATCGTCAATTTCACATGGATAGAAAGCCAGTCAGAGTAGCTGCCAGAGTCCAAACAGAATAAACTGCAGATTTATAGACATCCAGGGTGTGTTGATGGACAAAGTTGCAGAGGAACATACACACGGTTCAACATGTATGCAGATGCAGTCAGAAAGACTGCCCGAGTTGCACATGACCAAGCAGACAGCCAGTTGCAGATGAAAAGACAAGCAGAGTTTTAAATGGAGAAACAGCCAGAGATGCAAAAGAACAGACAGCCAACTAGAGATACACATTGACAGCCAGGCAGCAAGCGCTGCACATGGACATGGATGCATGGACATACAGCCACATACAGTTGCAGATGGCCGGCCAGAATTGCACATGGACTGACAACCAGCCAGCCAGAGTTGCAGATGGACAGTGTAATGCAGTCCTGATAGCTGGTAGCTGACCCCTCACCATTTAGATCCTTAGAGTGGATCTTCTAGGAGCCAGCAGGATCCAGAGCTAACCTATAAAAGGGTGGGGGAGGAAAAACACTCACACCAGTAACATTAGGATACGGCAACTAATTACATCTAGCTTAACTTACCAGTATACATCAGCAAGCCCATGTAAACAAGACATGTAAATAAGGTTGCATTGTTATTGCAGGATGTGATGACCACCCCTATAGTGGACACTTGGTTCACTCCAGGCTAAGCAAAGGATGAGCACCTGGCTTAGAAGGACTGTGTAGAAAGAAATATGGGGACAGTTTGGGGATAATATGGGGAGCAGATTAAACTGAAATCATGGTAGATGTGAGGCTTTGCAGCCCTCAGAGGAAGGCTACTGAGGCCTTATTATGTAAAGAGCGTGTGACTTGGCTCTTTTGTGTTCCGTTTTCCCTTTGTCTTTACTTTCCTTTGACTTTTTTTGCACAAATTCTATAATTATCACTGGAAAGTTCCTGGAAGTATTCAGCTGCGTCCTTCTGGTGAAGCCACACTACCACATCACAGAGAAAGACAGCCAGAGCCGCAGATGGACAGACAGCAAGCTACAGTCTTGTAGACAGGTCAAACAGAACAAGTTGCAGATAGACTACAGAACAAATACAGAGCAGCAGATTTACAGACAGACAGTTGCAGTTGGAGAATCACACAGGTCACATAGACAGACAGCCGGACAGCGTTGCATATGGACTGAGAGCCAGTCAGAGAAAGATGTAGAGGAACATACACACAGCCAAACACAGTTGCAGACGCATAGTCGTGAAAACAGCCAGCCAGAACTGCACACTGAAAAGCATTCAGTCACAGAGTTGCACACTGAAAGTTAACCACTGAATTGCACATGCATATGGACATGCAGTTGCAGATACACACAACCAGCCAGAGATGCATATGGACAGCCAGTCCAGCAAACAGCAGATGGACAGACGGCGAGCTACAGACTTGTAGATGGGTAAAATAAAACGAGTTGCAGATGAAGAGAAAAACAACCACAGAGCTGCAGATTTAAAGACAGACATAGTTGCAGACAGACATTTAGAGTTGCAGAAGGACAGGCCGACAGCGTTGCAGAGAGTATAAACAGAATGAATTACATATTTATAGCCAGAGACGCAGAAGTTCAGAAAGCCATCCAGCCACAGAGATGCAGACGCATAGTCCGAAAAACATCAATCATTCAGCAATCAACCAAAACACAGTTGCAGACAGATCATAAAATTGCAGACAGATAGTCAGTTTCACATGTATAGACAGCCAGTCAGAGTTGCTGCCAGATTTAAAACAGAATGTTACAAATGTTACATACAGAATGACCGAGTTACAAAGGGACACACACACACACAGTCAAAAATGGTTGCAGACGCATAGTCAGAAAAACAGCCAGCCAGCAAACCAGAACTGCACATGAAAAGACATCCAGCCACAGAGTTGCACACTGAAAGAAAGTTAGCCACTGAATTGCACACGCATATGGACATGCAGAAAATGCAGACAACAAATTGCAGAGTTTTAGATGGAGACATACAGTGATGCAGAATGGTCAGCTGCCAGTGAGCCAGCCAGAGTTGCACATGGACAGCCAGTCCAGCCACAGAATTACACATTGAAAGAAAGCCAGCCAGCCACAAAGTTGCATGTGGACATGCAGACAGCGCCACACACAGTTGCAGAAAGACAGTTTAAAATGGACAACCACCCAGTCAACCAGTTGCAGATGAAAGGATAGACAGCCAGTCAGAGTTGAAGCCAGAATCTAAACCAAATGAATTGCAGATATAAACAGCCAGTGTTGTAAATGGACAGACAGCCAGTCGCAGATCAACAAACACTGCCAAACCAAGTCAGAAACACACAGTCAGAAAGACAGCCAGTCATAGAGTTGCACATGCATGGACAAGCAGACAGTCACACAGTGGCAGACGGATTGTCAGATGGATTGATAGCCAGGGTTGCTGCCAGAGCCTTAGCAGAACGAATTGCAGAGTTTCAGATGGAGACAGACAGTGATGCAGAACGTTAAGCAGTCAGTGAGTCAGCCAGAGTAGCACTCAGACAGCCAGTCCAGCCACAGAATTACACATTGAAAGAAAGAAAGCCAGCCAGCCACAAAGTTGCACCGTCACACAGTATTTAAAAACACTGTTTAAAAAGGACAGCCACCCACTCAACCAGTTGCAGATGGAGAGAGACAGTCAGTTGTTTCCAGAGTCTAAACAAAACAAACTGCAGATTTATAAACAACCAGAGTGTTGTAGATGAACAGACAGCCAGAGTTGCAGATGGACATGCACATAGTGGCAGACTGATTATCACACAGTTTCATATGGATATATAGCCAGCCATCAGAGTTCAAACAGACCTAATTGTAGATTTATAGACAGACAAAGAGTGTTGATGGACAGACAAGCCAGAGAGTGTTAAAGGACGTACACACAGCCAAATATAGTTGCAGTCGCACAGTCAGAAAGACAGCCCCACATAGCCAGATGAAGCCTTTCTTTGCAGAAGGGGATCGGACGTCAAACCTGCATCCAGCAGCGGACTGTGAGGAGTCGGCTGAACGGCTTGCTCCCTCTTCAGTAGGTGGACATGGGGCTAGAGATGACTGTCCTGGCAGCTGTCTTCTTCCACATGGTGTCCACCACATTCCATGAGTAAACAAAGGGGTTAGTAAGTTATTAACATAAAATAATGTAAAGTAACACACAGCAGATAACAAAAGGATTAAACCTAGCTAAGAAACAAGCCAATGCTAATATTAAAGAAAAAGAAATAACTAGGAGCAACATGATAGCTAGCAAACAGCAGGTGGGCAAGTGAAGACCACCTGCATATCACCTGGGATAGATAGACAAGAAAAACACACTAAACTGAGTTAACATGGCTGTGCCTATTATCACCCCCTGTACTTATTCCTCCACTTTATAGACAGACAGTTCCAGAATTAGACAGTTTCACACAGACAGCCAAACAGCGTTGCATATGGACTGACAGCAAGTCAGAGCTGCAGCAAGCCTAAACAGAATGAATTGCAGATGAACAGGCAGCCAGAGAAAGTTGTTGACAGCTAGCCAGAGTTGCACATTGAAAGAAAGTTAGCCACTGAATTGCACACGCATATGGACATGCAGACACACACACAGTTGCAGCCAGATTGTCAGACACTATTGCAGGTGAGTACAACCAGTCAAAGTAGCAGATGGATAGTCAGACAGTTTCACATGGATAGACAGCGTTGCACATGGACAGGAAGCCAAAGTTGGTGCCAGAGCCTTAGCAGAACAAACTGCAGAGTTTTAGATGGAGAGAGACAATGATGTAGAACGGTAAGAAGCCAGTCAGCCAGCCAGAGAATTACACATGGAAAGAATGCCAGCCAGCCACAAAGTTGCACATGAACATGAAGACAGAACCACACACAGTTGCAGACAAACACAGTTAAAATGGACAGCCACCCAGTCAACCAGTTGCAGATGGTCAGTCAGTCAGAGTTGAAGCCAGAGTCTAAACAGAACGACAGACAGCCAGAGTTGCAGATTGACATACACACTGCCAAACAGTCAGAAACAGTCACACAGTCAGAAAGACAGACAGCCATTGCACATGACAGACCATGGTTAGCCCGATCCCTCTTTAGGGATAGGAGTCAGGGAGTCAAGAGGACCTGTGTGGCAAAGAATAAAGTTAATACATGAATAGAAACTGAATGACCACCTACCTGCTACACAGTTGCAAACAAATGGTCAGCCGCACACAGATGCAGATGGACACACAGACAGAGAAGCAGATAGATAGTTAGCCAGTCTGTTAGCCTATCGGCAAGAGTCAGGGATTTATGAGGACCTGTGTGGCAATAAAAGAAAGTTAATACATGTATAGAAACTGAATGATCACCTACCTGCTACACATTTGCTTATGCATAGTCAACAACATAGTTGCAGATGGACACACAGACAGAGAAGCAGATGGATAGTTAGCCAGTCTGTTAGCCTATCGGCAAGAGTCAGGGATTTATGAGGACCTGTGTGGCAATAAAAGAAAGTTAATACATGTATAGAAACTGAATGATAACCTACCTGTTAGAAAGTAGCAAACAGTAAGACAGCGAGCCGTACACAGTTGCAGATGGAGGACCCTTGATGGACAGATGCACCATCAGGGAGGGAAGGGGTATTGGCATCCTCAGAACCTGAAAGATACCAAAGACAGTCAATACAGGTATTGAAACTGAATGATCACTTACCTTTTACACAGTTGCAGAACAATAGACAATGAGCCAGACACAGCTGCAGATGGACAGATTGATGGTGGCTGGATCTACAGTCAGTGAGGGAGGGACTCTGAAGGTCCTAAACGTGTAAGACAAAAAAAAGTCAATACGTGTATGGAAATTGATTGATGACCAAACTCTTACACACTTGCAGTCAGATAGTTAGCGAGTCACACACACCATTGCAATGGACAGACCCTTGTTTGATGGATCCACCATTAGGATGGAGGAGGGGGGGGGGGTCCTGGAGTCCTGAAAGCCTGTAAGACAACAAAGAAAATCAATACATGTATAGAAACTGAATGATCATCTACCTGTTAGACAGTAGCAAACAGATAAACAGCGAGCCGTACACAGTTGCAGATGGAGGACCCTTGATGGACAGATGCACCATCGGGGAGGGAAGGGGTAATGGCATCCTCTAAACCTGTAATACAACAAAGAAAGTCAATACATGTA
Organism: Salminus brasiliensis; assembly: GCF_030463535.1. Classification (NCBI taxonomy): domain Eukaryota; kingdom Metazoa; phylum Chordata; class Actinopteri; order Characiformes; family Bryconidae; genus Salminus; species Salminus brasiliensis. Next base: position 21,221,429 of record NC_132889.1, on the reverse strand, counting down.
TAGAAACTGAATGATCACCTACCTGTTAGAAAGTAGCAAACAGATAGACAGTGAGCTGTACATACTGTCAGATGTGTGGACCCTTGATGGACAGATGCACCATCAGGGAGGGAAGGGGTAATGGCATCCTCTAAACCTGTAAGACAATGAAGAAAATCAATACATGAATAGAAACTGAATGATCACCTACCTGTTAGACAGTAGCAAACACAGACAGCGAGCCGTACACAGTTGCAGATGGATGGACCCTTGATGGACAGATGCACCATCAGGTAGGGAAGGGGTAAAGGCATCCTCGGAACCTGAAAGACAACAAAGACAGTCAATACAGGTTTTGAAACTGAAAGATCACTTACCTTTTACACAGTTGCAGAACAATAGACAGTGAGCCAGACACAGCTGCAGATGAACAGATTGATGGTGGCTGGATCTACGGTCAGGTAGGGAGGGACTCTGAAGGTCCTAAACGTGTAAGACAAAAAAAAAGTCAATACGTGTATAGAAATTGATTGATGACCAAACTCTCATACACTTGCAGTCAGATAGTTAGCGAGTCACACACACCATTGCAATGGACAGACCCTTGTTTGATGGCTCCACCATTAGGAAGGAGAGGGGTGTTCACCATCAGGGAGGGAAGGGGTAATGGCATCCTCTAAACCTGTAAGACCTGTAAAACCTGTGTACTATTCTTTTTTTATTATTATTTTTTTTATATACATTTTACATTTTCCTTTGACTTGTTGCATAAATTCAATATCACTGGAACTTACCTGGAAGTCTTCGGCTGTGTGCTTGTGGTGAATCGTCCTTTGCATCTGCTTGAAGCCAAACTACCACAGCCAGCCAGCCAGAACTGCAGGTGGACAGACTGCGAGCTACAGACTTGTAGATGGGTAAAATAGAACGTGTTGCAGATGGACAGAAAAATAACTACATCCAGGGTGTGTTGATGGACAGATTTGCAGAGGAACATACACACAGTTCAACATGGTTGCAGATGCAGTCAGAAAGGCTGCCAGAGTTGCACATGACCAAGCAGACAGCCAGTTGCAGATGAAGACAGCCAGAGTTTTAAATGGAGAAACAAAAGAACAGGCAGCCAACCAGAGATACACATTGACAGCCAGGCAGCGAGCGCTGCACATGGACATGTATGCATGGACATACAGCCACATACAGTTGCAGATGGCCGGCCAGAATTGCACATGGACTGACAACCAGCCAGCCAGAGTTAGAGATGGACAGTGTGATGCAGTCCTGATAGCGGACCCCTCACCCCTTAGATCCCTAGAGTGGGTCTTCTAGGTGCCGACATGATCCACAGTTAACCTATAAAGTGTGTGTGTGGGGGGGGGGGGGGGGGGGGAGACAAAAAAAAAAACCAAAAAAAAAAAAAAAAAAAAAAACACCAAAACACACCAGTAACATTAGGATACAGCAATTAATTACCAGTATACATCAACAAGCCCATGTAATCAAGACATGTAAATAATGTATTGTCATTTTAGAATGTGATGACAACCCCTATAGTGGACACTTTGTTTACTCCAGGCTAAGCAAAGGATGAGCACCTGGCTTAGAAGGATTGTGCAGAAAGAAATATGGGGTCAGTTGGTTCAGATTAAGCTGAAATCATGGTAGATGTGAGGCTTCGCAGCCCTCAGAGGAAGGCCACTGAGGCTTTATGTAAAGAATGTGTGACTTGGCTCTTTTGTGTTCCGTTTTCACTTTGTCTTTACTTTACTTTGACTTTTGGTGAAGGTCCTTCTGGTGAGGCCACACAACCACATCACAGAGACAGTCAGCCAGAGTTGCAGATGGACAGACAACGAGCTACAGTCTTGTAGACAGGTAAAACAGAACAGTTGCAGATGGACTGAAGAACAACTACAGAGCAGCAGATTTATAGATAGACAGTTGCAGACAAAGAAACACAGTTTCACACAGACAGACAGCGTTGTATATGGACTGACAGTCAATCTGAGTTGCAGCCAGTCTAAACAGTATGAATTGCAGATGAACAGGCAGCCCGAAAAAGGTGTACATGGACAGCCAGAGTTGCAGAGGGACATACACACAGCCAAACATAGTTGAAGATGCATAGTCAGAAAAACAGCCAGCCAGCCAATCAGAACTGCACATGAAGACAGCCAGCCACAGTTGCACACTGAAAGTTAGCCACTGAATTGCACATGCAGACAGCCACAGTTGCAGATGAACAGAAAAACTACTACAGAGCTGCAGATTTAAAGACAGACACAGTTGCAGACAGACATTTAGAATTGCAGAAGGACAGACCGACAGCATTGCAGAGAGTCTAAACAGAATAAATTACAGATTTATAGCCAGAGAGGCATCGATTGACAGACAGCCAGAGATGCAGAAGTTCAGAAAGCCATCCAGCCACAGAGATGCACATGGATAAACAGCCACAGAGGCACACAGTCACAGAGATGCAGACGCATAGTCCAAAAAACAGCAATCATTGCACCTGACAGCCAGTCAAAACACAGTTGCAGACGGATTATCATAAAGTTGCAGACAGATAGTCAGTTTTACATTGATAGAGAGCCAGTCAGAGTTGCTGCCAGATTCAAAACACTGCAATTCATTCTGATGCCAGACAGAGTTGCAAAGGGACACACAGTCAAACCTGGTTGCAGACGCATAGTCAGAAAGACTGCCAGAGCTGCACATGGACTGACAGCCAGTCACTGAATTGCACACACATGGCCAAGCAGACAGTCACACAGTTTTAAATGAAAAGTCAACCAGAGTTTTAAATGGAGAGACAACCAGAGATGCAGAAGTTCAGAAAGCCAACCAGAGAGCGTTGCACATGGACATGCAGATAGCCACGCACAGCTGCACATGGACTGACAGCCAGCCAACCAGCCTGGCAGGCAGAGTTGCAGATGGACAGTGTGAGTTGCAGAACAAATACAGAGCAATCGATTTATAGACAGACAGTTGCAGACAGAGAATCCGACAGTTTCACATAGACAGACAGACAGAGTTGCAGCCAGTCTAAACAGAATGAATTGCAGATAAACAGGCAGCCAGAAAAAGGGGTACATGGACAGCCAGAGATGCAGAGGGACATACACACAGCCAAACACAGTTGCAGATAAACAGTTGTGAAAACAGCCAGGGAGAACTGCACATGAAGACAGCCAGCCAGAGTTTGCAGAGTTTTAGATGGAGACAGACAGAGATGCAGAACGGTAAGCAGCCAGCCAGAGTTGCACACGGACAACCAGACCAGCCACAGAATTACACACGGAAAGAAAGCCAGCCACAAAGTTGCATGTGGATATGCAGACAGCGCCACACATAGTTGTAGACAGACACAGTTTAAAATAGACAACCACCCAGTCAACCAGTTGCAGATGAATGGATAGACAACCAGTCAGAGTTGAAGCCAGAATCTAAACCAAACGAATTGCAGATTTATAAACAGCTAGAGAGTCTAGACAGTCACACAGTGGCAGACGGATTGTCACACAGTTGCACATGGATTGATAGCCAGGGTTGCTGAAAGAGCCTTAGCAGAACAAATTGCAGAGTTTCAGAAGGAGACAGACAGTGATGCAGCCAGTGCGCCAGCCAGAGTCACACACGGACAGCCAGTCCAGTCACAGAATTACACATTGAAAGAAAGCAAGCCAGCCAGCCACAAAGTTGGTCACAGTGTTTAAAGACACTGTTTAAAACGGACAGCCACCCACTCAACCAGTTGCAGATGAAGACATAGCCAGTCTGAAACTGCAGATTTATAAACAACCAGCCAGAGTTGCAGAGCGACATACACACTGCAGTCAGAAACAGTCACACAGTCAGAAAGACAGCCAGTCATAGAGTTGCACATGGTTAGACAGCAAGCCACTGAATTGCACATGCATGGACATGCACATAGTGGCAGACGGATCACACAGTTTACATGGATATACAGCCAGTCATCAGAGTTCAAACAGAACAAATTGTAGATTAATAGACAGACAAAGAGTGTTGATGGACAGACAAGCCAGAGAGTGTTAAAGGACATACACACAGCCAAATATAGTTGCAGTCGCACACTCAGAAAGACAGCCCCACATAGCCAGATGAAGCCTTTCTTTGCAGAAGGGGATCGGACGTCAAACCGGCATCCAGCAGCGGACTGTGAGGATTCGGCTGAACGGCTTGCTCCCTCTTCAGTAGGTGGACATGGGGCTAGAGATGACTGTCCTGGCAGCTGTCTTCTTCCACATGGTGTCCACCATATTCCATGAGTAAACAAAGGGGTTAGTAAGTTATTAACATAAAATAATGTAAAGTAACACACAGCAGATAACAAAAGGATTAAAACTGGCTAAGAAACAAGCCAATGCTAATATTAAAGAAAAAGAAATAACTAGGAGCAACATGATAGCTAGCAAACAGCAGGTGGGCAAGTTAAGACCACCTGCATATCACCTGGGATAGACAGACAAGAAAAACACACTAAACGGAGTTAACATGGCTGTGCCTATTATCACCCCCTGTACTTATTTCTCCACTTTATAGACAGACAGTTCCAGAATTAGACAGTTTCACATAGACAGCCAAACAGCGTTGCATATGGACTGACAGCAAGTCAGAGCTGCAGCAAGCCTAAACAGAATGAATTGCAGATGAACAGGCAGCCAGAGAAAGTTGTTGACAGCTAGCCAGAGATGCACATTGAAAGAAAGTTAGCCACTAAATTGCACACGCATATGGACATGCAGACACACACAGTTGCAGCCAGATTGTCAGACACTATTGCAGATGAATGACTATCCATCTGCTACTTTGACTGGTTGTAGACAGTTTCACATGGATAGACAGCGTTGCACATGGACAGGAAGCCAAAGTTGGTGCCAGAGCCTTAGCAGAACAAACTGCAGAGTTTTAGATGGAGAGAGACAATGATGCAGAACGGTAAGAAGCCAGTCAGCCAGCCAGAGAATTACACATGGAAAGAATGCCAGCCAGCCACAAAGTTGCACATGGACATGCAGACCGCACCACACACAGTTGCAGACAAAGTTAAAATGGACAGCCACCCAGTCAACCAGTTGCAGATGGTCAGTCAGTCAGAGTTGAAGCCAGAGTCTAAACAGAACGACAGACAGCCAGAGTTGCAGATTGACATACACACTGCCAAACAGTCACACAGTCAGAAAGACAGACAGCTATTGCACATGACAGACCATGGTTAGCCCGATCCCTCTTCAGGGATAGGAGTCAGGGAGTCATGAAGCCCTGTGTGGTAAAGAAGAAAGTTAATACATGTACAGAAACTGAATGATCACCTACCTGTTACACAGTTGCAAACAAATTGTCAGCCTCACACAGATGCAGATGGACACACAGACAGAAGCAGATGGATAGTTATCCAGTCAGTTAGCCAGACAGCCAGAGTCAGGGAGTCATGAGGACCTGTGTGGAAAAAAAAAGTTAATACATGTATAGAAACTGAATGATCACCTACCTGCTACACAGTTGCATATGCATAGTCAACATCACAGTAGCAGATGGACAAAGACAGAAGTAGATGTACAGTTAGCCAGACAGCCAGAGCCAGGGAGTCATGAGGACCTGTTTGGCAAAAAAAAAAAAAAAAAGTTAATACATGTATTGAAACTGAATGACCACCTACCTGTTACACAGTTGAAAACAAATTGTCAGCCTCTCACAGACGCAGATGGACATGCAGATGGATAGACCATGGTTAGCTCGACCCATATTCAGGGATAGGAGTCAGGGAGTCATCAGGACCTGTGTGGCAATAAAAGAAAGTTAATACATGTATAGAATCCAGTGCAGGGATGAGAGAATAAGACAGATGTGGTCACAATTTCAAGCTGAACAGTTAAGCCCGCTGCATTCTTAACTTATTTAATGATTTGTATAAACTTCCTACCAAAGCGGCATTACATTAATTCAATCTTGGTTATAAATCTGTATAAATTTAATAGAGTATGTGATTTAGCGCTTTTGTGTTCTATTCTTTTTTTTAATTTTTTTATACATTTTACATTTTCCTTTGACTTGTTGCATAAATTCAGTATCACTGGAACTTACCTGGAAGTATTCGGCTGTGTGCTTGTGGTGAATCGTCCTTTGCATCTGCTTGAAGCCACACTACCACATCACAGCCAGCCAGAGCTGCAAGTGGACAGACTGCAAGCTACAGACTTGTAGATGGGTAAAACAGAACGAGTTGCAGATGGACAGTATAAGAACTACAGAGCTGCAAATTTAAAGACAGACACAGTTGCAGACAGTCAGAGATGCAGAAGGATAGAAAGGCAGCCAACCACAAAGATGCACATGGATAAACAGCCAGAGCAGCACACATCCACAGAAATGCAGACGCATAGTCAGAAAGACAGCCATCATTGCACCAAACAGCCAGCCAAACACAGATGCAGAGGAATTCTCATAAAGACGGATCGTCAGTTTCACATGGATAGAAAGCCAGTCAAGAGTAGCTGCCAGAGTCCAAACAGAATAAACTGCAGATTTATAGACATCCAGGGTGTGTTGATAGACAGATTTGCAGAGGAACATACACACAGTTCAACATGTATGCAGATGCAGTCAGAAAGACTGCCCGAGTTGCACATGACCAAGCAGACAGCCAGTTGCAGATGAAAAGACAAGCAGAGTTTTAAATGGAGAAACAGTCAGAGATGCAAAAGAACAGGCAGCCAACCAGATATACACATTGACAGCCAGGCAGCGAGCGCTGCACATGGACATACAGCCACATATGGCCGGCCAGAATTGCACATGGACTGACAACCAGCCAGCCAGAGTTGCAGATGGACAGTGTGATGCAGTCCTGATAGCTGACCCCTCACCCCTTAGATCCCTAGAGTGGGTCTTTTAGGAGCCGGCAGGATCCAGAGTTAACCTATAAAGGGGAGAAAGAAAAAAAAAAGAAAAGAAAAAAAAAAAACCCACACCAGTAACATTAGGATACGGCAATTAATTACATGTAGCTTAACTTACCAGTATACATCAACAAGTCCATGTAATCAAGACTGCACGGTTATTTCAGGATGTGATGACCACCCCTATAGTGGACACTTGGTTCACTCCAGGCTAAGCAAAGGATGAGCACCTGGCTTAGAAGGACTGTGTAGAAAGAATAGCGGGTTAGTTGGTGCAGATTAAACTGAAATCATGGTAGATGTGAGGCTTTGCAGCCCTCAGAGGAAGGCCACTGAGGTCTTATTATGTAAAGAGTGTGACTTGGCTCTTTTGTGTTCCGTTTTCACTTTGTCTTTACTTTCCTTTGACTTTTTTTGCACAAATTCTATTAATATCACTGGAAAGTTCCTGGAAGTATTCAGCTGTGTCCTTCTGGTAAAGCCACACTACCACATCACAGAGACAGACAGCCAGAGCCGCAGATGGACAGACAGCAAGCTACAGTCTTTTAGACAGGTTAAACAGAACAAGTTGCAAATAGACTACAGAATAAATACAGCAGCAGATTTATAGACAGACAGTTGCAGTTGGAGAATCAGACAGTTTCACATAGACAGACAGCCGGACAGCGTTGCATATGGACTGACAGCCAGTCAGAGAAGGATGTAGAGGAACATACACACAGCCAAACACAGTTGCAGATGCATAGTCGTGAAAACAGCCAGCCAGCCAGAACTGTACACTGAAAAGCAGCCAGTCACAGAGTTGCACACAAAGTTAACCACTGAATTTCACAAGCATAAGGACATGCAGACAGCCACACAGTTGCAGATAGACACAACAAGCCAGAGCTGCATATGGACAGCCAGTCCAGCCAACAGCAGATGGACAGACAGCGAGCTATAGACTTGTAGATGGGTAAAATAAAACGAGTTGCAAATGAAGAGAAAAACAACCACAGAGCTGCAGACAGACATTTAGAGTTGCAGAAGGACAGACAGCCAGCATTGCAGAGAGTCTAAACAGAATGAATAACAGATTTATAGCCAGAGACGCAGAAGTTCAGAAAGCCATCCAGCCACAGAGATGCACATGGATAAATGGCCACAGAGGCACACAGCCACAGAGATGCAGAAGCATAGTCCGAAAAACACCAATCATTCAGCAATCAACCAAAACACAGTTGCAGACAGATTATCATACAGTTGCAGACAGATTTTCAGTTTCCCATGTAGACAGCCAGTCAGAATTGCTGCCAAATTTAAAACAGAATGTATTGCAGTGTTGATGCCAGACAGAGTTACAAAGGGACATACACACAGTCAAACATGGTTGCAGACGCATAGTCAGAAGTTGCACATGCACTTTCACATAGACAGACAGCTTTGCATATGGACTGACAGCCAGTCAGAGTTGCAGCCAGTCTAAACAGAATGAAGTGCAGATGAACAGGCAGCCAGAAAAAGGTGTACATGGACAGCCAGAGTTGCAGATGCATAGTCAGAAAAACAGCCAGCCAGCAAACCAGAACTGCACATGAAAAGACAGCCAGCCACAGAGTTATACACTGAAAGAAAGTTAGCCACTGAATTGCACACGCATATGGACATGCAGAAAATGCAGAGAACAAATTGCAGAGTTTTAGATGGAGACAGACAGTGATGCAGAATGGTGAGCAGCCAGTGAGCCAGCCAGAGTTGCACACGGACAGCCAGACCGGCCACAGAATTACACACGGAAAGAAAGCCAGCCACAAAGTTGCATGTGGATATGCAGACAGCGCCACACATAGTTGTAGACAGACACAGTTTAAAATAGACAACCACCCAGTCAACCAGTTGCAGATGAATGGATAGACAACCAGTCAGAGTTGAAGCCAGAATCTAAACCAAACGAATTGCAGATTTATAAACAGCTAGAGAGTCTAGACAGTCACACAGTGGCAGACGGATTGTCACACAGTTGCACATGGATTGATAGCCAGGGTTGCTGAAAGAGCCTTAGCAGAACAAATTGCAGAGTTTCAGAAGGAGACAGACAGTGATGCAGCCAGTGCGCCAGCCAGAGTCACACACGGACAGCCAGTCCAGTCACAGAATTACACATTGAAAGAAAGCAAGCCAGCCAGCCACAAAGTTGCACAGTCACAGTGTTTAAAGACACGGTTTAAAACGGACAGCCACCCACTCAACCAGTTGCAGATGGAGAAATAGCCAGTCAGTTGTTTCCAGAGTCTAAACAAACTGCAGATTTATAAACAACCAGAGTGTTGTAGATGAACAGACAGCCAGAGTTGCAGATCGACATACACACTGCAGTCAGAAACAGTCACACAGTCAGAAGGATAGCCAGCCATCAGTTGCACATGGTTAGACAGCAAGCCACTGAATTGCACATGCATGGACATGCACATAGTGGCAGACGAATTATCATACAGTTTCACATGGATATACAGCCAGCCATCAAACAGAGTTTGAACAGAACTAATTGTAGATTTATAGACAGACAGTGTTGGACAGACAAGCCAGAGAGTGTTAACGGACATACACACAGCCAAATATAGTTGCAGACGCACAGTCAGAAAGACAGCCCCACATAGCACAGATGAAGCCTTTCTTTGCATAAGGGGATCGGACGTCAAACTTGCAGCCAGCAGTCCTGGCAGCTGTCTTCTTCCACAAGGTGCCTGGAAGCATCCACCATATTCCATCAGTAAACAAAGGGGTTAGTAAGTTATTAATGCAAAATAATGTAAAATAACACAGCAGATAACAAAAGGATCAAAACTGGCTAAGAAACAAGCCAATGCTAATATCAAAGAAAAAGAAATAACTAGGAGTAACAAGCAACATGATAGCTAGCAAACAGCAGGGGGGCAAATGAAGACCACCTGCATATCACCTGGGAAAGATGGACCATAAAAACACACTAAACTCAGTTAACACGGCTGTGCCTAATATCACCCCCTGTACTTATTTCACCACTTTCCCCGGTGGTATTTCCTCATATTTCCAAGACTAGGAGAAGCTGCATTTGAAGGAACAAATATCATACAACAGAACTAGCATTACAGTATTACATCTGTACATATTAATACCCAGCTTTCAGAGTCTACTCAGAAAACGTTAGTAAACTAAACATTAGCGGAGTTAATCCAAGCACGATTTCACTCGAATTTGGGAAGCTTATATTAGAAAAATATTAGAACTGCTCACTAGCGCTTGAACAGGGCTTTAATTGTCTGTGGTCACTCCCTTATTTACATGTAGACCCATTAACCCATTCCCAATCACACTGTAACAATCACGGCTTTGTAGCTCATCCTGAGTGAGAAGAGAACCGTTCAGTTATTTGGTTTACTTCACCACAAACCCCCCAAACCCTAACATTCAAACAAACATCCACCAGTTCTTTTAAATGGCACATACCTGAAGTCCATAGGGAGAGTCCAAAACAGTCTGGAGTCAGACAGCAAACAAACAAAAACAAACGAGAACCCCTCTGAAAAAGAACAGTATTATGAATCTGAACACACACACACACACACACGTTAAATGACTTACCTGCCAACTATCCAATTTACTAAGCATGAACGACGGATCCAAGGCGGTCTTTTTCCAAAAGGTGTCCAGATGTGTGCGGCAGTGCTCCTTCAGGGCCTCGCTGCGTCAGGTGGAGAACAGTGGAGAACGATGATGCTGAAGGAGTCACGCTGCCGAAGCACCAATGGAAGCCTGGCGACGTTCAGGACACGGGCACCTAGAAAACAGGAGACCGTGGCATTACTCTTTGGGCCCAAAATTGAAGTGTTTTACAGTAGAAACTCCAACAATGAGAACACAACGGAGACGACGACTCTCTGGTATTTTGAAGACCATGTTGGAGGCGTCCCGACTGCCTCTGGCCTCGTCTTCCATCTGTGGAGTTTGTCTCTATAATAGCAACTAGATCTGCCGTTCAAGCAGGACGAGCTCCATGCAGAGCGTCTGGAGATCTTATTCCTCCGCGGTCGCCATGTTCCTCGAGAGTGTAAACACAGAGACAGAAATGCAAACGTCAGTTAGTGAGAAAAAGTACTGTACAGTAACACAGGTAGCAGATAGCACAGGGATTACAAGATAAATAAGACAAAGCTAATATGAAGACTATGAAGTAGGGACAGTTGCTCGACTCTCTGGGTTCAATTACATCACAAGCTTTCAAAGCAGAACTGCATCAAAACAGCAATTTGAAGTCTCGCTCAAAATACCACCTGATCCTATAGATCCAGTGTGCAAAAGAGGGTTGTAGATATACACTCTGGCGAGAGCTATCCAACTCCTGTTTTTGGATTGTTTCAATAGACAAAGTATGAAAGAACCGTTAAAAGAACTGGTGGATGTTTATGTTCTGTTGTGTTTTCAGAGGGTTTGTGGTGCAGTAAACAAAATAACACTTAGTGGATGATTCTCTCTGCATTCCTTTCTTTTTAGTTTCAAGATGACTTACAAAGCTGTAACTGTTACAACGTGTACAAGACCTGATCCAAGTTGGACAGTCAGTAAATTGTCACTGTTCATTTGGCCCAGACAAGTACAACACTGGACTGCAGTCAAGCATGTAATGAGATACTTAAATGCTTCAACTGATCATGGACTGTGTTACCAGAAGAGTGGGGAGAATCTGAAACTTGAACACAGTGATGCAGATTCAGCATCAAATACAGAAGACAGACGAAGCACAACAGACTCCAGTTTTAGTCCAACTAAAGACAGTTCTCTTACTCTCTGCTCGGTCTACATGTAAAGGAGAATATATGGCACTGTCTGCAATTATATAGGAAAGCTTGCACCTCACACACCTCACAAATGCCATGAACAGTGATCACCAATATGCACCTGCAAAAAATACTGGAAGACAGCCAAGAAGCAATTGCACATCCACATTGGACACCACTCCATTCGACCAGTGATCCATGAGTATAAAATAACTGATCACTGACCCACAGCAGATATGGTTATGAGAAAGGGAATCTTTGTAGGGTACGACAAGAACAGTCCATCATACCTAGTCTACTATCCAGACACAGAGAAAGTCCTTAAGCACAGGCTTGGGGGAATTTTTTACGGAGTGTGTTACAGAACACCAAACTCCGACTGACTAGGTAATGGCAGCTGATTTCCATGGGGACATGTGTTCCCCTGATGCTCAAACTGATCATGATCATGGATCACTGCTCATGGCGCTTAACAGAGGGAGACAGACATGGTACACACTATCCAAAGAAAGACAGAAAAGCATCTCATTTAGCGGACTGTGTGTCAGAGGCAAGGAGTTCAACAAAATCACAGTTTTGAGTTGATGCAGATGAACAGCACAGTATGACCTTCAGCTCCCCCAGATGGACGTTACACTACTACTTGCATGCACCAATTGATGGAGAGATGTGTATAGAGCAACCAGAGGGATTTAAAGGAAAGACAAATACAGGTGAAAAGGTTGTCTGTAAACTGAATAAGTCACTGTATACTCTCAAACAGTCTGGAAGAACCTGTAACATGATTATCCAGACAAAAATGGCTTTACACAGAACCCAGCTGACCATTGTGTCTACAAACACCCTGAAAACAGGAGGATGATACTGATAATCTGGGTTGATCATCATTGCTGCCAAAGACAATGACTTACTCAAGGAGGTGAAAAAGAGGTCAACAACATTCAAGATGAAGAATCTAGGAACACAGATCCATTTTCTAGGTACTGATTTTGATCAAAGTCAAGGAGCAGTAAAGAGGTTATGGTTCGAATACTCATAGCAAGTTTTTCATGGATCCATTTTTTTTAGATATTCAGCCAAGTTGTGTGTAGGTTTTATTCCTAACAATTAACTTGCTCCCCATATGGATATTGGGATAAACTTTACACACAGAGGACTCAGTGGGACAAAGGCAGCATTCCTGAATAGAACTAAAACCAAGGACTTCCCTGGTTTAGACTTTTTCCACATAGAAAAAAAAAACCAAAAATAAAAACAGGATTCATAAACAGAAAGAAGGACATCTGAAGTACAAACACCTCAGTGAGAGCTATCCAATGCCTCTGTTTTTCAGTTGTTCCAATGGACACCAAGTACAGGAGGATGTTTGTATTCTTTGTCAGCTTGAAGCACACAGTGATGCAGATTTGGCATCAAATGCAGAAGACAAGCAAAACACAACAGTCTCCAGTTTAAGTCTAACTAAAGACGGCCCTCTTACTCTCTGCTTGGTCTACATGTGAAGCAGAATATATGGAACTGGCTGCAACTTCTTAGGAAAGCTTACACCTCACACCGCTACTAAATGCCATGAACAGTGATCACCAATAAGAATCTCTAAAAATACTGGAAGACAACAATCAAGCAATTGCTCTTTCAAAGAACCCTGTATGTCGATAAAGATGGGAAGGTGTATGTCCCAGCATATGACCCTGTCTTGTGAAATTTTGAACCAAAGGGAGGTCCCATATAAAAAGGTCCCTTTATTTCACAATCAACAAAAAACAAACCGAAAGCAAACTTGGCAGAAAGCTTTCAGTTTCGCATGAGACTTGCCGTTACTCCACCACTCACTGGATCAGGAGAGCCCTTTCGATCCTGGTAAGAGACAGCCGTCTCAGCAAACCGCCGAGCTGGACCTGCAGTTCCACTCAGCCGACTCTCACCAGAAAAAAGGGGGTCCCGTCCCTTATATCTTTTAACAAAATGAGGAACTATGCATGGGCGAGAGTGGGGGCCAACCGCTCCCGCCAGGCACAGCCTTCCACTATCACTTGTACATTCCAGTGGTTTCGCAACTGCATCCTCATGAAAAACAAGTTATATAATTGATTATATAAACGTGAGTTTGCAATATAACAACCTGTAACTTAATGTAATAATATAAAAGACCTGTATTAACATATTACCAATACATTATGACCAGCAAGCATACCTTTAATATAAAGTGAACATGGACGCATTATATCCTTATATTCCGATATGAAGACCAAATTAGCATGGCTCCGCAGTGCACTTGCACCACTTCATAACGCCTTTCATAGTACAAACACCCTTGCAGCCTAGCCAAAGGAGTAGGCCTTTCCTTAGTGGTTACATCCCATAACCAAACAGTAAGTTGTTCATATGATACAGTGTGTACTAATTAGATGGAGTGCACCCTAGGCCGGCGCCTAGGTATCAGCAGGGCAGAATTCATTCTTATTACAGACCCTTACAAACATGACGGATAGAAGCTAGACTCAAAATGAGAAAGGGAATCTTTGTAGGGTATGAAAAGAACAGTCCATCATACCTAGTCTACCATCAAGACACAGAGAAAGTCCTTAAACACAGACTGGTGAAATTTCATAGTGTTACAAAACACCAAACCCAGACTGAACAGGTAATGGCAGCCAATTATTTCCATGGGGAGAGATGTGTACCCCCCCTTGCAAACAGCTAACAGTGTTGATCAGATTCCAGATTCAGATTACACACTATTCAAAGAGATAAAGCACCTCAGTATTTAGCTGACGGTGTCAGATATAAAAGACCAGACACTGATCAATACTGACTACTGTTACAGGGTCTGTAATGTACCACAGAGCTTCAAAGAGGAGTTCAACAAAATCACAGTTTTGAGTTGATGCAGATGAACAGCACACCATGACCTTCAGCTCCACCAGATGGACGCTACAACAGCCTACTTGAATGCTTTAATTAATGGTGAGATGTATATGGAGCAACCAGAGGGATTTGAAGGGAAATCAAATACAGGTGAAAAGGTTTTCTGTAAACTGAATAAATCACTGTATGCTCTCAAACAGTCTGGAAGAACCTGGAACAACATGTTGCCTGATTATCCAGATGAAAATGGCTTTACACAGAACCTAGATGACCATTGGGTCTACAACAAACCCCCTGAACACAGGGTTAGATGTTCCTTCATGAAGTACAGTAAGCTAGCTGTGATGCTGTTGGTTATCATGATCACAGGTGTGTATTTATTGTCTCAGGAACAGACTGGCTCTTTTACGAGTGTGTTGCTACAGTCTCTGTACATAAAGGCTCTATATAACATGACATTGAGGTCAGAAGTCCATCATGAACGCTAAAAGCCTCAACTTCCAGAGGGAGCGATTCTATGTCCCCACCAATGTGAAAATCCCTCCTAGGCCCTTGATTCAGAGCTCTGTATTCACTAGGTTTTGATCAAGTTTCACAGAGACATCGTGAACTAAGGAGCTCATCAGTCAGAACTTCACTGACCGTGACTTCTTTAGGGGCTAGAGATCCTATATTTAACAGCCCAGATTCAATACAGGAGCTGCTTGTACTCGGAAAGCTGAATGAATCTGGATCAATTCTAATAAAGTTGATAAAGAGGATTTTCTGATGTTACGATTATAAATCATGCGGGGACACAGACACAGTCTCCATACTGCAGGTTAGTCTGAAACACTGAGTGACACTGATATATTACTTTAATACAAGCAGAGAAATCACAGAATTAATGCTGATAAAATGGAGGAAATCTTAAACTAACCTGACTGGTGGGACTGGGAAGGGCCAGTCAGTCCTGGAGTAGCAGCTTCTCGATGTTCCCGGAGAGAACGACGGACCCCAGGCCGCTCGGGTGAACCTCTCTGCGGAAGAGGACCTGCCGCTCCCCAAAGATCTCCTGTCCGGCAGCCAGCAGTGGAGCACGAAGAGCCGGTAAACGCTCTCTTACTCGTCGGTAGGTGAGCAGGGGGCCGAAGACGATGATCCAGGAGTCTGTCTTTTTCCAAACGGAGCCGAAGCTGCCACGCTGCCGCCGAGAGGGAGCCGCCACGCTGCCGCCGAGAGGAAGCCGCCACGCTGCCGCCGAGAGGAAGCCGCCACGCTGCCGCCGAGAGGAGCCGCCACGCTGCCGCCGAGAGGGAGCCGCCACGCTGCCGCCGAGAGGAAGCCGCCACGCTGCCGCCGAGAGGGAGTGGATGTGACGAACCTCGGGGTCTTCCGCTCCGGTAGCGCTGGAACTGAGACCGCCGCGTTGGAGACGTCGCGGGCTGCCTCTGGCCTCGTCTTCCGTCGGTGGAACTCGGACTGCCGGTCCAGCTGGACGAGCTCCAAGCTGAGCGTCTGGAGAGCTCGTTCCTCCGCGGTCTCCATGTTCCTCTCTGAGTCGACTCACGTCTCGAACAGCGGTTCAGAGTCTCGCTCAAAATACCGGAGATCACGTGATCCGAACCGAAGCTTCGTTACGTCACTTCCCGTCCCGCTGTAGACCCGAGCGCAACGAGCTGAATATAAACTGAAATATATACTTAAATAAAATATTAATGTATAAAATCAGTGAAACATGAACATAGTTTTTATTTGAACATCAGGTTTTGTTTCCAAACCGACAAAAGAGATAAAAGTCCTTGACAAACCTCCGTATTCGAGGGTTTTTAACTGGAGACGACGTGAAATTACCTCTAATAAAACATTAAAAGGAACAATAAGGACTAAATGACAGCAATCGTTTAAAATGTCTCCCGCAGTCCAATTTCCAAACACTGGAGAGAGGGGTCTGCCCCGCCCCCTCAACCCCAGACCCGCAGCTCGAGCGGGTTGCCAGGTTGAGGACACTGAACCTGCAGGAACGAGCGCGAGACGAGTTCAATAACTTTTACAATCACAAGCGACGACGAGTCATATTCTGTAAGATGATCAGTAAATATACTCGCTTGATCTGTTTTTATTGTCTGTTCATTATAAACCAGCTCATGAGGATTTTATACAACTCTGTCAACTGTTAGCGAGCTGGATGCAGCGCTGCCGGCTTTATCCAGAGCCAAGCTCGTTCTCCTGAACACAAAAGCCCACTGCTCCTAAAATCCACTCTGGAGCTGGAATTACTCATTTACACATCCTGACAACATACTGCTCAGTTTAACAGATCATATACACACTTTTCTCCGAGTAGTAGCTGCTGTAGACCTCAGTTATGAAGGACCCTCACTGGAGCTTCACCACACAAACCTTCTGGACGCAGGAACATCATCAGGGCTTCCAGCTCTTCAGCTTTCATTGATCACCAGCTCCCTCCATTTCATGTAGTTACTGTTACACATTACTTTATTTCACATTGTCTTTACCCTGATTTACCTTTATAACATTGCTGTTTGTTGTTCAAATAAAGTCAAATTATTAATGAACAAAGCTGCTGTAACAACAAAGTATGACTTATGAGTTGATGAAAAAGACCAGATGAAAATGAACCATTTTATTAAACAGTTGTGTGCATTTCCTATTTACAGAGTAATAAGAGTTTAAATGGGTAAGTAACAAAATGGTAATCAGATTGTTTAAAATGGTTATGATCAACATGATTTACAGTATTGATAAGTGAACATTTCATATTATATCATTAATAAAACCAGAAATGCTGAGATCAGTATACAAACTCCAATCAGTGCAACAACCTTATTATAAAAATAATGCAAAACAAGGTATAGCAACAAATATGAATAAATATAGTACAGAAAAATATATCAAATGGACTTTAAAGGGACTTGAGAGATGTGCAGCTCTTCCTCCAGTGGGAACTGCTGCTCATTAGTCTGTCTGGAACGCTGCACTGTGGAGAAGAACTGAAGTTATTACACTAAAAATGGAGTTATTGTTTTGTGGGCTAGTTCTTCAGCACAGTGTGATGTAGAAAAGAAAGGATGGTTTATAGCTGTGGAGCATACGGTCAAGCCTGGGTTTGCCTGAGTTCCTCTATGGTTGGTGCCGGGACAGGTAGAAGCAGGCCAAACCTTCTGGGGTCATCAGGGAGAAGCGACCTTAGTCTGGGTCTTCCCCTGCAGTCATGAAGCAGCAGCTGTAAGAATCAAATTATAACAAACTGTTTACAAAGACGAGGAGCATTTTCCTCATCTGGACTGTCATCACCTTTTCCTTTTCTTCCCGATCATCTGTTCCCCAATCAGAACTGTGAAATGTGAGATGAGTAAATACTAGGAATCACACTACAAGTACATTTACTTCTACATTACTACTCAAACAATAATCACAACTTCCTGAGCTCACTGATCTCATCTTCATTCATGTTCAGGTTTTGGTTGTCTTGGACTCTCCTATTCTGAAGACAATATGATAAAGAATTACACACTGTCAGCATAGGTGTGGACTGCAGCTACTATTTTCTCTGTGTCATGTTTAGTAATAAACTATAGTTACCTCTTCTCCAAAGCTTCAGAGACATCCATGGTGCACTCCAGAGCTTCAGTGCCTTCTTCTAGAAGTGGTAGATCTTCTCTACAGAGATCAAATTGTTCTGTTTGTGAAAATGTAGACCACCAATAATACTGTACTTCTGTACTGATATTAGGATCTATAATTCACAATGTGGTCTGAAATCATATTAGTTCAGATCCTGAATACTGACCGGTCTGAAAGTGCTCCACTTGATGGACACCCAATACTGGACAGGGGCATCAAATGCTGCTTCTTCTACTGCCTCTTACTAGGGGTGGAGGTGCTTGAACATTCAAAGCTAAAAAGAAAAATCCCATAATCAACTTATTTCCACAGAAAAGTGAAGATCATTTCACCACAATATCAAACCTGAGTGATCTCTACTAAAAAGGGCTTTATGGACTCTATTAGATACGACGGATAAACAGCTAACGTCTGATAGACACTGTGCACACGATTAAAACATTATTTTCAACCATTCTGAACAAACCAGCACAATTTAAACGATGGAATAAACAATAAGATGTAGATGTGATTATATAATACACTTCAATCAAGAACTAACATTAAAAACACAGTAAAACATTAGAAACACCAAGTTATCTGACTGCACTGATGAAATGCAGAAAGTCCAGGTAGGATGAAATTATGGGCGAACCGCCAATCACAGAAATGTTCCTCAACCTAAAAAGCCTCGGCATTCGTCTAAAAAGCTCCATGAGCAGAGACGGAGTAAAAGCAGAGGAAATATTGGCGATGCGTTTGCATTAATATTGAGCTGGCAGCTCTAGTCTGGAGCACTTTAGCTACCTAGCTCTCTCAAACACGCGCTGCCTTCATAACCCAGCTGCACTCGGACCACTGGCTAGAAATGAAGCCCTCCAATGTTTAAAGGACTGAAAAAGCCCATCTCTACTAGTGGCTGTAAGAAATGATCTAGATGAGGTTAGCTAAACTTAGCTGAAGCTCAGTGCTCACCTGTTCAGGAGAAAACCAGCCAGTTCGGTCCGTTTTGAGTCCTTCTGGGCTCTAAGCTGTCTCCATCTATCAAACGCATCTCCAGTATTTCCTCTGCTTTTACTCCGTCTCTGGTCATGGAGCTTTTTAGACGAATGCCGAGGCTTTTTAGGTTGTGGAACATCTAATGATCCAGGTCCAGGTCGCTTCCTCGCCTCCATGGCTGCAGCACGCTGTGTTTCCTTGCTGTTGTTTTTCCAGATCTGGCAACCCGGGGTGTGGCAGTAGGACTGGGGGAGTTTAGAAGTCGTCAGCCCTTAAACTCAGGTCTCTAAATGAGTTTAATGAAGTGGACATTTGGAGTCAGATGAACTTCACACTGTGAGCTATGGCTGTGTCTAACAGTCCAACTGTGTGTCTCTGTATTAATGCGCCACAGGAGGAGCGCTTTTTTAGGAGACAACAAATGAGTAATATATTGATCCTTTCTGGTAAAATACATCATCTTACAGATATTCCACAAACAATACTAATTAATAATATAGAGAACTATGAGTGATTTTTTTAGATGGTATAATAAAAGCTTTTTAGCTAGATTAGACCTCAACTATGAGAGACAAAATGAGAAAAAATTTCAGAAAATCACATTGTCTGATTTTTAAAGAATTTATTTGCAAATAATTGTGGAAAATAAGTATTTGGTCAATAACAAAAGTTCATCTCAATACTTTGTTATATATCCTTTGTTGGCAATGACGGAGGTCAAATGTTTTCTGTAAGTCTTCACAAGGTTGGCACACACCGTTGCTGGTATGTTGGCCCATTCCTCCATGCAGATCTCCTCTAGAGCAGTGACGTTTTGGGGCTGTCGGCGGGCAACACAGACTTTCAACTCCCTCCAAAGGTTTTCTATGGGGTTGAGATCTGGAGACTGGCTAGGCCACTCCAGGACCTTGAAATGCTTCTTACGAAGCCACTCCTTTGTTGTCCTGGCAGTGTGCTTGGGATCATTGTCATGCTGAAAGACCCAGCCACGTTTCATCTTCAATGCCCTTGCTGATGGAAGGAGGTTTGCACTTAAAATCTCACAATACATGACCCCATTCATTTTTTCATGTACACGGACCAGTCGTCCTAGTCCCTTTGCAGAGAAACAGCCCCAAAGCATGATGTTGCCACCCCCATGCTTCACAGTTGGAATGGTGTTCTTTGGATGCAACTCAGCATTCACTCTCCTCCAAATACAACGAGTTGTGTTTGTACCAAACAGTTCCACTTTGGTTTCATCTGACCATAAGACAGTCTCCCAATACTCTTCCAGAACATCCAAATGCCCTCTAACTTCAGACGCCCCCGGATATGTACTGGCTTAAGCAGGGGAACACATCTGGCACTGCAAGATCTGAGTCCCTGGCGGCGTAGTGTGTTACTGACAGTAGCCTTTGTAACATTGATCCCATCTTTCTGCAGGTCATTCACTAGGTCCCCCGTGTGGTTCTGGGATTTTTGCTTACCGTTCTTGTGATCATTTTGACCCCACGGGCTGAGATCTTGCGTGAAGCCCCTGATCGAGGGAGATTAGCAGTGGTCTTGTTGGTCTTGATCTTTCTGATTATTGCTCCCACAGTAGATTTCTTCACACCAAGCTGCTTGCCTATTGCAGATTCCGTCTTCCCAGCCTGGTGCAGGTCTACAATATTGTTTCTGGTGTCCTTCGACAGCTCTTTGGTCTTCATCATAGTGGAGTTTGGAGTGTGACTGTTTGAGGTTGTGGGCAGGTGTCTTTTATACTGTTAACGAGTTCAAACAGGTGCCATTAATACAGGTAATGAGTGGAGGACAGAGAAGCCTCTTAAAGAAGAAGGTACAGGTCTGTGACAGCCAGAAATCTTGCTTGTTTGTAGGTGACCAAACACTTATTTTCCACCATTATTTGCAAATAAATCTTTAAAAATCAGACAATGTGATTTTCTGAATTTATTTTCTCATTTTGTCTCTCATAGTTGAGGTCTACCTATGATGTCAATTACAGGCCTCTCTCATTTTTTTTGCGGGAGTGGGAGAACTTGAACAATTGGTGACTGTCTAAATATATTTTTACTTAAATACTACTTCAAATGATCATAATTATTTAATCACTGGGGTAATATGTACTGGAGGCATATGTATTTTCATCAATGTAGTGCAAGAAAAAAATAATTGAAATGGTTTACATGCTGTAGCAACTGGCTGTAATCTAAGCTGGTCTCTCACTATTCAAAACTCTCACAATGATATGAGACTTTTCATATGCCAAGTTCAGAGGGTTTGGGTTTAATAACAGTACAGTAATATTTCTCGTAATTCATTCTATTCAGTTCAATCTATTTTAATAAGCTGGTGTCATATTCAACAGACTATGTGATCATCTAGAATTAAGACTACTGAAAATGCTCATTCAGCGCAGAGCACCCATGGGTGTGCATGATAGTTTATTCAGAACAAACATGACTACAGTGGATATAGAAGAATTTTGGATGTATCAGGATTATGATATAGTACCCATTGGTGTTATTCCATCGTGTCAGAATTCATAGACTGTTGAGTCTAGAGTTAAAACTACTGGAAATAAACAGCAGAAAGAATTAGTTCTCATTCAGGCTTCTCATATGTGAAGTTCAGATGGTCAGAATAAAATGAAAGGTACAGTAATATTTCTAGCTTGTTTAATATTCTTGAGTTTGGTCTTCTGAACCTGCTCACAGTGTACAATCACTGGTGGTTGTGCATAAAGGCTGGTTAAGAATGAATTGGTCAGGTTCATTGTTTGCTGGGTGAGGTTTTCTTATAAACCTCACTTTTAATTGTCTTTTATTCGGAGGATCTTCATTTAGTGTGAGATCTGGTCGTCCGGATCCAGTTAACACGCTAAATATGCCATCTCACTTCTAAACACCTTGATTTTGCAAAGCTGTCAAATACTTCATCTACAGGTGGAATATTGATATTGCAATGTTTTAATGTGTACAGGAAAATCTGAAAAAGGACCTGACCATTAAGTAGCCAACCCGAGCCTCTTTTAGTGAATAGGGCAGAGAACACGGTGGGCAGCCACCTCAGCACCCAGGGAGCAGTTTTCTGGAACACGGTTGTCTGCCGTATGTAAGCGTCTGCCTATGCCAGCTGTGGGCCAGCGCCTTTTTTCTGAGTGAGACTCTGAGCCAAGGATGCCGTCTGGTTTGGGCCGGGTTTGGGCCAAAGTCTTTGGCTGTCTGGGTAGAATAACACTGATAAGATGAATTTAGGATTAGAATAGCACTCGGTCTCGTATAACTAATATTCCACATATTTGTGAACACCTTTTATAATGAATGCATTCAGCTACTTCCAGTTGCATCCATTGCTCACACAGATATGCAGATTGCTCACAGAATAAGACTTTCTGGAACAGATAAACAGAAACATAAAACTCAGGGCAAAGGTATTAAAGCATGCAGTAAGAGCTGCAACATGGGTTTGAGGACCCAAACACTGCAGTCCGTCATTCAGAACTCCTGCTCTCTGTTCTCTCTTACCGCATCCATCCTCTAGCAGCATCCACCTGAAGATGTTTCTGAAGAGGAGGATGATGCTGCAGTAAGAGAGAGGAAGAAACAACTCTTGGAGGATCTGATGGAGAAATAACCCCTGACAGTAAAATAGTGACCCTAAGTCTGTGACTGGCATATCCATGCTGGAGGTGATCCTGAACCTCATTTACAAACATAATCTGGAGAGAAAAGTGTTTACTTTTTCTAACAATCATGCCCACAGTAGCCAAACCAAACTGTCTGCTATGGCTTTCTGCTCTATGCCTTTAACAAACCACCAAGCTGTGTAATGAAAATGCCCTGACCTTTTTTATACTTTTTTTATACTTAAAAAACCTTTATATCTCCATATGTCTTGACATAATCTGCTTTGCACAGTGAAGATAAATAAATAGATGACAAAAGGAATTAGGAACTGATGTTAAATTGCTGGGATTTCAATCTACTACACAGACTTGGTGTTTTTCTGGATGTGTCTAAATGATGACCTATGTCAATGTCAATGTGTTCAAATCTTTCTCCCGCTGGACACGCAGTCCGATATGCTTCTTTGGCTTAGGACGCCTTCGTCAACGGCTAGCTGTAAAGTACGTGCCAGCCCAAGCTAGCAACCCGGCTCTCCTCCATAGTCTGAGCCATATTACGAGCATTTTCTCTGATCACAACGTGCACCATTTCCTTCCTTATGTTCCACTTGCCAAGCATTTCTTCAAAAGCAGCGGAGACTGCTGTCGCTGCATGTGAAGTACAGAAGTCCACTGTACGGTTAAGCTTAGCATACTCATTGGACTAACATCCGAAGTGCACATGTCAGTGGTACAGCTAACGTCTCTGACATTAGCTCTGAGTAGGTTGTGTAAATGTGCGGCGACAACATCGTACAGAGCCGGCAGGGCAACATCTGAAAAATAATGATGACTTGGGAGAGCATAACATGCCTCCAAATGCTCAAGCAGTCGACGAATCCCCGGTCCTCCACAACGGAGAACGGTTGGTGGTTAAGAGCCATAAACTGCATGATTTTGTCTGTTACGGCTTTGACTTTGACTTTTGACTTTGTGCAGTTATGTCTCAACCACCAAAAAAAAATCTAATTCAGATGAAGCAATGTTTATTTGTAATTTTATTTTTTTGTTTATTTGTTAATTTTATTTATTTATTTAATTTTTAAAATAATTTTATTTTTTTGTTTTTTGTTATTTTTATTTATTTGTTTTTTTGTTAATTGTATTTATTTGTTTATTTGTTAATTTTATTTATTTGTTTTTTTTGTTAATTCTATTTATTT
Organism: Salminus brasiliensis; assembly: GCF_030463535.1. Classification (NCBI taxonomy): domain Eukaryota; kingdom Metazoa; phylum Chordata; class Actinopteri; order Characiformes; family Bryconidae; genus Salminus; species Salminus brasiliensis. Next base: position 21,197,443 of record NC_132889.1, on the reverse strand, counting down.
GTTTTTTGTTAATTTTATTTTTTATTTTTTGTTAATTTTATTGATTTGTTTTTTTGTTAATTTTATTGATTTGTTTTTTGTTAATCTTTTTTTGGTAATTTTATTCGTCTTGTGTTCATTTTATTTATTTGTTTTTTTGTTAATTTTATTTATTTGTTTTTTGAATAAACCAAAACAGCTGTTGGCAGAGTTCAGGAAGGAAGGCTTTGCCATTGTTTCGGTCAAACTGAGAGAAAGAGAGAGTCGCCAGATTAAAAAAGAAGTGAGGGAGGTGTTGGAAGGGAAAGAGAGACGGAAGAGGGCTGGGGAGGAAAGAGAAGAGTACATTACATGGGTACAGGCGAGATACGCCGAAAAGATGCAGAGGGCCGCGGAAGAGCTGGTAGAAATGGAGGAGGCGCAGGGATGCTGCGCGTGGTTCTACCATTTGAAGGCCAGGATAGTTCGGCGTGCCCAAAGAAAAAAAGCCAGAAGGGAGCAGAAGGCTGAGGAGACGGCGCAGCGGAAAGAGACTGAAAGAGCAGAAAGGCTGGAGGAGAATAAGAGGGACTGCGAACTGATCCAGAAAATGGAGATATTTATGCAAGAATGTACGTGGGCTCTGGCGACTCCTCAGATACAATAGAGCCTTCAAAGTCCTACCAGAGCCGGGGGTTAAACATGCAGGGAAGTGGAGAGCGAGGCGGAAACAGACTGAGGAGTGGAGAGCGAGGTGGAAACAGACTGAGGAGTGGAGAGGGAGGCGGAAACAGACTGAGGAGTGGAGAGCGAGGCGGAAAGAGACTGAGGAGTGGAGAGCGAGGCGGAAACAGACTGAGGAGTGGAGAGCAGGGCGGAAACAGACTGAGGAGTGGAGAGCAGGGCGGAAACAGACTGAGGAGTGGAGAGGGAGGCGGAAACAGACTGAGGAGTGGAGAGCGAGGCGGAAAGAGACTGAGGAGTGGAGAGCGAGGCGGAAACAGACTGAGGAGTGGAGAGCAGGGCGGAAACAGACTGAGGAGTGGAGAGCAGGGTGGAAACAGACTGAGGAGTGGAGAGCAGGGTGGAGAGCGAGGCAGAAACAGACTGAGGAGTGGAGAGCAGGGTGGAGAGCGAGGCAGAAACAGACTGAGGAGTGGAGAGCAGGGTGGAAACAGACTGAGGAGTGGAGAGCGAGGCAGAAACAGACTGAGGAGTGGAGAGCAGGGTGGAAACAGACTGAGGAGTGGAGAGCAGGGTGGAGAGCGAGGTGGAAACAGACTGAGGAGTGGAGAGCGAGGCAGAAACAGACTGAGGAGTGGAGAGCAGGGTGGAAACAGACTGAGGAGTGGAGAGCGAGGAGGAAACAGACTGAGGAGTGGAGAGCGAGGAGGAAACAGACTGAGGAGTGGAGAGCGAGGTGGAAACAGACTGAGGAGTGGAGAGCGAGGCAGAAACAGATTGAGGAGTGGAGAGCAGTTTGGAAACAGACTGAGGAGTGGAGAGCGAGGTGGAAACAGACTGAGGAGTGGAGAGCGAGGCAGAAACAGACTGAGGAGTGGAGAGCAGGGTGGAAACAGACAGAGGGGTGGAGAGCGAGGTGGAAACAGACAGAGGAGTGTATGTGAGCTCATTGCTGTGGAACAGAGAAGTGCGTCGCATAAAAACAACTCAGCACAAGAAGGAAACACGTATGTGAACTGTGCCTCACCAAAAAGAGTTTTCAGAGGATCTACGATCAACAGTTGTTGATTTTACATAAAGCTGGAAAAGGGTCACAAAGTGATTTCAAAGACTCTAGAAATTCATCAGTCTACAGTGAGGCAAACGATCTACAAATGGAGACAATTTGGGACTGTGGCTACTCTGCCAAGAAGAGGGCGCCCAGTCAAAATGACCCCAAGAGCACAACGGAGACTCATCAATGAGGTAAAGAAACAACCCAGAGTGACAGCCAAAGATTTGAAGGCGTCATTGGTACAGGCTAACACCTGTGTTCATGAGTCTACAGTCCATAAAACCTTGAACAAGCAGGGTGTCTGTGGCAGGACACCATGAAGGAAGCTGCTGCTTACTAAAAAGAACATTGCTGCATGCTTGAAGTTTGTGAAAGAGCACACTGACACTCCACAGCGCTACTGGCCAAATGTTTTGGAAGCTCAGACTTACTGCAGGAGGAACTACACTGATCTGGTGAGCATCAGAGATCAGAACCAGAATGAAACAGTGAAGATAAAAACGATGACCAGCAGCACTTCCTTCTGGATCGGCCTGCTGCCTGATGACTAGGAGTGGAGTGATGGAGGACCCTCTGCTTACAGAACTGGGGGGTTTTTCAACCCAAAGAAAAAAAGCCAGAAGGGAGCAGAAGGCTGAGGAGACGGCGCAGCGGAAAGAGAGTGAAAGAGCAGAAAGGCTGGAGAAGAAAAAGAGGGAGTGCGAACTGATCCAGAAAATGGAGATATTTATGCAAGAATGTACGTGGGCTCTGGCAACTCCTCAGATACAATAGAGCCTTCAAAGTCCTACCAGAGCCGGGGGTTAAACATGCAGGGAAGTGGAGAGCAAAGAGGAAACAGACTGAGGAGTGGAGAGCGAGGCGGAAACAGACTGAGGAGTGGAGAGCAGGGTGGAAACAGACTGAGGAGTGGAGAGCGAGGCAAAAAGAGACTGAGGGGTGGAGAGCAGGGTGGAAACAGATTGAGGGGTGGAGAGCGAGGCGGAAACAGACTGAGGAGTGGAGAGCAGGGTGGAAACAGACTGAGGGGTGGAGAGCGAGGCGGAAACAGACTGAGGAGTGGAGAGCGAGGCGGAAACAGACTGAGAAGTGGTTGCTATGACAATTCTATATGGTTGCAAAGATGTAAAGTTGTTACTGTGGTTTTCCAGGTGGTTGCTATGACATTGCTATATGGTCTGGTATGTGGTGGATGCCATGGTGTTGCTAAATGGTTGTTATCATCATCAGGTGGTTGTTGTGGTGTTGCTAAGTGGTTACAAGCTGGTTGTTGTGGTGTTGCGAGGTAGTCTCTTTGGTATCCCAGGTGGTTGCTATGGCATCCCAGGTGGTTGATATGGTGCTGCTAAATTGTTGCTGTGTTTGATGTGGTATCTTAAGTGATTGCTACGGCATTGCTAAGTAGTTGCAAGCTGGTTGCTATTGTGTTGCTAAGTGGTTGCAAGCTGGTTGGTATGGTGTTAATAGGTGGTCTCTGGTATCACAGGTGGTTGGTATGGTGGTGCTAGGTGGTTGGTATGGTCTCCCAGGTGGTTGGTATGGTGTTGCTAATTGGTTTCAGTTGTATCCCTGTTGGTTGGTAAACATTGCTAATTGGTTGCTAGGTGGTTGCTATGGAGTTGCTAATTGGTTGCTGGGATATTTCTATCTAGTTGCTATGATGTCCTTGGTGGTTACTAGGGTGTGGCTAAGTGGACAGTAGATGATTGTTTTAAAATTTCAGGCTTTTGCCATGATTGCAAGGTGCTTGCTAGAGAGTTGCCATTTTATACAAGGTGGTTGTTGTGCTGTCTCAGGTACTGCTCAGATGTTGTCAAGTTGTTGCTAAGCAAGTTGCTATGGTAAATCAGATGGTTGCTATTATGGTACCATATCTTGATGGTTGGGTGTTACAGGTGTAATTGTATCATCGTTACATTTTCCAAAACATTTTCCATTCATTCCATTAAAATTCAGCAACAATCTGCTGCTGTGAGGAAACTGTACATCTGCTCAAAAAGCTGCAGCCAAGTCTGCATCTCACAATAGAACTGAACAGTGAAGCAGTGAAGATAAAGGGATGAACAGCTGCACTTCCTTCTGGATCGACCTGCTGCGTGATGACTGGGAGTGGACTGATGGAGGACCCTCTGCTTACAGAAACTGGTTGGGTGGTCAGCCTGGGCCTTTCCCATCAGACTGTGTAAACCTAGTATTAGGCCGTGCAGTAATACTGTACCTGCTCTGTGCTACAGCAGTAAGTAGTGACACTCTTCACACACACACTCTACCTCTCTCAGTTCAGCATCATCAATATAACCCATCTAAAGTAAATCAGAGTCTCTAATTTCAGTCTAAAACCTGCTGTTCTGTTTGTATTTCTGTCTCTATCAGCGTCCGTTCATGTCAGTGATGACCGAATGAGCTGGGGAGCGCTCTGGACTACTGTAAGAAAGAGAACAGGAATGGTCTTCTGCGCATGGAGTCTGATCAGGAGCAGAAACTGTTGGAGTCTGAGCTCAGGAGGAGGCTGTCTCTGGGCTGATGTGGGTGGGGCTGAGACAGAAGCAAATACCTGAGTTGTTGAAGTTGTCCAGTAGACTTGCTTTGGGTCCCTGGACCAAGTGGATTGGAGTGTGTCCACTGTCCCCCAGCTGCGGTGCCACAGACACTGGAGAAATCCTTCAGGGTGAAGACGGACGTTTCTGAACTCCGAGCCGTCTGTGAACTTAAACACCAGTAAGAGTTTAGTGTTCCTCTGACTCTCCTGCTCCTTTCAGTAAGAGCTTCATCATTCACTGCTGAGCTGAATCAGGTGACTGAACAGATAAACACTAAAGTTATATTATACACACTTCAGTTACACACTTTCCAAAACGCTCTGAGCTTTTTTGGGCTGATAAGGTTTCTGATATAAATGGTGATTTTTATAAAGTAACATTTCTATAGATATTTACATCTATATTCTACATTATTATTATTATTATTATTATTATGTTGAAATCTTGTTGAATTGTGTAATTTCTGAAAATGGACATTTCCTATCACTAAAAAGAAACACAATGTTGTATGTTTTATTTGTGTGTGGTGTAAAATGTACAGAATTGTTTTCTCTTACGTTTTAACATCTAAAAGAAAGATTTTACAGTCTTTTTAAAGCTCAGCTTCTAGATTATCAGTAACTGATTAACCACCGATGTGTTCAGAAAGAAACAAATGACTGACAAGCAGTCTGACTGCGCCCCCTGGTGGTAGAAAAGGAGCGATGCGCACACAGTGATGGGTAGATCATTTACACCTGTGCCATTGAAGCTCCACCTGAGCTTGTTCATTTCTCTAGTCATATTAAGCACTGTGCATCCCATAATATCATCTAAAAGACTAAATCCTTGTTTTCCTGTGATCTTCCACTAATGCCCAAACCCGGCCTACTTTTTCCATGGTGTAGGAATTGGAATAAATGAAACTGCAGCTAGCTCTTACAATGCCTTGTTTTGGGTGTAAAAGAGAAATGCAGTGTACCCCCACATGGGCCAGTATCAATGCTGAGCTCATCTTAGGTCTGTTTCAATGCCTCTGTGAGGTACTTGCCTTTGCCTTTGGGTTTTTCAGTCCAACACAGCAACCAACCGCTCATGAATGGCATCTGTTTGATCTTCAGATGATAGAAACATCATGAGTAGTATCATTCTGAACTGAAAACACGTCTGCCTCTCTAACCTCATCTGCGATTGTGCTCTTTATCACATTGTTGAGAACATCCACAACTTTGTTGACTGTCTTTCCATATAAGAATTACAAGAGGACCCATACCTTTTGCCCCAGTCATGATGTATCTAACTGCTAATGTGCTGCTGAAGGCACAGATTATACTGGCTCAGAACAATGAACACCTCTAAAACATTCTGTGGGCGGCTGTGGATGAGAACGGAAAACATCTGTAGATCCCATCTTTGAGGACGAGCAACAGAATCAGACTCAGTCTCCTCATCTACACGAGTAGCTGCCTGAGTTTCTGGCCTCTCCTGCTGCACTGCTCATTGGACCCTGTCTCTTCCCTCAGCATCTAACTCCCCTGTATTATACTGCATTAGACTAGAAGGGCATATGCACTGTGAAGTCATGGACAGAGATCATTATTGATTAAACAATGTTTACCTATTTCATTTTCAGCATTCTGAATATCTTCTATATTTTTAAAGTTCATTTTTATCCTCTCTACCTGTTGACTCTGTAGTCCTGTCTTTTCATGCCTAGTCGGTTCACCAGCAGAGCAATGGTTAGTTCTCCATATCTCTCTTTACCGGCTGCAGCTTGGGTCTGACCTCTGGAAAACAGATCTGTTCATTCTGCACATTTGGCAGCATCTTCTTCCAATGCCTTTTTTTTTTTTAACCTGGCCTTTCCAACTCCACCTGGCCTTTCCAACTCCACCTGGCCTCTTCCTTTTTTAACGCTTCCCGCTATTCTGTTGTTATCAGATGGTAAAGATGTAATTGATGTGATAAGAAATATTTTTTACTCTTATTATGAGGCTGAATTTGGCTTCTTTTTTTATCTTAACTGGTGTAGCAGTTATTTGAACTGCTCACTCACTTCTGGTAATGTCTGTTAGCAGGTATTTGCTGATAGACACTGACAGAAGTGAGAACCCAGAAATGTGAAAAGGGTCCATCCACAAAGTGCAGGGTGCAGCGTGTGTTTGTATGGGGTGGAGGTGTGATGAGTGAGAGAACCTGGTGAGAGAGCTTGTGAACTTGTGACTGCTACACTGCGCTGCTGTCTGTTCAGGAGTCTAATTGCTTGGGAAGCAGAAGCTGTCTCTGCTGGTTCTGGTCTTCATGCCTCTGGGCAGTGGCTTGCGTGGGTGGCAGTGGTGGTTCTAGCCCATTTTAACTGGGGTGGGGGGCAGTCTAGGGTCAGTGGTTATGTTAGAGGGGTCGATTGCTTTCTAGCGTATGGTGCTTTACAGGCATTAAGAAACAAATATCTGCAACACTAAACAGGCACTCAGATGCAAAATGTAGGTAAATTACACTATATACACAAAGAATAGAAGTAAAAAGCAAAAACAATATTATTTACAGATTATTTTATATAATTTATATAATTGCACATGTGGGGGAGGGGGGAGGGGGGTTATTGCACATTGTATTTTTAGCAAGACCCTAGCAAGACCCTTCACCCTCTCTGCTCCTCGGGCTCTGGAGTTGGCTGCCCACCGCTCTGTGTGTGTGTGTGTGCTCCCTGCCCCTAGCTCACTAGTGTGTGTGTTCACTACCACAGATGGGTCAAATGCAGAGGACACATTTCGCTGTACAGAGTACAGTGACAAATACTTGCACCTTTACCTTCATTTAAATGATACAGTAATTTCATGTACACACACATATATATATATATATATATATATATATATATATATATACACACACATGCACACACATGCACGCATGCTGCCTCTTTATGAATGACCTCTTTTTGCGATTCATAGCGTTTATTTAAAAATAAACTAAATAAACTAACTAATAAACTTTATTTAAAAATAATACTACTAACGTCCTTATAGACATTGAAACCCTTTATAACGTCACTTATAACGTGTCTGATAATTCTAAGGGGCCATTTACAAATTGCACCACACAGTAAAGATCCAGGTGACGAACAGTGGGAGAAAAGCTTCTTCACACTTTATTATATGCAAATTGAGCCTTGAGCCTTGGTCCTAGCAGATTACAAACCACGAGAAGTCATTGTAATTATTGTTCTGCTTAAAACAATAATCAATACCTAAATCGTTGATGCATATTCTGTGATATGTAAGGTGACCTCGGTCACTTCTTGCTATGTGTTACATTTACATTTACATTTATGGCATTTAGCTGACACTCTTATCCAAAGCAACTTACAAGGTTACTCGTATTACAGAGGTGGGCCAGTGCAGTATTAGGAGTCTTGCCCAAAGACTCTTATTGGCGTAGCGCAGCACAGTGACCCAGACCGGGAATTGAATCCCAGTCTCCCATATGGTGTGGTAGCTGGTGTTATCTGTTGCGCTACACCAACCACGTTATTTATCTATGTTGTACCAGGGTCTGTCAACACTGTTATTGTCTGTCTTCTCATCTTTGTATAGCCTGTTTATACCATATAAGGCTATCTGGTCAGTCATTGCTGAGCGGGTGAGGGTAAAGCCCAGCGATGATAAAGGCTCCTGCAGACCATGCAGAGCTCAGAGCAGACAGGCAGAAACTAAGGTTTTGCTTTGTACTTCTCTCAATAAATTTGTTACTCACTTTGATACTGACTCAGAGACTCAGTGCTTCTTCTGTCATGAGTTTTTCCACCACCATTTGGCGTCACGAACAGGATGAGCAATGGAGTGCAGCGGAGGGGAGAGAAGTGAACACTCACCGAGGACGCTCTCTGGCAGAGGCTAGACCTAAAAGCAGGGGAAAATCCCACAGAGCAAGGGAGAAGTACCGCAGGGGTGAGTGTGACTGATCGTCCCTCCGCTTGCAATCCAAGCCTCATCTACGAACATTGGTGACAGAATAATTATTTCCAAAAATTTAATTCCCCTCCACCTTCCTTTGAGCAGTCCGTCCTGGATGAAGTTTAGTTACATGACGGTGTAACAAGTGAAGACTAGCCTGGTCATAGTGAGGCCTCTAGTGGTAAATGTATCACTAGAGTAAAAGACTAGCCTGGTCATAGCAAGGCCTCTAGTGGTAAATGTATCACTAGAGTAACAAGAGTGAAAGAGTAGCCTGCTCATAGTGAGGCCTCTATTGATAGACGTGTCATTAGAGCAATAGGTCCGGACCGTGGGAAGGAGTGCTAATAGTTTTAGGTACAGGGTACCAAATATAGAATAAGTTGGTAAAGGGAGGGGAGACGTGGTTGTTGGGGCTAAATTACTCTGAGTCGCTAAATCAAGTGAGAGAACAAGATGGGATCCCAGTTAGCTAAAGAATTACGTTTTAATCCAAAGGTTCACACTGCGGCTCTCTTTAGTCAGGTGAGCCAGGATTATGGCACTGATAGTGTAATGTATGTCCCATTGTGGATAAAATATTTAGGATTTCCGACTACTGGGAGCCTCAGTGTGAAATATCTGTATAAGTTTAAGAATAGAGTGAGACAAGCAGTGATTAAAACACTGTACAAAACATAAAGCAAGTATGTAATGGGCGATTGGGTTTTGGAAAGAAGAAGCAGAGTACAGGCAGACAGAGAGAGGAAAGAGGGAGGGGGTAAAACTAAACTAATGTCTCAGTGTGTCTCAGTTGCTGCCGATCCTGACCTCGACGCAGCCCCGCCAAGAAGACCAGCACCAGCGGAAAACCAGAACCAGCATGAAGCAACACCTGAACCAGCGGCTTCTCCTCCTCGTCCTCCTCCTCTTCCTCCTCCTCCATACATCGCACCACCCCCAACACCGGGTCCCTACACTGGCACTCAGCGAGAGCTAATTGCTGGCCAAGGGGTGCCTGGCCCACTCACATAGTAGCCTCCCATACCAGAAGCCGTGATCCAGAAAGAGAACCTAGCTTCAGCACACCCTTCAAGGGTCCACCTGACCAAGGGGAAGTTTTCACTGCAGTTCAAGCTCTAAGTGGCTCTTTCCCTATGATAGAGGTGTCTGGACCAGAGGGTCCCCTCTTAGTACATCGATATTGGACTGAAAAGGACTTGATAGAAGCTGCCTCTAGTCTGTCCGACCCCTGACAAGTAGGAGGTCGATGGTACAGCAAGTTGCAGCCCTCCCCAATAACGCTTCACGTCGGGGAGGCCGAGGAAGAGGACAAGGGAGGGGTCGAGGACGAGGCAGAGGCAGAGGAAGAGAATTTGCAGGCAATAGGCCAGTTTTCCAGCCAAACCAACCAAATGTGGGTCAGGGTGAATTATGGGTGAATCAATGCTACAATTGTGGCAAGAATGGACATTTCGCCAGGGATTGTTCCGAGCAGTGCACCAGCAGCAGCGCATCAGAAGCAGTGACGGGTGGCGGAGGGGCAGGACGGGGAACGGGACCCACTGACACAGCAAAAAGGGAAGTACCTTTTTCTTCCCCCTATCTTTCATTAGTGCAAGAGCTTACAACATGCCCATCAAATATGTTGAAATTGACTTTGATTGTAAAAGGGAAGAGTTTGGAATTTTTGGTAGATAGCGGGGCGGGCCACTCAGTGATTAGGACTAATGACATACAAAAGGGAAAATCCCAAGCATTAATGGGGGTGGGGGGAGAAGTGGTCAGAGAAAAGGTGTCTGTGCCCCTCCAATGTTTCCTAGATTGTTTTTTGATGTCTTCTGTTTGTCCTGTAAATTTACTGGCCAGAGATTTGATGGTTAAACTAGGGTGTATCCCAATCAGCTCCCCTGAGGGATTTTTCAGAACAACCATGCATGGTACAAGTAGCGTCAGGGGTTCCGGGGTATGTTTATATGTGGTGCAGTGTTGAAGAGCAGGGGGAGATTGTCAGATACTTTCTATCAGAGGCAGAGAGGGTGGTGACTAATCCCTTGCAGTGGAAGAAGAGTGATCTACACTGCACTTCACATATTAGCCAAGGCCCTGATCATGATTATGAAAAACACTTCTTCAAACCAGAGGTAGAGCCTTTGTCGACCACATCACTGATATGGAATGATAAGATGGCAGCTGCCCTAGTCTCACTAACAAAACAGCAGGATGCGTTGTTCACAGTGGGAAATTCCTACCCCCACCTCTCCCTGGCCAGATTTAAACACACCCTCCCGTGACGAGATATCGGGCCATGGGCCTTGAGGGTGGCCAGGGCTAATGATTGGGCCAATACCGAGCGCCCCAATGTGCAGTATAGCGCTTCCACAAAGACGTGGAAGTGCCCCTTTCAGTACAGGCTGAGAGCAGAGTGAACAGTGGAGTTGTTTGGCTCGCCTCCACTGATTCAGGCTGCCACACTCACAGAAGAGGAGGAATTGGAGCTAGCTTCGCTTCCCCCTCGGCTGTGGGCTTCTAGTGAATATGATGTGGGATTGATTAAAGACTGTGAAGCAGTAGGGGTCATAGTGCCATGTCCAGATTCACCAGTTAGGACACCAATTTTTCCAGTTAAGAAACCTGGCCAGGATGAGTGGAGGTTTGTTCAGGACCTGCAGGCAGTAAATGCTGCAGTTCAGGCTCGAGCACCTGAAGTACCAAACCCCCACACTATTTTGTTTCAGATTACCACAGATTGCAGTTGTTAAATGTGCAGCGCACACCTCAGCAGATGATCCTGTCAGCAAGGGAACACCTTTGCAGACCATGTGGCCAAATGCACAGCTCGCGCAGTGCCTGTCGCCACCACACAACTTTCTGTAACAGACCAAGAGATACTTAGGGATAGACATGAGAAAACACTGTAGCTATCATCCTGCAAGTGTAGGAGCAGTTGAAAGGGTTAATGGAACCATTAAAAATGGTCTTGCAAAAATGATACAACAAATTGGGTTAAGTGCCTCCCCCTGGTTCTCTGGCAAAGTAGAACCAGGCCACAAAAAAGAACTGGTCTCAGTGCCTATGAGATAGTGTTTGGCAGGCCTCCCAATACGGGATTAGGTCCACCCCCACTGGACAATCAGTTATTTGACCATTCTCTCACGGCATATTGCGTCTTGTATGAGATGCTTCTGTCTGTTTAAACAAGTGAAAGCAGTGCTGCCGCAACCAGCTGACCAGCCCTTCCATGACCACAAGCCAGGCGATTGGGTGCTAATACGGGACCTCCGCAGACGAAGGTGGAAAAACCAAAGTGGACTGGACCCCACCAGGTGCTCCTAGTGACTCACACAGCCGTAAAAGTGGAAGGACGAGGGACTTATGTACATCACACTCACTGCAAGAAGGCCCCAACTACACCGGAAGAGACAGCAGCATGAGGATGATCCATCCCAAAGGGCTAGCAATGACGGCAGCAGGATTGGGCTGTCTGCTGGACATCATAGGGACACTGTATATCCTAACTGCCAAACAGGATTCTGATGGCTCTGATGAAGTTTACTTAGACACCCAGGGAAAAATGTCTTTAGGAAGTATGTAAATTTCACAGCCCATACTTGAGGTGTGAATAATACTGGTTATGCTTGTGCTTTAATGCCACACGCCTCAGTTGATCCATTTGTTTTTTAAATACATCCAGACTCATATGAGTTAATAGCACTTGGCTTACCCATACCTATGTGAGTGCAGGTGAGATCTACCAGTTCCTTAAAGGGAAAGGGGCCACCCGGATGCAGATATTCAGCTCAGAATAAGTGAAAATAGAGTGTTTCCAATCTGCTTCAAGCGCTCAGACGTCTCAGGTGACAACCCAGATTCGGAGTCATCTAACAAGTGCAAGGAATTGCCGGAAGGAGGTGAGGAGTGTATCAGACTCCCGGGTAACCACACTAGCAGTTGGCAAAAACCCTATCCAATGCAATAGTACCATGAACCTAGCCTCTAACTCTGGGGGCCTGGTCACCCATAGTACAGACATAAATATTTGGATACCTGATTGGTACTGGCACTGTGGCCATAGGCTAATGCTGTATTTGCCCAAACTGCAGCAGGGCCGCTGTGCTTTGGTGCATTTGAGTGCACATATAACTCTGTATTCCATTCATCCTTATCTTCGTACTCGCCGTAATGCACTAAAGAACCTATCTGTACCCGACGAGCATAAATTAACCACTGAAGGAGAATGATTTGCTGAAATTATGGTTCCAATATATGGGGTAGGGGCCTTACGTAGAGACCTCAATAGAGTTCACTATAGATTAGCTACATTTGTAAACCAGACCATTGAAGGGATGGAAGGAGTAAGGTTCGAACTAACAGCACTGAGATTAATGACTACACAGAATCGCATGGCACTTGATTTACTTCTAGCAAAGGAGGGGGGGGGGGGTTGTAGCATGATTGGTAAACACCGCTGCACGTATATTCCTCCTAAAGATGCTCAGGAGGGTAACATCAGCCAACATTTTGCCATAAGTGCCTTATGCCCACTGTAGCTGCTCAACTCAGGAATAAAGAACAAGAAGCTGATCCAGCTTGGAGTTGGGGATCTATTCTAGCTAACTTACGCAGTGTATTCCTCATGATATTGCCCATCCTCGTGTTATTGGTGCTTCTGCTTTGCTGCGGACCCTTACTGTGTAACTGCATCATTGAAACTCTTGTTTTGCCGGATCCAAGCACGACATCAACTTCTTCAGTTCACGTTTGAGCCAGAAGAACCAGGAGAAGAGCTGGGACTGAAGAAACTGTTTGCAGACAAAAATAATGTTTGAGTGTTGATTAAGAATCAAAGGGGGGAAATGTAATGGAAGTTATTGATGATTCATAATCAATATCTAAATCGTTGATGCATATTCTGTGATATGTAAAGTGACCTTGGTCACCTCTTGCAATGTATTATTTATCTATGTTGTACCAGGGTCTGTCCACACTGTTATTGTCTGTCTCTGCCTATCTTTGTCAGGGTGCAACTGCTTTCTTAAAGTTCTCATGCAAGTTACAGATAAATGTATAGCCTGTTTAAACCATATAAGGCTATCTGGTCAGTCATTGCTGAGCGGGTGAGGGTAAAGCCCAGCGATGATAAAGGCTCCTGCAGACCATGCAGAGCTCAGAGCAGACAGGCAGAAACTAAGGTTTTGCTTTGTACTTCTCTCAATAATCAATGGTGTAGCAGCAGTACAACAGTGATGTCACAGTAGTGCAATTATGATGTCACAGTAGTGTCACAGTGATGTCACAGTAGTGCAACTGTGATATCACAGTAGTGTCACTGTGCTGTCATAGTGATGTCACAGTAGTGTAATTGTGATGTCACAGTAGTGTAACTGTGATGTCACAGTGATGTCACTGTGATGTCACAGTGATGTCACAGTAGTGTCACTGTGATGTCATAGTGATGTCACAGTAGTGTAATTCTGATGTCACAGTAGTGCCACTGTGATGTCACAGTAGTGCCACTGTGATGTTGCAGTAGTGTCATAGTAATGTCACAGTAGTGTAATTGTGATGTCACAGTAGTGTAACTGTGATGCCATAGTGATGTCACAGTAGTGTCATAGTGATGTCACAATAGTGCAACTGTGATGCCATAGTGACATCACAGTAGTGTAATTGTGATGTCACAGTAGTGCCACTGTGATGTCACAGTAGTGTCATAGTAATGTCACAGTAGTGTAATTGTGATTTCACAGTAGTGTCACAGTGATGTCACAGTAGTGCAACTGTGATATCACAGTAGTGTCACTGTGATGTCATAGTGATGTCACAGTAGTGTAATTGTGATTTCACAGTAGTGTCACAGTGATGTCACAGTAGTGCAACTGTGATATCACAGTAGTGTCACTGTGATGTCATAGTGATGTCACAGTAGTGTAATTGTGATGTCACAGTAGTGTAACTGTGATGTCACTGTGATGTCACAGTGATGTCACAGTAGTGTCACTGTGATGTCATAGTGATGTCACAGTAGTGTAATTGTGATGTCACAGTAGTGCCACTGTGATGTCACAGTAGTGCCACTGTGATGTCGCAGTAGTGTCATAGTAATGTCACAGTAGTGTAATTGTGATGTCACAGTAGTGTAACTGTGATGCCATAGTGATGTCACAGTAGTGTCATAGTGATGTCACAATAGTGCAACTGTGATGCCATAGTGACATCACAGTAGTGTAATTGTGATGTCACAGTAGTGCCACTGTGATGTCACAGTAGTGCCACTGTGATGTCACAGTAGTGTCATAGTAATGTCACAGTAGTGTAATTGTGATTTCACAGTAGTGTAACTGTGATGCCATAGTGATGTCACAGTAGTGCAACTGTGATGCCATAGTGACGTCACAGTAGTGCCACTGTGATGTCACAGTAGTGTCATAGTAATGTCACAGTAGTGTAATTGTGATGTCACAGTAGTGTAACTGTGATGTCATAGTAATGTCACAGTAGTGTATCAGTGATGTCACAGTAGTTTCACTGTGATGTCATAGTGATGTCACAGTAGTGTAATTGTGATGTCACAGTAGTGTCACTGTGATGTCATAGTGATGTCACAGTAGTGTCATAGTGATGTCACAGTAGTGTCACTGTGATGTCAGTGATGTCACAGTAGTGTAATAGTGATGTCACAGTAGTGTAATTGTGATGTCACAGTAGTGTAATAGTGATGTCACAGTAGTGTAATTGTGATGTCACAGTAGTGTCATAGTGATGTCACAGTAGTGCAATTGTGAGGTATTATGCTGCTTAGGTAACATCATGAGGGCGATTACCCAAAAACACAATCACCAAACCAACCACACCAAAATGTCTATTAGAACACAAACAACCACAAGTGAGCTATGCTTAACAAATCTACTACAAAAGTCCATTCTGATTAACCACATACAAACTTAAAAGATACCCCAATGCACCATGGGAGCACTACTGTGCCCTAATACAGTGTCACAGTTTATGTCAATTAAAGTCTCGACATGTAAACTTTGACCATCAGAAGTTTCCCACCTCTCAACCTCTCCATTAGAGCAAGTAGCTGGAGTTAAAGATTCAGCAGCGCTGAGCTGTCATGCATGAAGAAGTGGACTAGATTTGAATAGCAGATAAAACTCAGGAATGAACTGATTCTACAGGTAGAAGAAGAAAACGCCTGAAAACGAGTGAGAAACAGAAATGTGGATTTGGGTCTACACCTGTAACAACCTTTCCAAAAGAAAACATCGACACAGGTGAGCTCTATCTTTTAGCACACTACTACACATTTCATCTGACGTATCCAAAGTGCCTCACAACACTCCTGTCAATACTTCAGACAGAAGTTCTGCAGGATGCCATTCATGATCGGGATGCAGCTTCATCCTACAAAAAAGCTTTGTCAGCGTGGAGAAAGATCATTGGTGAGTAGTGAAAAGTGCCCTGTGGTCAAGCAGCAGTGGCTATCATTGTCAGCAGGGTGTAACAAATTCTAACAGTTACAGAGCTGGTTGTTTACTAAGTTTGGTGTTTCAGAAATTCAGCTGTGTTAGATATCTTATTTAATAAAAATACTCTTAGAGGTTTGAACAAACCAGACAGTCCAGTTCAGAGTCCGGCTGCATTCACTCCTGCACAGATAAGTGGTGCCTGATGAATTTCGTGAATCAGCTGGGCCTTAAGCTTCCAAACCAGAAGTGAACTAGAGGCCCTGAAACCACCTTCAGCTGTAGAGGAGACTAGTCAGAGTGAGTCTAGAAAAGTCAGAGAAAGCCTGAGGAAAGTCAAAAGAAAGTAAGAGAAAGTCAGAGGCCAGTAACAGATAAGACAATAGAGGTCAGGAGAAATTCAGAGAAAGTCAGAGGAAAGTCAAATGAATGTTAAAGGGAATTCAGAGAAAGTAAAAGGAAGCCGTAAGAGTCAACAGAAATAGAAACAGTCTGATGAAGCTCAGAGAAAATCAGAGGCCAGTCAAAGGAACGTCTGAGGAAATGAGAGGAAAGTCAGAGGAAGTGAGAGGAAATACAGAAGAAGGTCAGAGGAAGTTAGACACAGTCTCCAGATCAGTGTGCAGGCATTGTTGGTCCACCTGTGACTTAAAGCTCCTCTGCCTCTGATCCAGACTCTGAGAGTTGCCTCCCATACCTCCTCTGCATAGCAAACCACACCTCAACAGAGCGCTCAGCTCTAAACTCAGGATGAGGCTTGAGACGTTGTGCTGGTTCAGCTTCCTGTGAGGCTATAGTTGCTGTCTAGCTAACAAGACTCAGGTGTGCTAAGAGGATCTGGAGCCAGTGACACAGAGCACTGTAGAGTGGTTGGTGTGACACAACAGATAACACCATGTGGGAGACTGGGGTTCGATTCCCAGTCTGGGTGACTATGCTGTGCTACACCAATAAGAGTCCTTGGGCAAGACTCCTAACACTACATTGGCCCACCTCTATAATACGAGTTACCTTGTAAGTCGCTCTGGATAAGAGTGTCAGCTAAATGCCACAAATGTAAATGTAGAGTGGGAGGGGCATAGCCAGAGGGGGCGGAGCATTCTTTCTCCTAATTGGATTTACTGTGTTCTTGTTTTGGATCCGGTGTCGACCAGAGGAGGATGGGTTCCCCTTCTGAGTCTTGGTTCCTCTAAAGGTTTCTTCCTCCTGCTCTGAGGGAGTTTTTCTTGCCACTGTTGCCCTCGGCTTTCTCAAAAGAGGCTCGGACACGGATTTCTGTAGAAATACAGTACTGCACCGGCTCATTACTGTTCACTAACAGCTAATAAACAGCTCATGTTTATTCATGTGCTTCCAGTGTTGATGATTTCAGATGCTTCAATAATTGTTAATATTGTTAATCTGAAGTTTTGCTTCGCTGTTTTTCCTTCATTGTTTTGGTTTGTTGTTTTTTTGCTGCTTCCAGGTTTCTGTTCATTGTTTTTTCAAAACCTCGTCTGTGTTCTTTCTCCTGGCCCAAGCTCCGTCTAGTGTTCTGCTTTTGTTTGAGGTGTTTCTGGTTTTCCTGAATACTGCTCAGCTTCCTCCCAGTCCCAGCTGTGTTACTGTGTCCAGTTTGAGTTGTCAGGTTTTGATTTTGTTTCTGGTTCTGTCCAGTAGATTGCTGTTCCCCCGGTTGTGCTTTGCTTTGTTGTGTCTGTTTACTTTTGCCCAGGTTACATTAAAGTCTTGCATCGTCCATCCCTACCAGTGTTTCCTTGTGTTCACTGCCACGTCTGA
Organism: Salminus brasiliensis; assembly: GCF_030463535.1. Lineage (NCBI taxonomy): Eukaryota > Metazoa > Chordata > Actinopteri > Characiformes > Bryconidae > Salminus > Salminus brasiliensis. The sequence continues at coordinate 21,180,045 of NC_132889.1, read as the reverse complement.
ACAGGCATGACAGTAACTAATAATTGATATTAACAATAATAACAATGGTAATATTTACATATTTAATGTGATGAGATAATTAGCCTCGTTAATAAGTGAGGAAATGATCGTTGGCTTCTTCTGTCTATGACTGGAGCTGCTGCTGCAGATATGATATCTGACCTGTAGGTGGCGCTGCTGTGTCGCTTTACTTCATTAATCTGTTTAATCTCTGTGAAACTGCACCGAATTGTCTACTTGTGTCTCTTTACCCTGAACTGTCTCCGTTTTGTTGTGCTAATAACCACAGTATGAGGAGGCCTGGAGAAAATGACCTTAACGTGGTTTCAGACTGACCTAAAGTGACCTTCACCTTTACAAGTTCCATAATGAGTGGAAATAGTCCTCATTTCCCAACGAGAATCCAGATCCAGATCAAAGGATAAGGAGTTAAAACACACTGACTTCCTAAAACATTTTTAAACTTCATTAACATGAAGGAAAACACCAGAAAAAGACAGATTGGACAACATGTGGAAAAAGACAAAAGATATAGAATTTAATCTGAAATATGATAAATGACAATTTCCTGAATTTCATTTTAAAATCTAGATTTTAGAAACTATGAACTGAAACTCCATCACAGCATTTGAAGATCATTAATACGCAACATTATGGGCTGTTTAATTTAGACGTCTAATAGACTGTTGTGTCTAAATGATCAACTCCAGCATATATTAAATATAACAGCAGTTTTAAAATGCAGTTTATTAGTTCTTATCTCCTGATCTCCAGAACCCTCACCTCACTTGGCCTTGGAGAGACAATCTCCCTGCACCCTCCCACGAGCCTCTGCAAGGTCTAGGCCACAGAGAGCAGCTAGAGAGTTAGTTTCTTTAGTTCCAGTGCAGTTAAACATACACTTCAAGTGAGGAGTCTACAGATTTATCAATTCTTCTGTTTACAGACCGTCATTCTCCCTTTTCATGACGGTCATGAACTGAACTACATCCAGTTATTTCACATATTTTTGTTTTGGGATCTGGTTCTTCTCATCCCACCTTCGACCTTGGAGTCAATTTCCAAGTATTTTAAAGCTTACTTTAGAGGTTTTCCAAAATCATCAGTTAATAGACGCTCTAAATTCAGTTGAGGATGAGATTAGAGAGAGGATATAACAAACACAAGAAAAGGGGTAAAGATAAATTTACCATAGCAGTGTAAGTAAATGTGTTCCCCTTTTACTCCCATACTGAATTATATATATGGTCAACTGAAGTAATTCATAATTAATATACTGGCCTTTAGCCTGAATAAGATCTTCCTGTTGTGAGTATTCTATCAGAAACCTCTAATCAGCATTAGTGAACAGTTCAGGTTTAATTTTCTTCTATGTAGTCTGGCATACAAAGAGACTAAATCCATAACCACTAGACTACTATAATAACACACAAAGAATGATTTAAAGTAAAGTAACAGCAAACGTTAAATGTATCATTATTAATATCATTAGTGGAAAATAAGGGATTAAAGACTGCACACACTGCTTTCAGAATATAGAAGAGTATATATATGATATACAAGCTTTGACAGCCCTTCTAAAGCGAGAAAAGCACACGCAGTTGGTGTCATCACTCAGCTATACGTTCAAAGTGTCAACAAGTAATAAATAAAAGGAAAAGGGAGTGATATTGAAACTTTAGAAAATAATAATAATAATAATAATAATAATAATAATAATAAGGCTTTAAAAAATAATTCAAGTTTATTTATAAAACACTTCACAACAAGTCATCACAAATCTGCTTTACAGAGATCTGGGGATAAATACCTAAAATAGTACCCAGGAATAAAAACTGAATTCAGAGAATATGGAAATGCGCCGTCAAGCCATAAAAGTTGAAAACGTGAGTGAAATGTTAAAGTCCAGACAGGTGAGGATGAATGAACACAAGGCTCCAGCGCGGGACAGTGGGCAGTAGGGTAGTAGAGAGCCAGGTCTGGTGGTCCAAGGATGGAACAGCTGGAACTGGGCATCTCAATACATGGAAAATAGAGATAGAAAGAAAACAAAAATGAGAGAAAAACACAAAGGGTTAGGAAATCCAATAGGTAGAGTGGGCGTCAGATCACGGCAAGCTGAAGAAAAGAAAGGGGAGGGGAAAAAAAAAACAAAAAACAAAAACACAACACAGCAACAGCAACACAGGTTTCAAGCCAATTAAAAACACATCTTAGATAAAACAAGGTCTTCGTTAACAAGGAAAGTCCTGACTACATAAACATACTCAAAGGATTGAATACAATAAAAATGTTCTTCCCTAAACACAGGCCTCTTTTGGCACAGGACTTACTGTACAAATGACACGGGTAGATTCATCAAGGTCATTACAGTAGAGACAGAATTGTGGACAAAACACATTTTCAAAGAAACCGACATATCTACCACTCCGAGAATAAGACCTCGAATGCACAGGATAATACAGCAGACACTGAGCACAAGCACTGCAATCCATATGATCAGCACAGAGACCATAAACATTTTCCATTTACCAAACATGGATTTCTATCACCCCGTAAGACTGGTGTCCTCACCCCTTATTTCAGTCCTGAAGCACTGTGGCTGTAAAAGCTACATAGAACAACCACATGCTGTCATTTCCTAAAGTAGTGCTGGTGAGAGTCTTGAACGTGAGAACAGCTCAGCCAGTTTGGATGCAACACTGTTTTGAACACAGAAACTCACAAGAGACATCGGTATGATTGACTAACAAAACATTAGGTGCTGCATTGTCCTTGTGTGTGAAAAGGATAGGAACCAGATTTCTCGGGGCCTGAAAGGAGGTCAAGGGTGCACAATGTTCTGGTCATTTTACTCAGAAAAGGTTCTAAATAGTCCAGAGTTTAATCCTGTTCTGGGTGCATTCCCAACCTACAAATCCACTTCTGTTCCACCGCTACTGAAACAAAGCGTCCTGGGTCAGATCTTGTAGGTGGTGGGAAGCGAGCAATACAATCAGTGCAATGCGGTTGTTTAAAGGGTGCTGAGTCAGGAATTCTCCTGTTACAGTCTTTGTCCTTCAGAGCTAAAAGTTTAAGTGTGGCGTGTCGGCGTCATCGCAGGCAGCCAAGGCGGCGCTAGGCTCACACCTTAGGCTGTGTTGTCAACGTAGGATGGAGTCAGGATGACTGTTTGCCAGCCGTTGCCATTGACTCTTCAGATGGTCATATCTCATCACATGCACCTTAAAATCCCAACAATGAAAATGTCACTCAGGTCATTTGAAGTAAGAGAACTGTACAGAATACACTGATTATTGATCAAGTACATACAGTCTGAGTTACATACAGTCAAGCCGGAGAGTCTGCACACCCCTTCTCCATGCTTTTTTTTAATGTTATAGACTTATTCTACAGTAGAATGAATTCTACACAATGACAATGTGAAAGCAGGGTTTTAGACATTTGTGGTAATAAAAAATAAAAAAATAAAAATTATAATATAAAATTTCATATGTACACAAGTTGAAGCGAAAAACCCTGAAAGGAACCAAAAGTCAAAAGTAGTCAACACCGGATAGCACAACACAACAGAACAAGAATAGAAATCAACAAAAGAAACAGTAGTGAATTTTAAGAGCTGCTGCAAATGTGACATCATGCCATAAGTTATGAAAATGTGTGTGCAGGTAAACGGTCATGTGCACAGCTATGCAGAGAGGCGATAATCACTCAATAATAAGATGCAGAGCGAGAGAGAGAGAGCGTGAGAGAGTGAGTTGAAGGCTGAAGTGGGAAACTGATAGTAGTCCAGAACTCTGCAAAAGAAATGTACGTTACCGGTTGAAGGGTTTAAGAAGTTCTCCAAGATGCTGTGGGGACAAACAATCAAGAGACTCAAGTCAGAAGGAGTATTTTATAATCAACGTGGAATTTAACTGGAATCCAGTGCAGGGATGAGAAAATAGACAGATGTGGTCACAATTTTAAGCTCAAGCTCTAGTTTTTTTTCATAAATTTTCCTTTGACTTGTTGCATAAATTCAATATCACTGGAACTTACCTGGAAGTATTCGGCTGTGTGCTTGTGGTGAATCGTCCTTTGCATCTGCTTGAAGCCACACTACCACATCACAGCCAGCCAGCCAGAGCTGCAGATGGACAGACAGAGAGCTGCAGACTTGTAGATGGGTAAAATAAAACGAGTTGCAGATGGACAGAAAAACAACTACAGAGCTGCAAATTTTAAGACAGACAGTTGCAGACAGCCAGAGATGCAGAAAGATAGAAAGGCAGCCAGCCACAAAGATGCACATGGATAAACAGCCAGAGCAGCACACATCCACAGAAATGCAGACGCATAGTCAGAAAGACAGCCATCATTGCACCAAACAGCCAGCCAAACACAGCTGCAGAGGGATTCTCATAAAGACGGATCGTCAGTTTCACATGGACAGAAAGCCAGTCAGAGTAGCTGCCAGAGTCCCAACAGAATAAACTGCAGATTTATAGACAGCCAGAGAGTGTTGTTGATGGACAGAGTTGCAGAGGGACATACACACAGTTCAACATGGTTGCAGATGCAGTCAGAAAGACTGCCAGAGCCACATGACCAAGCAGACAGCCAGTTGCAGATAAAGACAGCCAGTTTTAAATGGAGAAACAGCCAGAGATACAAAAGAACAGGCAGCCAACCAGAGATACACATTGACAGCCAGGCAGCGAGCGCTGCACATGGACATGCAGACAGCCACATACAGTTGCAGATGGCCGGCCAGAATTGCACATGGACTGACAACCAGCCAGCCAGAGTTGCAGATGGACAGTGTGATGCAGTCCTGATAGCTGACCCCTCACCCCTTAGATCCCTAGAGTGGGTCTTCTAGGAGCCAGCATGATCCACAGTTAACCTATAAAGGGGGGGGGGGGGCAAAAAAACAAACAAACACCAAAACACACCAGTAACATTAGGATACAGCAATTAATTACATCTAGCATGACTTACCAGTATACATCAACAAGCCCATGTAATCAAGACATGTAAATAATGTTGTATTGTCATTTTAGAATGTGATGACCACCCCTATAGTGGACACTTGGTTTACTCCAGGCTAAGCAAAGGATGAGCACCTGGCTTAGAAGGATTGTGCAGAAAGAAATATGGGGTCAGTTGGTTCAGATTAAGCTGAAATCATGGTAGATGTGAGGCTTCGCAGCCCTCAGAGGAAGGCCACTGAGGCTTTATGTAAAGAATGTGTGACTTGGCTCTTTTGTGTTCCGTTTTCACTTTGTCTTTACTTTCCTTTGACTTTTGGTGAAGGTCCTTCTGGTGAGAAGGACACATCACAGAGACAGTCAGCCAGAGTTGCAGATGGACAGACAACGAGCTACAGTCTTGTAGACAGGTAAAACAGAACAGTTGCAGATGGACTGAAGAATAACTACAGAGCAGCTGATTTATAGACCGACAGTTGCAGACAAAGAAACAGACAGTTTCACATACAGACAGCGTTGCATATGGACCGACAGTCAATCTGAGTTGCAGCCAGTCTAAACAGAATGAATTGCAGATGAACAGGCAGCCAGAAAAAGGTGTACATGAACAGCCAGAGTTGCAGAGGGACATACACACAGCCAAACATAGTTGCAGATGCATAGTCAGAAAAACAGCCAGCCAGCCAGCCAGCCAGCCAGCCAGCCAGCCAGCCAATCAGAACTGCACATGAAAAGACCAGCCACTGAATTGCACACAAATATGGACATGCAGACAGCCACAGTTGCAGATGAACAGAAAAACTACTACAGAGCTGCAGATTTAAAGACAGACATAGTTGCAGACAGACATTTAGAATTGCAGAAGGACAGACCGACAGCATTGCAGAGAGTCTAAACAGAATAAATTACAGATTTATAGCCAGAGACACATCGATTGACAGACAGCCAAAGATGCATAAGTTCAGAAAGCCATCCAGCCACAGAGATGCAGACGCATAGTCATTGCACCTGACAGCCAGTCAAAACACAGTTGCAGACGGATTATCATAAAGTTGCAGACAGTCAGTTTTACATTGATAGAGAGCCAGTCAGAGTTGCTGCCAGATTCAAAACACTGCAATTCATTCTGATGCCAGACAGAGCTGGAAAGGGACACACAGTCAAACCTGGTTGCAGACGCATAGTCAGAAAGACTGCCAGAGCTGCACATGGACTGACAGCCAGCCACTGAATTGCACACACATGGCCAAGCCGACAGTCACACAGTTTTAAATGAAAAGTCAACCAGAGTTTTAAATGGAGAGACAACCAGAGATGCAGACGTTCAGAAAGCCAACCAGAGAGCGTTGCACATGGACATGCAGATAGCCACACACAGCTGCACATGGACTTACAGCCAGCCAACCAGCCAGGCAGGCAGAGTTGCAGATGGACAGTGTGAGTTGCAGAACAAATACAGAGCAATCGATTTATAGACAGTTGCAGACAGAGAATCAGACAGTTTCACATAGACAGACAGACAGAGTTGCAGACAGTCTAAACAGAATGAATTGCAGATGAACAGGCAGCCAGAAAAAGGGGTACATGGACAGCCAGAGATGCAGAGGGACATACACACAGCCAAACACAGTTGCAGATACGGTTGTGAAAACAGCCAGGGAGAACTGCACATGAAAAGACAGCCAGCCAGAGTTGCACACTGAAAGACAGTTATCCACTGAATTGCACACGCATATGGACATGCAGACAATGCAGAAAACGAATTGCAGAGTTTTAGATGGAGACAGACAGAGATGCAGAACGGTAAGCAGCCAGCGAGCCAGCCAGAGTTGCACACGGACAGCCAGTCCAGCCACAGAATTACACATGGAAAGAAAGCCAGCCAGCCAAAAGTTGCATGTGGACATGCAGACAGCGCCACACATGGTTGCAGACAGACACAGTTTAAAATGGACAACCACCCAAGTCAACCAGTTGCAGATGAAAGGATAGACAGCCAGTCAGAGTTGAAGCCAGAATCTAAACCAAATGAATTGCAGATATAAACAGCCAGTATTGTAGATGGACAGACAGCCAGTCGCAGATCAACAAACACTGCCAAACCTAGTCAGAAACACACAGTCAGAAAGACAGCCAGTCATAGAGTTGCACATGCATGGACAAGCAGAGTCATACAGTGGCAGACGGATTGTCAGACACAGTTGCACATGGATTGATAGCCAGGGTTGCTGCCAGAGCCTTAGCAGAACAAATTGCAGAGTTTTTGATGGAGACAGACAGTGATGCAGAATGTTAAGCAGCCAGTGAGTCAGCCAGAGTAGCACACGGACAGCCAGTCCAGCAACAGAATTACACATTGAAAGAAAGAAAGCCAGCCAGCCACAAAGTTGCACCGTCACACAGTATTTAAAGACACTGTTGAAAAGGACAGCCACCCACTCAACCAGTTGCAGATGGAGAAATAGCCAGTCAGTTGTTTTCAGAGTCTAAACAAAACAAACTGCAGATTTATAAACAACCAGAGTGTTGTACATGAACAGACAGCCAGAGTTGCAGAGCGACATACACACTGCAGTCAGTAACAGTCACACAGTCAGAAAGACAGCCAGTCATAGAGTTGCACATGGTTAGACAGCAAGCCACTGAATTGCACATGCATGGACATGCACATAGTGGCAGACGGATCACACAGTTTCACATGGATATACAGCCAGTCATCAGAGTTCAAACAGAACAAATTGTAGATTAATAGACAGACAAAGAGTGTTGATGGACAGACAAGCCAGAGAGTGTTAAAGGACATACACACAGCCAAATATAGTTGCAGTCGCACACTCAGAAAGACAGCCCCACATAGCCAGATGAAGCCTTTCTTTGCAGAAGGGGATCGGACGTCAAACCGGCATCCAGCAGCGGACTGTGAGGATTCGGCTGAACGGCTTGCTCCCTCTTCAGTAGGTGGACATGGGGCTAGAGATGACTGTCCTGGCAGCTGTCTTCTTCCACATGGTGTCCACCATATTCCATGAGTAAACAAAGGGGTTAGTAAGTTATTAACATAAAATAATGTAAAGTAACACACAGCAGATAACAAAAGGATTAAAACTGGCTAAGAAACAAGCCAATGCTAATATTAAAGAAAAAGAAATAACTAGGAGCAACATGATAGCTAGCAAACAGCAGGTGGGCAAGTTAAGACCACCTGCATATCACCTGGGATAGATAGACAAGAAAAACACACTAAACTGAGTTAACATGGCTGTGCCTATTATCACCCCCTGTACTTATTTCTCCACTTTATAGACAGACAGTTCCAGAATTAGACAGTTTCACATAGACAGCCAAACAGCGTTGCATATGGACTGACAGCAAGTCAGAGCTGCAGCAAGCCTAAACAGAATGAATTGCAGATGAACAGGCAGCCAGAGAAAGTTGTTGACAGCTAGCCAGAGTTGCACATTGAAAGAAAGTTAGCCACTGAATTGCACACGCATATGGACATGCAGACACACACACAGTTGCAGCCAGATTGTCAGACACTATTGCAGATGAATGACTATCCATCTGCTACTTTGACTGGTTGTAGACAGTTTCACATGGATAGACAGCGTTGCACATGGACAGGAAGCCAAAGTTGGTGCCAGAGCCTTAGCAGAACAAACTGCAGAGTTTTAGCTGGAGAGAGACAATGATGTAGAACGGTAAGAAGCCAGTCAGCCAGCCAGAGAATTACACATGGAAAGAATGCCAGCCAGCCACAAAGTTGCACATGGACATGCAGACTGCACCACACACAGTTGCAGACAGACAAAGTTAAAATGGACAGCCACCCAGTCAACCAGTTGCAGATGGTCAGTCAGTCAGAGTTGAAGCCAGAGTCTAAACAGAACGACAGACAGCCACAGTTGCAGATTGACATACACACTGCCAAACAGTCAGAAACAGTCACACAGTCAGAAAGACAGACAGCCATTGCACATGACAGACCATGGTTAGCCCGATCCCTCTTCAGGGATAGGAGTCAGGGAGTCATGAAGCCCTGTGTGGCAAAGAAGAAAGTTAATACATGTACAGAAACTGAATGATCACCTACCTGTTACACAGTTGCAAACAAATTGTCAGCCTCACACAGATGCAGATGGACACACAGACAGAAGCAGATGGATAGTTATCCAGTCAGTTAGCCAGACAGCCAGAGTCAGGGAGTCATGAGGACCTGTGTGGCAAAAAAGAAAGTTAATACAGGTATTGAAACTGAACAATCACCTACCTGCTACGCAGTTGCGTATGCATAGTCAACATCACAGTTGCAGATGGACACAGATAGAGAAGCAGATGGATAGTTAGCCAGAGTCAGGGAGTCATGTGGACCTGTGTGGTAAAGAAGATGTTAATACATGTTAATACATGTATTAAAACTGAATGATTACCTACCTGTTTCACAGTTGCAAACAAATTGTCAGCCTCACACAGATGCAGATGGACACACAGACAGAAGCAGATGGATAGTTAGCCAGACAGCCAGAGCCAGTGAGTCATGAGGACCTGTTTGGCAAAAAAAAAAAAAAAAAAAAAAAAAGTTAATACATGTATTGAAACTGAATGACCACCTACCTGTTACACAGTTGAAAACAAATTGTCAGCCTCTCACAGACGCAGATGGACATGCAGATGGATAGACCATAGTTAGCTCGACCCATATTCAGGGATAGGAGTCAGGGAGTCATCAGGACCTGTGTGGCAATAAAAGAAAGTTAATACATGTATAGAATCCAGTGCAGGGATGAGAGAATAAGACAGATGTGGTCACAATTTCAAGCTGAACAGTTAAGCCCGCTGCATTCTTAACTTATTTAATGATTTGTATAAACTTCCTACCAAAGCGGCATTACATTAATTCAATCTTGGTTATAAATCTGTATAAATTTAATAGAGTATGTGACTTAGCACTTTTGTGTTCTATTCTTTTTTTAAATTTTTTTATACATTTTACATTTTCCTTTGACTTGTTGCATAAATTCAATATCACTGGAACTTACATGGAAGGATTCGGCTGTGTGCTTGTGGTGAATCGTCCTTTGCATCTGCTTGAAGCCACACTACCACATCACAGCCAGCCAACCAGAGCTGCAGGTGGACAGACTGCGAGCTACAGACTTGTAGATGGGTAAAACAGAACGAGTTGCAGATGGACAGTATAAGCTGCAAATTTAAAGACAGACACAGTTGCAGACAGTCAGAGATGCAGAAGGATAGAAAGGCAGCCAACCACAAAGATGCACATGGATAAACAGCCAGAGCAGCACACATCCACAGAAATGCAGACGCATAGTCAGAAAGCCATCATTGCACCAAACAGCCAGCCAAACACAGATGCAGAGGAATTCTCATAAAGACGGATCCGTCAGTTTCACATGGATAGAAAGCCAGTCAGAGTAGCTGCCAGAGTCGAAACAGAATAAACTGCAGATTTATAGACATCCAGAGAGTGTTGATGGACAGATTTGCAGAGGAACATACACACGGTTCAACATGTATGCAGATGCAGTCAGAAAGACTGCCCGAGTTGCACATGACCAAGCAGACAGCCAGTTGCAGATGAAAAGACAAGCAGAGTTTTAAATGGAGAAACAGTCAGAGATGCAAAAGAACAGGCAGCCAATCAGATATACACATTGACAGCCAGGCAGCAAGCGCTGCACATGGACATGTATGCATGGACATACAGCCACATATGGCCGGCCAGAATTGCACATGGACTGACAACCAGCCAGCCAGAGTTGCAGATGGACAGTGTGATGCAGTCCTGATAGCTGACCCCTCACCTCTTAGATCCCTAGAGTGGGTCTTTTAGGAGCCGGCAGGATCCAGAGTTAACCCACACCAGTAACATTAGGATACGGCAATTAATTACATGTAGCTTAACTTACCAGTATACATCAACAAGTCCATGTAATCAAGACTGCACGGTTATTTCAGGATGTGATGACCACCCCTATAGTGGACACTTGGTTCACTCCAGGCTAAGCAAAGGATGAGCACCTGGCTTAGAAGGACTGTGTAGAAAGAATAGCGGGTTAGTTGGTGCAGATTAAACTGAAATCATGGTAGATGTGAGGCTTTGCAGCCCTCAGAGGAAGGCTACTGAGGCCTTATTATGTAAAGAGAGTGTGACTTTTGGCTCTTTTGTGTTCCGTTTTCACTTTGTCTTTACTTTCCTTTGACTTTTTTTATACAAATTCTATTAATATCACTGGAAAGTTCCTGGAAGTATTCAGCTGTGTCCTTCTGGTAAAGCCACACTACCACATCACAGAGACAGACAGCCAGAGCCGCAGATGGACAGACAGCAAGCTACAGTCTTTTAGACAGGTTAAACAGAACAAGTTGCAAATAGACTACAGAATAAATACAGCAGCAGATTTATAGACAGACAGTTGCAGTTGGAGAATCAGACAGTTTCACATAGACAGACAGCCGGACAGCGTTGCATATGGACTGACAGCCAGTCAGAGAAGGATGTAGAGGAACATGCACACAGCCAAACACAGTTGCAGATGCATAGTCGTGAAAACAGCCAGCCAGCCAGAACTGTACACTGAAAAGCAGCCAGTCACAGAGTTGCACACAAAGTTAACCACTGAATTTCACAAGCATAAGGACATGCAGACAGCCACACAGTTGCAGATAGACACAACCAGCCAGAGCTGCATATGGACAGCCAGTCCAGCCAACAGCAGATGGACAGACAGCGAGCTATAGACTTGTAGATGGGTAAAATAAAACGAGTTGCAGACAGACATTTAGAGTTGCAGAAGGACAGACAGCCAGCATCGCAGAGAGTCTAAACAGAATGAATAACAGATTTATAGCCAGAGACGCAGAAGTTCAGAAAGCCATCCAGCCACAGAGATGCACATGGATAAACGGCCACAGAGGCACACAGCCACAGAGATGCAGACGCATAGTCCGAAAAACACCAATCATTCAGCAATCAACCAAAACACAGTTGCAGACAGATTATCATACAGTTGCAGACAGATTTTCAGTTTCACATGTATAGACAGCCAGTCAGAATTGCTGCCAAATTTAAAACAATGTATTGCAGTGTTGATGCCAGACAGAGTTACAAAGGGACATACACACAGTCAAACATGGTTGCAGACGCATAGTCAGAAGTTGCACATGCACTTTCACATAGACAGACAGCTTTGCATATGGACTGACAGCCAGTCAGAGTTGCAGCCAGTCTAAACAGAATGAAGTGCAGATGAACAGGCAGCCAGAAAAAGGTGTACATGGACAGCCAGAGTTGCAGATGCATAGTCAGAAAAAACAGCCAGCCAGCAAACCAGAACTGCACATGAAAAGACAGCCAGCCACAGAGTTATACACTGAAAGAAAGTTAGCCACTGAATTGCACACGCATATGGACATGCAGAAAATGCAGAGAACAAATTGCAGAGATTTAGATGGAGACAGACAGTGACGCAGAATGGTGAGCAGCCAGCCAGAGTTGCACACGGACAGCCAGACCAGCCACAGAATTACACACGGAAAGAAAGCCAGCCACAAAGTTGCATGTGGATATGCAGACAGCGCCACACATAGTTGTAGACAGACACAGTTTAAAATAGACAACCACCCAGTCAACCAGTTGCAGATGAATGGATAGACAACCAGTCAGAGTTGAAGCCAGAATCTAAACCAAACGAATTGCAGATTTATAAACAGCTAGAGAGTCTAGACAGTCACACAGTGGCAGACGGATTGTCACACAGTTGCACATGGATTGATAGCCAGGGTTGCTGAAAGAGCCTTAGCAGAACAAATTGCAGAGTTTCAGAAGGAGACAGACAGTGATGCAGCCAGTGCGCCAGCCAGAGTCACACACGGACAGCCAGTCCAGTCACAGAATTACACATTGAAAGAAAGCAAGCCAGCCAGCCACAAAGTTGCACAGTCACAGTGTTTAAAGACACGGTTTAAAACGGACAGCCACCCACTCAACCAGTTGCAGATGGAGAAATAGCCAGTCAGTTGTTTCCAGAGTCTAAACAAACTGCAGATTTATAAACAACCAAAGTGTTGTAGATGAACAGACAGCCAGAGTTGCAGACCGACATACACACTGCAGTCAGAAACAGTCACACAGTCAGAAGGATAGCCAGCCATCAGTTGCACATGGTTAGACAGCAAGCCACTGAATTGCACATGCATGGACATGCACATAGTGGCAGACGGATCATACAGTTTCACATGGATATACAGCCAGTCATCAAACAGAGTTTGAACAGAACTAATTGTAGATTTATAGACAGACAGTGTTGGACAGACAAGCCAGAGAGTGTTAACGGACATACACACAGCCAAATATAGTTGCAGACGCAAATTCAGAAAGACAGCTCCACATAGCACAGATGAAGCCTTTCTTTGCAGAAGGGGATCGGACGTCAAACTTGCAGCCAGCAGTGGAGCGTGAAGAGTCGGCTGAACGGCTTGCTCCCTCTTCAGTAGGTGGACATGGAGCTAGAGATGACAGTCCTGGCAGCTGTCTTCTTCCACAAGGTGTCTGGAAGCATCCACCATATTCCATCAGTAAACAAAGGGGTTAGTAAGTTATTAATGCAAAATAATGTAAAATAACACAGCAGATAACAAAAGGATCAAAACTGGCTAAGAAACAAGCCAATGCTAATATCAAAGAAAAAGAAATAACTAGGAGTAACAAGCAACATGATAGCTAGCAAACAGCAGGGGGGCAAATGAAGACCACCTGCATATCACCTGGGAAAGATGGACCATAAAAACACACTAAACTCAGTTAACATGGCTGTGCCTAAGATCACCCCCTGTACTTATTTCACCACTTTCCCCGGTGGTATTTCCTCATATTTCAGAGACTAGGAGAAGCTGCATTTGAAGGAACAAATATCATACAACAGAACTAGCATTACAGTATTACATCTGTACATATTAATAACCAGCTTTCAGAGTCTACTCCGAAAACGTTAGTAAACTAAACATTAGCGGAGTTAATCCAAGCACGATTTCACTCGAATTTGGGAAGCTTATATTAGAAAAATATTAGAACAATTGTGTACTGCTCACTAGCGCTTGAACAGGGCTTTAATTGTCTGTGGTCACTCCCTTATTTACATGTAGACCCATTAACCCATTCCCAATCACACTGTAACAATCACGGCTTTGTAGCTCATCCTCAGCTAAAAGAGAAAGAGTGAGAAGAGAACCATTCAGTAAGGAGTTATTTGGTTTACTACACTACAAACCCCCCAAACCCAAACATTCAAACAAACATCCACCAGTTCTTTTAAATGGCACATACCTGAAGTCCATAGGGAGAGTCCAAAACAGTCTGGAGTCAGACAGCAAACAAACAAAAACAAACGAGAACCCCTCTGAAAAAGAACAGTATTATGAATCTGAACACACACACACACACACACACACACACACACACACACACACACACGTTAAATGACTTACCTGCCAACTATCCAATTTACTAAGCATGAACGACGGACCCAAGGCGGTCTTTTTCCAAAAGGTGTCCAGATGTGTGCGGCAGTGCTCCTTCAGGGCCTCGCGGCGTCAGGTGGAGAACGATGATGCTGAAGGAGTCACGCTGCCGAAGCACCAATGGAAGCCTGGCGACGTTCAGGACACGGGCACCTAGAAAACAGGAGACCGTGGCATTACTCTTTGGGCCCACTGTAAGTGTTTTACAGTAGAAACTCCAACAATGAGAACACAACGGAGACGACGACTCTGGTATTTTGAAGACCATGTTGGAGGCGTCCCGGACTGCCTCTGGCCTCGTCTTCCATCTGTGGAGTTTGTCTCTATAATAGCAACTAGATCTGCCGTTCAAGCAGGACGAGCTCCATGCAGAGCGTCTGGAGATCTTGTTCCTCCGCGGTCGCCATGTTCCTCGAGAGCATAAACACAGAGACAGAAATGCAAACATCAGTTAGTGAGAAAAAGTACTGTATAGTAACACAGGTAGCAGATGGCACAGGGATTACAAGATAAATAAGACAAAGCTAATATGAAGACTATGAAGTAGGGACAGTTGCTCGACTCTCTGGGTTCAATTACATCACAAGCTTTCAAAGCAGAACTGCATCAAAACAGCAATTTGAAGTCTCGCTCAAAATACCACCTGATCCTATAGATCCAGTGTGCAAAAGAGGGTTGTAGATACACACTCTGGTGAGAGCTATCCAACTCCTGTTTTTGGATTGTTTCAATAGACAAAGTATGAAAGAACCGTTAAAAGAACTGGTGGATGTTTATGTTCTGTTGTGTTTTCAGAGGGTTTGTGGTGCAGTAAACAAAATAACACTTAGTGGATGATTCTCTCTGCATTCCTTTCTTTTTAGTTTCAAGAAGACTTACAAAGCTGTAACTGTTACAACGTGTACAAGACCTGATCCAAGTTGGACAGTCAGTAAATTGTCACTGTTCATTTGGCTCAGACAAGTACAACACTGGACTGCAGTCAAGCCTGTAATGAGATACTTAAAGGCTTCAACTGATCATGGACTGTGTTACCAGAAGAGTGGGGAGAAACTGAAACTTGAACACAGTGATGCAGATTCAGCATCAAATACAGAAGACAGACGAAGCACAACAGACTCCAGTTTTAATCCAACTAAAGACAGTTCTCTTACTCTCTGCTCGGTCTACATGTAAAGGAGAATATATGGCACTGTCTGCAATTATATAGGAAAGCTTGCACCTCACACACCTCACAAATGCCATGAACAGTAATCACCAATATGCACCTGCAAAAAATACTGCAAGACAGCCAAGAAGCAATTGCACATCCACATTAGACACCACTCCATTCGATCAGCGATCCATGAGTATAAAATAACTGATCACGTGATGATACTGATAATCTGGGTTGATCATCATTGCCGCCAAAGACAATGACTTACTCATGGAGGTGAAAAAGAGGTCAACAACATTCAAGATGAAGAATCTAGGAACACAGATCTATTTTCTAGGTACTGATTTTGATCAAAGTCAAGGAGCAGTAAAGAGGTTATGGTTCGAATACTCATAGCAAGTTTTTCATGGATCCATTTTTTTAGATATTCAGCCAAGTTGTGTGTAGGTTTTATTCCTAACAATTAACTTGCTCCCCATATGGATATTGGGATAAACTTTACACACAGAGGACTCAGTGGGACAAAGGCAGCATTCCTGAATAGAACTAAAACCAAGGACTTCCCTGGTTAAGACTTTTTCACATAGAAAAAAAACCCAACAGGATTCATAAACTGTCTTCAGAAAGAAGGACATCTGAAGTACAAACACCTCAGTGAGAGCTATCCAACGCCTCTGTTCCAATGGACACCAAGTACAAAAGAACCATTGAAAGAACTGGTGGATGTTTGTATTCTTTGTGTTGTCAGCTTGAAGCACACAGTGATGCAGATCTGGCATCAAATGCAGAAGACAAGCAAAACACAACAGTCTCCAGTTTAAGTCTAACTAAAGACGGCCCTCTTACTCTCTGCTTGGTCTACATGTGAAGCAGAATATATGGAACTGGCTGCAACTTCTTAGGAAAGCTTACACCTCACACAGCTACTAAACGCCATGAACAGTGATCACCAATAAGCATCTGTAAAAATATTGGAAGACAACAATCAAGCAATTGCTCTTTCAAAGAACCCTGTATGTCGATAAAGATGGGAAGGTGTATGTCCCAGCATATGACCCTGTCTTGTGAAATTTTGAACCAAAGGGAGGTCCCATATAAAAAGGTCCCTTTATTTCACAATCAACAAAAAACAAACCGAAAGCAAACTTGGCAGAACGCTTTCAGTTTCGCATGAGACTTGCCGTTACTCCACCACTCACTGGATCAGGAGAGCCCTTTCGCTCCTGGTAAGAGACAGCCGTCTCAGCAAACCGCCGAGCTGGACCTGCAGTTCCACTCAGCCGACTCTCACCAGAAAAAAGGGGGTCCCGTCTCTTATATCTTTTAACAAAATGAGGAACTATGCGTGGGCGAGACTGGGGGCCAACCGCTCCCGCCAGGCACAGCCTTCCACTATCACTTGTACATTCCAGTGGTTTCGCAACTGCATCCTCATGAAAAACAAGTTATATAATTGATTATATAAACGTGAGTTTGCAATATAACAACCTGTAACTTAATGTAATAATATAAAAGACCTGTATTAACATATTACCAATACATTATGACCAGCAAGCATACCTTTAATATAAAGTGAACATGGATGCATTATATCCTTATATTCCGATATGAAGACCAAATTAGCATGGCTCCGCAGTGCACTTGCACCACTTCATAAGGCCTTTCATAGTACAAACACCCTTGCAGCCTATCCAAAGGAGTTGGCCTTTCCTTAGTGGTTACGTCCCATAACCAAACAGTAAGTTGTTCATATGATACAGTGTGTACTAATTGGATGGAGTGCACCCTAGGCTGGCACCTAGGTATCAGCAGGGCAGAATTCATTCTTATTACAGACCCTTACAAACATGACAGATAGAAGCTAGACTCAAAATGAGAAGGGGAATCTTTGTAGGGTATGAAAAGAACAGTCCATCATACCTAGTCTACCATCAAGACACAGAGAAAGTCCTTAAACACAGACTGGTGAAATTTCATAGTGTTACAAAACACCAAACCCAGACTGAACAGGTAATGGCAGCCAATTATTTCCATGGGGAGAGATGTGTACCCCCCCTTGCAAACAGCTAACCGTGTTGATCAGATTCCAGATTCAGATTACACACTATTCAAAGAGATAAAGCACCTCAGTATTTAGCTGACGGTGTCAGATATAAAAGACCAGACACTGATCAATACTGACTACTGTTACAGGGTCTGTAAAGTACCACAGAGCTTCAAAGAGAAGTTCAACAAAATCACAGTTTTGAGTTGATGCAGATGAACAGCACACCATGACCTTCAGCTCCACCAGATGGACGCTACAACAGCCTACTTGAATGCTTTAATTAATGGTGAGATGTATATGGAGCAACCAGAGGGATTTGAAGGGAGATCAAATACAGGTGAAAAGGTTTTCTGTAAACTGAATAAGTCACTGTATGCTCTCAAACAGTCTGGAAGAACCTGGAACAACATGTTGCCTGATTATCCAGATGAAAATGGCTTTACACAGAAGCTAGATGACCATTGGGTCTACAACAAACCCCCTGAACACAGGGTTAGATGTTCCTTCATGAAGTACAGTAAGCTAGCTGTGATGCTGTTGGTTATGATCACAGGTGTGTATTTATTGTCTCAGGAACAGACTGGCTCTTTTACGAGTGTGTTGCTACAGTCTCTGTACATAAAGGCTCTATATAACATGACATTGAGGTCAGAAGTCCATCATGAACGCTAAAAGCCTCAACTTCCAGAGGGAGTGATTCTATGCCCCCCACCAATGTGAAAATCCCTCCTAGGCCCTTGATTCAGAGCTCTGTATTCACTAGGTTTTGATCAAGTTTCACAGAGACATCGTGAACTAAGGAGCTCATCAGTCAGAACTTCACTGACCGTGACTTCTTTAGGGGCTAGAGATCCTATATTTAACAGCCCAGATTCAATACAGGAGCTGCTTGTACTCGGAAAGCTGAATGAATCTGGATCAATTCTAATAAAGTTGATAAAGAGGATTTTCTGATGTTACGATTATAAATCATGCGGGGACACAGACACAGTCTCCATACTGCAGGGTTTGTCTGAAACACTGAGTGACACTGATATATTACTTTAATACAAGCAGAGAAATCACAGAATTAATGCTGATAAAATGGAGGAAATCTTAAACTAACCTGACTGGTGGGACTGGGAAGGGCCAGTCAGTCCTGGCGTAGCAGCTTCTCGATGTTCCCGGAGAGAACGACGGACCCCAGGCCGCTCGGGTGAACCTCTCTGCGGAAGAGGACCTGCCGCTCCCCAAAGATCTCCTGTCCGGCAGCCAGCAGTGGAGCACGAAGAGCCGGTAAACGCTCTCTTACTCGTCGGTAGGTGAGCAGGGGGCCGAAGACGATGATCCAGGAGTCTGTCTTTTTCCAAACGGAGCCGAAGCCGCCACGCTGCCGCCGAGAGGGAGCCGCCACGCTGCCGCCGAGAGGAAGCCGCCACGCTGCCGCCGAGAGGGAGCCGCCACGCTGCCGCCGAGAGGAAGCCGCCACGCTGCCGCCGAGAGGAAGCCGCCACGCTGCCGCCGAAAGGAAGCCGCCACGCTGCCGCCGAAAGGAAGCCGCCACGCTGCCGCCGAGAGGAAGCCGCCACGGGAGTGGATGTGACGAACCTCGGGGTCTTCCGCTCCGGTAGCGCTGGAACTGAGACCGCCGCGTTGGAGACGTCGCGGGCTGCCTCTGGCCTCGTCTTCCGTCGGTGGAACTCGGACTGCCGGTCCAGCTGGACGAGCTCCAAGCTGAGCGTCTGGAGAGCTCGTTCCTCCGCGGTCTCCATGTTCCTCTCTGAGTCGACTCACGTCTCGAACAGCGGTTCAGAGTCTCGCTCAAAATACCGGAGATCACGTGATCCGAACCGAAGCTTCGTTACGTCACTTCCCGTCCCGCTGTAGACCCGAGCGCAACGAGCTGAATATAAACTGAAATATGAACTTAAATAAAATATAAATGTATAAAATGAGTGAATTTGGTTGACTTTCATTTTAGGAGAAAACTAAACATGAACATAGTTTTTATTTGAACATCAGGTTTTGTTTCCAAACCGACAAAAGAGATAAAAGTCCTTGACAAACCTCCGTATTCGAGGGTTTTTAACTGGAGACGACGTGAAATGACCTCTAATAAAACATTAAAAGGAACAATAAGGACTAAATGACAGCAATCGTTTAAAATGTCTCCCGCAGTCCAATTTCCAAACACTGGAGAGAGGGGTCTGCCCCGCCCCCTCAACCCCAGACCCGCAGCTCGAGCGGGTTGCCAGGTTGAGGACACTGAACCTGCAGGAACGAGCGCGAGACGAGATCAATAACTTTTACAATCACAAGCGACGACGAGTCATATTCTGTAAGATGATCAGTAAATATACTCGCTTGATCTGTTTTTATTGTCTGTTCATTATAAACCAGCTCATGAGGATTTTATACAACTCTGTCAACTGTTAGCGAGCTGGATGCAGCGCTGCCGGCTTTATCCAGAGCCAAGCTCGTTCTCCTGAACACAAAAGCCCACTGCTCCTAAAATCCACTCTGGAGCTGGAATTACTCATTTACACATCCTGACAACATACTGCTCAGTTTAACAGATCATATACACACTTTTCTCCGAGTAGTAGCTGCTGTAGACCTCAGTTATGAAGGACCCTCACTGGAGCTTCACCACACAAACCTTCTGGACGCAGGAACATCATCAGGGCTTCCAGCTCATCAGCTTTCATTGATCACCAGCTCCCTCCATTTCATGTAGTTACTGTTACACATGAGTTTATTTCACATTGTCTTTACCCTGATTTACCTTTATAACATTGCTGTTTGTTGTTCAAATAAAGTCAAATTATTAATGAACAAAGCTGCTGTAACAACAAAGTATGACTTATGAGTTGATGAAAAAGACCAGATGAAAATGAACCATTTTATTAAACAGTTGTGTGCATTTCCTATTTACAGAGTAATAAGGGTTTATAAGGGTAAGTAAGTAACAAAATGGTAATCAGATTGTTTAAAATGGTTATGATCAACATGATTTACAGTATTGATAAGTGAACATTTCATATTATATCATTAATAAAACCAGAAATGCTGAGATCAGTATACAAACTCCAATCAGTGCAACAACCTTATTATAAAAATAATGCAAATCAAGGTATAGCAACAAATATGAATAAATATAGTACAGAAAAATATATCAAATGGACTTTAAAGGGACGTGAGAGATGTGCAGCTCTTCCTCCAGTGGGAACTGCTGCTCATTAGTCTGTCTGGAACGCTGCACTGTGGAGAAGAACTGAAGTTATTACACTAAAAATGGAGTTATTGTTTTGTGGGCTAGTTCTTCAGCACAGTGTGATGTAGAAAAGAAAGGATGGTTTATAGCTGTGGAGCATACGGTCAAGCCTGGGTTTGCTTGAGTTCCTCTATGGTTGGTGCCGGGACAGGTAGAAGCAGGCCAAACCTTCTGGGGTCATCAGGGTGAAGCGACCTTAGTCTGGGTCTTCCCCTGCAGTCATGAAGCAGCAGCTGTAAGAATCAAATTATAACAAACTGTTTACAAAGACGAGGAGCATATTCCTCATCTGGGCTGTCATCACCTTTTCCTTTTCTTCCTGATCATCTGTTCCCCAATCAAAACTGTGAAATGTGAGATGAGTAAATACTAGGAATCACACTACAAGTACATTTACTTCTACATTACTACTCAAACAATAATCACAACTTCCTGAGCTCACTGATCTCATCTTCATTCATGTTCAGGTTTTGGTGGTCTTGGACTCTCCTATTCTGAAGACAATATGATAAAGAATTACACACTGTCAGCATAGGTGTGGACTGCAGCTACTATTTTCTCTGTGTCATGTTTAGTAATAAACTATAGTCACCTCTTCTCCAAAGCTTCAGAGACATCCATGCTGCTCTCCAGAGCTTCAGTCCCTTCTTCTAGAAGTGGTAGATCTTCTCTATAGAGATCAAATTGTTCTGTTTGTGAAAATGTAGACCACCAATAATACTGTACTTCTGTACTGATATTAGGATCTATAATTCACAATGTGGTCTGAAATCATATTAGTTCAGATCCTGAATACTGACCGGTCTGAAAGTGCTCCACTTGATGGACACCCAATACTGGACAGGGGCATCAAATGCTGCTTCTTCTACTGCCTCTTACTAGGGGTGGAGGTGCTTGAACATTCAAAGCTAAAAAGAAAATCCCATAATCAACTTATTTACACAGAAAAGTGAAGATCATTTCACCACAATATCAAACCTGAGTGATCTCTACTAAAAAGGGCTTTATGGACTCTATTAGATACGACGGATAAACAGCTAACGTCTGATAGACACTGTGCACACGATTAAAACATTATTTTCAACCATTCTGAACAAAGGAGCACAATTTAAACGATGGAATAAACAATAAGATGTAGATGTGATTATATAATACACTTCAATCAAGAACTAACATTAAAAACACAGTAAAACATTAGAAACACCAAGTTATCTGACTGCACTGATGAAATGCAGAAAGTCCAGGTAGGATGAAATTATGGGCGAACCGCCAATCACAGAAATGTTCCACAACCTAAAAAGCCTCGGCATTCGTCTAAAAAGCTCCATGAGCAGAAACGGAGTAAAAGCAGAGGAAATACTGGAGATGCGTTTGCATTAATATTGAGCTGGCAGCTCTAGTCTGGAGCACTTTAGCTACCTAGCTCTCTTTACCTAGCTCTATTTAGTTTAGAATAAACTGCTTTAAAACTGGTGCAAAGGAACAAAACCCTGTGATATTGAACTTTTTTGTGAATAGAGGATAGAGATAAGCTTTAGTGTTTCAGGATTCTTCGATATGTCCAAAGACATTTGGTTATTTCCAGCATTTTTCTGTATGATGTTGAAACAGTTGTTTCATTGGAGAAATGGTGCTGAGCTGCTAATGCAGGTGAGGGCTCTTCATCTCTGTGAGAGCAGCTTAGCTTGAGGACTAGCTAGCTAGCTAACTACCATGTGTTCAGTGAAAGATCAGCATTTTTATTAATGGAAACACAAATAACTAAAGAAAGAAATCAACAGTGAATAAAAAGTCATTTGCATGAAATCATACAGGATTTTCTCTGTGGAGGATATTTCATTATTTTTACTTAGAAAACAAAGCAGGATTTCTCAGTCAGGGAGCTTAAGATCATAGAGGAGGATTTTCTAATAAAAATGTGTCTCAGCTCTTTGTCTACTGGATAAGCTTGACTTTGGGTTTAAGTTATCTTGCTAATCGGAGGAATCCTGAAATTCCCTCCAGGAGTGACTAAATGTGAAAAGTACAGGGAGACACAACCTGATGTGTTGATTGTGAAGGACCACATGAAGAAGACCTTTGAAGACTCTTGGAAGATTCTCAGGGGTAAGTGGAATAAAGTAATGGGAGGTAAAACAGTATAGCCATCAAATGTGATGTGATGAACCAACTTCATATGAATAATTGTGTCTTTTATAGTCTATTATAAATATTTATGACTGTTCTAGGTTTTTTACTCTCCACTACTGCCTTCATCTCTACACTTTATTGCAACATCATAATGAAGCTTTTGTGTGTTTTCTGCTTTTGTCTTACAGTGTATGATGAGGTTGATGACATCCATCCTGCGATGGTGAACATTTGTCACCGCTTCAGCTGAAACAGTGCTGGGAGTTTTCCTCTAAAGGACTCCTAGGTGATCTTCAAGAGATGCTCAGCAAAAGTGTAAACACCCCACTTTCATCTCCACCAGCAGACCTACAGAAGACTCTTAAATTCAGTGATGCTCTCAGAGGTGTACAGGTTCAAGGGGAGGTGCTTCAGTGTGTGTCTAATATTACACTAAATTATGTAAGTACTCCCTTGATGATGTTGGTGTAACGGGCCGTCTGCATACTGAAGTGATTCCATTGTTTTGGTCAAGTACTTAGTAAACATGGACACTGTGTGGGTTCTGTGTGGTAAAATGTAGCTTCTGGTTTCTGGTGGGTGTTTGTCTTTTTACTAAGACTGATATTCTCTGATATAAGTGGAACCTACATTATGTACATTCAAGATGAAATCAAGATGAAATCAAGATGATTTTTAGCTGGTTTAATAAATGTCATATTGTAATGGTATGGAGTGCAGTTTCTTTTAATTTAATCTTCATAAACATTGTTAATGTCTTTCTGTTTCTGTTGCTCTTTCAATTAATGCTAAAGTTCAATTTGTTTACTATTTACTTTCTATAAATAAACAGTATAGAAAGACATTTTGATCATGAGTCCAGAATGGCTCTATAGTATCTCAATAGGATACAGCAGCAGGGACAAGCATTTGTACTCTCTTAAGTCCAAAATGTTCTTAGTGTGTATGTGCACTATATTAGAGAGAAGCCCTCAACTGACTACACAATAGAAACACCTATATCTGTATGCTGTTCATCGACTTTTCCTCTGCCTTCAAAACAGTCATTGCCACCAGACCTGGAAATCAACACCTGCATTTGTAATTGGATCTTGGGACATCCTAATAAAAAGACCCCAGTGTGTGCGGTTGTGTAGTTCTGTGTCCTCTAGGCTCAGGCTCAGGCACCGTGGCAGACTGAGGCTCTGCCATATGCTTAGGACATCTTATCTGGCACAAGGTCCCCTTCCATTAGAGACGTTCCTCACCAGCACTGTGTGTGGAAGGAGATTGCAGCTTCATTAGGGACACCTTTCACTCCAGCCACACACTGTATAACCACCTACCATCCAGGAGGAGATGAAGAAACCAGTGAGATGAGACTGTCAGTGTTTGTGTTGTAATATTTCACATTAAAATCTAGGACAGTCAGTTCTCTCATTTCTTGGAAAAGTCCTCTTTATGAAAGTTGGCAGTAGTTTAGTGTTTTGATGGACTTTAGTTCATGAAGTAATGTGAAGGAAAGGACCCTCTCCCTCTCTATGGAGTTCACTTTTATAAAGCAAAAACACACAACATCAGCTTCTGTACTCGAGAGTCTAATACAATGTCTTTAATGTTCAGCCTCCAATCACTCACTATTAAGGGCACAGAAGCCGTCCACTCGAATAGAAGAGTGCACTTCTATATAGTGAGAAGGAATCCCTTTGGAATTGACCTCATGGATGGACCTTGGATGTCACCGTGTGGTCAAACCGATAAAGTGCATAGATGCACATATTGATGAATCGTATGATTTCATGCAGTTATTGATAGTCTATAAAAAAAGTCACATGATTTACTAAATCTATATAAATGGAATAAATAAAAAGGCAGTTTTAACAGC
This sequence comes from Salminus brasiliensis, assembly GCF_030463535.1. Classification (NCBI taxonomy): domain Eukaryota; kingdom Metazoa; phylum Chordata; class Actinopteri; order Characiformes; family Bryconidae; genus Salminus; species Salminus brasiliensis. The sequence continues at coordinate 21,155,082 of NC_132889.1, read as the reverse complement.
TTTTAGCTTTTGTGACTTTTTAACAAAACTAACTGTAAAATAAAGTAATATTTGTCAAAAAAAGCAATTTCTTTAATCTGTCTATCTCTGCCAAATATATCAAATACTGACAATAATGCATTTAGAAATGTAGAACTGCAAGAAAATATGAGAGCAAAGAAACATGTGTTTAGTAATTCTGCATTTCCTAACCATTCATTTACTCTTATAAACTGGAGAATCAGAGGGATTGGCTGCCCTATGAGACGGTATTAATGACATTTGAACAGATTTGAACTTTGACTTTATTGATGCATGTGTTCATTAAAAGATTGTTTAAATGAGTTTCCAGATCTGTTCCTGTGTGTGTTCCTGTTTCCAAAGACTTTCTAGTTCCAAAATGGCCCGTTTTAGTTCCTGTGGTTGTTGATCTGCCTGCTGTCTATTGCCTAACTAAACATGACGTGATGAGCCTGAATCAAACACTGAACCGAATCAAGACACTGAACCGAACATAAATGAACGTATATGAACAAGAACCGAATCCATGAATCAAAACCAGAACGGAAACCCAACAAAAGTCATTCTGTGAGCCTGAGGGCGTGATACCGAGGGTCTGACACTAAATAATAATATTAATATTCTTTATTAAAAATAGTTCAGTTATTATACATATGTGTTTTTGTCTGCTAGAGTATGATCTAAATGAATAGCTGCTAGCTTGTCCTTTGCTGCAGCTATATTTGAGGTGTGTGCTGCTAATTACAGCTGCTTGTTTAGCTTGATGTTTTAGCCTCCTGTGTTCAGCTCTCCACTCATTTCCACCCTGACATGTGAATGTGGTTAATGTCTAGTGATGGCTTTAAACGTGTTGAGGTAGGTTAAGTAGACTGTACTAGTATGTGCCTCTATTTAGAACCATTGCAGTTTCTCGGTTTGGCCACATGAGGGCATCCAAGCTCCATCTTCAGAAAATCCCAACGTGCTCTCAACCTCTGTGTCGTTCTCAGCAGGTCAGTATGAAGAGGAAAGCTCCTCACTGTACAGAGGAGCCCTTTTCTATTGAACTGAAGGACTTCTGTGTCCTTAATAATGAGGGAAACTGAGGCTGACGTTTAAAGACACTGTGTGATGCTCTCGAGTACAGAAGTCATTGTTGTGTGTATTTACTTTATAAAAGTGAAATCCAAGGACTAAACATCCTTCACCCAAATACTTGCAAAAGCACTTTTCTAAGAAAAGCGTTTATATTGTCTAGTGATGACTTTAAATGTGCCGAGGCAGATTAAGTAGACTGTACTAGATATGACCATTTTAATGTGAAATTAAATTAAATTAAAACACAAACAAACAACACTGACAATGTTTTCTCAATGTTTTTATTATGTTTATTTCCAATGTCTTGAATTATTTTAGATAGATGGTTCCCCTTTTAAGTCATGGTTCCTTTTAAGGTTTCTTCCTCTTGATCTGAGGGAGTTTTTCCACTGTTCCCCGGGTCTCTATAAAGCTGCTTTGTGACAAAAGTGATATATGAATAAATTTAAATTTAATTTAATTAAATTAACACACACACACACACACACAACCTCCATATAAAACTGATAATATATTAATGTTTACAAAAACACTTCAAACACCAATCCCCCCCACGCAATGCTAAAACTACCATTTTCAAGAAACAGCTTCACAAATAAACATGGGATCAACATTTAAACAGCAGATGTTTGTATCATGGCAATTTTAAAAAAACAGCATGTCATTTATGAACAGGACAGAACTGATGAACATGTCCTTCAACCATGAAGATGAAGAAACTGCATTGCCATTTCTGCATTCCTCTGTCTTTAGACTAAATCCTTCATTTAAACAAACAGATTCTCATCAGCTGAAGGTGAGTCAAGAGCGTGATGCTCCAGTCTTTGTCACCTGTGAGACAACATGCATGGAAAATGCCACCCAGACCCACAAAGTGTCTCTGTTTAGTTTGTACTTGACCTTCCAAAACAATAGAACCATGCTGAGAAGCTCGATCTCCAGCACTAGAACATTCAAAGACAAGCTGCTTTGATTTCTACTAGAGTTTAGAAGTCGTCAGCCCTTAAACTCAGGTCTCTAAATGAGTTTAATGAAGTGGACATTTGGAGTCAGATGAACTTCACACTGTGAGCTATGACTGTGTCTAACAGTCCGACTGTGTGTCTCTGTATTAATGCGCCACAGGAGGAGCGCTTTTTTAGGAGACAACAAATGAGTAATATATTGATCCTTTCTGGTAAAATACATCATCTTACAGATATTCCACAAACAATACTAATTAATAATATAGAGAACTCTGAGTGATTTTAGATGGTATAATAAAAGCTTTTTAGCTAGATTATCTAGCTAGGTTAGCTGATGTGTTTTAGTGAATGTGTAGCTGCTGTTAACTGTGAAGTGAGCTAGATAACTAGTTACTGAACCTAACGCAGCTCACTAATATCACATGTGCTTGTAAGCTCTGCTACTTTTGTGAGCTAAAAGTAAGATATGGGACTTTTTCTAGGACAGGCTGGAAACGTTCCCTACATATCTGGATAAATCTCCCTCAGATATCAGTTATGGAGAAACTGGAAGTAATATCAGCGGCTACTTTACAAGATAAATATTATTAAAGTTAAAATGTGCTGCTGCCCGTTACTGTAAATAGTGTGGTGGTAAATGACTGTGGTATTTTTTTAATATTCAAAGTTGTGCAGGTGTGTATATCATATTTTACTAAAATGAATATACATGCTAATGCTTACAGTAAACCTATTTTTGCATGATAATTGTTTTTCTGTCTTATGATTAATATGAATTAAATATTCTTCGCTGCCGATTAGTGAGGAACACCGTGACCAACATGGTGTCCATCATCAGAGCAAGTGATACTGAATTTATGTTTCCCTCGAAAAATTAGGTCCAGGCCATGGCAAAGCGGCTTGTGGAGTATTATCCAATGCTTTGTGATAACACAGTGAACTGCACACACACTTGGGTAAGTGTTTGTACCATTTGTAAACCAACTTTTCATTAATGTCACATAAGCCAGTTTTAAGTTCCAGTGATGGAAAACACCATCCATGATCAATCATGAAAACTAAACAATAAGTTCATATTTATAGAACTATTGGATCAAGTGTAAATGTGGGCTTTCCAGCAGGTAAAGTTTTTATTATTTTGATTTAGTGCTGAGCAGTAAAAACGACTGAAAAACGTTTTGGTCATTCTTTTTCATTTTAAAAACAGATCAAAAATTAAAGATTGATGATTATTTCATTTTCATTTCATATTCTAACTTCCATAGAACATAAAAAACTAATTATATATATATAGCTCTATCTTTTAGCACACTACTGCACATTTCATCTGACCTATCCAAAGTGCCTCACAACACTCCTGTCAATACTTCAGACAGAAGTTCTGCAGGATGCCATTCATGATCGGGATGCAGCTTCATCCTACAAAAAAGCTTTGTCAGCGTGGAGAAAGATCATTGGTGAGTAGTGAAAAGTGCCCTGTGGTCAAGCAGCAGTGGCTATCATTGTCAGCAGGGGTGTAACAAATTCTAACAGTTACAGAGCTGGTTGTTTACTAAGTTTGGTGTTTCAAAAATTCAGCTGTGTTAGATATCTTATTCAATAAAACTACTCTTAGAGGTTTGATTGTTAAAAATAAAACAGTGTAACACATTCAGGAACATGGAGTTATTTAGTTTAACTAAGCTAAAAGTGAAATGTTACTTTTTGTTGAAGTTTAAAAACAGGTTGACTCACCAGCACCATGTATAATGCATACATGTCTTTCATTAAGTGCTATGTAGCAGCATTTCTACCTATTAAATGTCTCTGGAGTTTGTACCATACTGGATGTGGTTGTTTTTACTGTTCCTCATGTTGAGTACAACATTATGAAATATGAAATCATTATTATAAAATTACAGTCTTAAATTAGAATGACTTAGAAGTAATTTTTGTTTATTTAAACTCCATATTGAGTGTAAAGTGCATTAAATGATTCTAATTTTTAATTTTTTTAACAAATGAGCTTTAATAAAAATCTTTATGGATGACTTTTATCATTTCTGATCAAGTGAGTCTCTAAACCTAGTCATAATGCCTTATAATGATTCATTCTTACTGTTTTTTGAGATTACAGGATCATTTACAGTGCAGTTTTCTCACTATATTGGCAAATAATTTTGCTTGATTCAGTCATTTCTTTTCTTATTTTGCTTTTATTCATCTTAGTTTTTGACACTGATGTTTTGCAGTGCATTGGTGCTGTGGGGACAGTGGAAATGTAGTGTAGACTATAGACATATAAAACAGTAGTAAGATAAATATACTGTAAGATAAATATATTGTGAGGGGAACAGGCAGTTTTAGCAGTGTTCTTTAAAGCTTGTCCACCATAGCAACAGTTACTAATGACAGAACAAAGGGCATGGACAGGTCTATTATGACATCACAGGGTTGGAAGTGTATAAATGGCAGGAGCATCTTCACTCGGCTCATTCACAGCTTTCTGCTGTTGGAGATCAGCTGCTCCTTTAAACATGAGCTTTGAGTACATCCCCCCATCCTGGCAGACAGCCAGCCAGAAAAAGCCAGGATACAGCTTCGATGTGAAAGATCCAGGAAACTTCGAAGCTCGATTGAGGGCAATGATAGCGGCTCAGGCCAACGACAGTAAGACGAGTGAGAGAGAGACAGACAGTGAGAAGAGCAAGAAGAGAAGGAGAGAGACAGACAGTGAGAAGAGCAAGAAGAGAAGGAGAGAGACAGACAGTGAGAAGAGCAAGAAGAGAAGGAGAGAGACAGACAGGGAAAGGAATACTAAGAGAAAGAGAGAGACAGACAGGGAGAGGAAGGTGAAAAAGAGGAGAGAAGGAGGAGAACAGAGCTCAGGGCGATCTGTCTGCAGAGACACTACTCCTGCTGAGGAGAGCCAGTCCAGTCTAACGACCACACCCAAACAGAGACTGGTTCACAGACTGAATCAGGAAGTCCAGGTCCTCCACAAACTCGGCCCCAGAACTGCTGAAGTCTGTTCAGCAAATAAAAAAACTAAAGATCTGCTGAAGTTAGAACTACAGCCAAGTCAGGAGCACAAACTAACCAGACAGTCCAGTTCAGAGTCCGGCTGCATTCACTCCTGCACAGATAAGTGGTGCCTGATGAATTTCGTGAATCAGCTGGGCCTTAAGCTTCCAACCCGGAAGTGAACTAGAGGCCCTCAAACCACCTGCAGCTGTAGAGGAGACTAGAGGAAAGTCAACAGAAACAGAAACAGTCTGATGAAGCTCAGAGAAAATCAGAGGACAGTCAAAGGGAGTCAGAGAAGTGAGGGTGTCAGAGGAAGGCCAAAGGAAACTGTAGAATGTAATAGAGAGTCAGAGGACAGACCGAGGAAGCTCATTGAAAGTTAGAGGAAGTCAGAGGCCAGTCAAAGGAACGTCTGAGGAAATGAGAGGAAAGTCAGAAAGAGTCAGAGGAAGTGAGAGGAAATACAGAAGAAGGTCAGAGGAAGTTAGACACAGTCTCCAGATCAGTGTGCAGGCATTGTTGGTCTACCTGTAACTTAAAGCTCCTCTGCCTCTGATCCAGACTCTGAGAGTTGCCTCCCATACCTCCTCTGCATAGCAAACCACACCTCAACAGAGCGCTCAGCTCTAAACTCAGGATGAGGCTTGAGACGTTGTGCTGGTTCAGCTTCCTGTGAGGCTATAGTTGCTGTCTGGCTAACAAGACTCAGGTGTGCTAAGTGGATCTGGAGCCAGTGACACAGAGCACTGTAGAGTGGGAGGGGCATAGCCAGAGGGGGCGGACCATTCTTTCTCCTAATTGGATTTACTGTGTTCTTGTTTAGGATCCGGTGTCGACCAGAGGAGGATGGGTTCCCCTTTTGAGTCTTGGTTCCTCTCATGGTTTCTTCCTCTTGCTCTGAGGGAGTTTTTTCTTGAAACTGTTGCCCTCGGCTTTCTCAAAAGAGGCTCGGACACGGATTTCTGTAGAAGCTGCTTTTGAAAAAAAGCCTCAAACTTAATATATAATCAAACTTCACTTGATGAGCGGACAAGAAGCCGTTACTGGCTAAAGGAAATATCTTAATGGTCGTATTGACTGGAGAGTAAATCAGTAAAAGGTGATCTCTGACTTACACAGTACTGCACCGGCTCATTACTGTTCACTAACAGCTAATAAACAGCTCATGTTTATTCATGTGCTTCCAGTGTTGATGATTTCAGATGCTTCAATAATTGTTAATATTGTTAATCTGAAGTTTTTCTTAATTGATATTAACAATAATAACAATGGTAATATTTACATATTTAATGTGATGAGACAATTAGCCTCGTTAAAGGTGCACATATTTGTCACTGTACAGTGTACAGCGAAATGTGTCCTCCACATTTAACCCATCTGGTAGTGAACACACACTCACATGCACACATGTGTTAGGGGCAGTGAGTACACACACACACACCCAGAGCGGTGGGCAGCCAACTCCAGCGCCCGGGGAGCAGAGAGGGTAAAGGGCCTTGCTCAAGGGCCCAACAGTGGCAGCTTGCCGAGCCCGGGAATCGAACCCACAACCCTGTTATCTATATCCCGGCGCTCTAACCGCTGAGCCACCACTGCCCATACTAAGAGAGGAAATGATCGTTGGCTTCTTCTCAGTCTATGACTGGAGCTGCTGCTGCAGGTATGATATCTGACCTGTAGGTGGCGCTGCTGTGTCGCTTTTCTTCATTAATCTGTTTAATCTCTGTGAAACTGTGAGCAGGCAGCATGTACCGTCAGCCACCAGCAGGGGGCTCGGCCAGCAAAGAATGAAAGCTGGTGGGGTTGGAGCAAAGAACTCCAAGCCCCAGAATCCCCAGCTGTAATCAACGCTGACCAGACCCACCTGTGTGGCACAGTATAAATACACCCAGCCAAACACAATTCCCCGTCGCACCTTTGTAGAGGGGTGAACAGTGAAGAGAAGCTGAAGTGAAAAGAGAAAAGTGTTTGAGTTGTTGTCTTTTGTTTGAGTAAACATTTCAACTGCTTTTTCCTTTGTTTGAATTCCTGACGTTTTCTATGTTGCTTATGATCAGTGTTTATACTGCCACCTCTCACAGCTGTGACGGCGCAGTGGAAGTACACTGGGCTCCTATTACCAGGGTTGAGAGTTCAAGCTCAACAGTCATCAAACACACATCATAAGAGGGGTAGTTTTTCCTTTAATATTAATAAAACAAAGTTTAACTGCACTTGAGTCCAAACCCCACAACACACCGTGACAGAAACTGGACTGAATTGTCTACTTGTGTCTCTTTACCCTGAACTGTCTCCGTTTTGTTGTGCTAATAACCACAGTATGAGGAGGCCTGGAGAAAATGACCTTAACGTGGTTTCAGACTGACCTAAAGTGACCTTCACCTTTACAAGTTCCATAATGAGTGGAAACAGTCCTCATTTCCCAACGAGAATCCAGATCCAGATCAAAGGATAAGGAGTTAAAACACACTGACTTCCTAAACCATTTTTAAACTTCATTAACATGAAGGAAAACACCAGAAAAAGACAGATGTGGACAACATGTGGAAAAAGACAAAGATATAGAATTTAATCTGAAATATGATAAATGACAATTTCCTGAATTTCATTTTAAAATCTAGATTTTAGAAACTATGAACTGAAACTCCATCACAGCATTTGAAGATCATTAATACGCAACATTATGGGCTGTTTAATTCAGACGTCTAATAGACTGTTGTGTCTAAATGATCAACTCCAGCATATATTAAATATAACAGCAGTTTTAAAATGCAGTTTATTAGTTCTTATCTCCTGATCTCCAGAACCCTCACCTCACTTGGCCTTGGAGAGACAATCTCCCTGCACCCTCCCACGAGCCTCTGCAAGGTCTAGGCCACAGAGAGCAGCTAGAGAGTTAGTTTCTTTAGTTCCAGTGCATTTAAACATACACTTCAAGTGAGGAGTCTACAGATTTATCAATTCTTCTGTTTACAGACCGTCATTCTCCCTTTTCATGACTGTCATGAACACAACTACATTTTTCACATATTTTTTGTTTAGAGATCTGGTTCTTCTCATCCCACCTTCGACCTTGGAGTCGATTTCCAAGTATTTTAAAGTTTACTTTAGAGGTTTTCCAAAATCAGTTAATAGATGCTCTAAATTCAGTTCAGGATGAGATTAGAGAGAGGATATAACAAACACAGGATAAGGAGTAAAGATAAATTTGCCACAGCAGTGTACGTAAATGTGTTCCCCTTTTACTCCCATACTGAATTATATATATATATATATAAAAAACCTCTAATCAGAATTAGTGAACAGTTCAAGTTTAATTTTCTTCTACAAAATCTGGCATACAAGAGACTAACTCTATAACCACTAGACTACTATAATTACACACAAAGAATGATTTAAAAATAAAGTAACAGCAAATGTTAAATGTTTTATTAATATTATAAGTGGAAAATAAGGGATTAAAGACTGCACACACTGCTTTCAGAATATAGAAGAGTATATATAATATACAAGCTTTGACAGCCCCAGTCTCTCTAAAGTAAGAAAAGTACAAGCAGTTGGCGTCATCACTCTGCTATATGTTCAAAGAGTCAACAAGTAATAAATAATAGGTAAAAAACTAAATTGATAAAAGGACATAAGACATTAAAAATGAATTCAAGTTTATTTATAAAACACTTTTCACAACGAGTCATCACAAAGCAGCTTTACAGAGATCTGGGTCAGAGCCTCTCTTGAAAAAGCCAGTGGCAACTCGAGAGGAAAAAAAAAAAACTGATAGGAACCAAGACCCAGAAGAGAAACCCATCCTCCTCTGGTCACCAGACAGCAAAATAAAAAGCAAAGCAGGAATAAAAACAATAAATCAATACTGAATTAAGAGAATATGGAAATGCGCCGTCAAGCCATAAAAGATGAAAACGTGAGTGAAATGTTGAAGTCCAGGCAGGTGAGGATGAATAAACACGAGGCTCCAGAGCAGGACAGTGGGCAGTAGGGTAGTAGAGAGCCAGGTCTGGTGGTACTGGGATGGAACAGCTGGAACTGGGCATCTCAATACATGGAAAATAGACAGAGAGAGAGAAAACAGAAAGGAGGGAAAAACAAGGGGTTAGGAGATCCAATAGGTAGAGTGGCAATCAGATCACAGCAAGCTGAAGAAAAAAAAAAAAAAAAAAAAAAAACACAAAACAAAAAACAAACAAATAATAATTAAAAAAAATAAAAACACACATTAGTTAAAACAAGGTCTTGGTTAACAAGAAAAGACCTGACTACATAAACATACTTAAAGGATTGGATACAATAAAAATGTCCTTCCCTAAACACAGGTCTCTTTTGGCACAGGACTTACTGTACAAATGACACAGGTAGAATTCATCAAGGTCATTACAGTAGAGACAGAATTGTGGACAAAACACATTTTCAAAGAAACAGACATATCTACCACTCAGAGAATAAGACCTCGAATGCACAGGATAATACAGCAGACACTGAGCACAAGCACTGCAATCCATATGATCAGCACAGAGACCATAAACATTTTCCATTTACCAAACATGGATTTCTATCACCCCGTAAGACTGGTGTCCTCACCCCTTATTTCAGTCCTGAAGCACTGTGGCTGTAAAAGCTACATAGAACAACCACATGCTGTCATTTCCTAAAGTAGTGCTGGTAAGAGTCTTGAACGTGAGCACAGCTCAGCCAGTTTGGATGCAACACTGTTTTGAACACAGAAACTCACAAGAGACATCGGTATGATTGACTAACAAAACATTAGGTGCTGCATTGTCCTTGTGTGTGAAAAGGATAGGAACCAGATTCCTGGGGGCCTGAAAGGAGGTCAAGGGTGCACAATGTTCTGGCCATTTTACTCAGAAAGTGTTCTAAATAGTCCAGAGTTCAATTCTTTTCTGGGTGCATTCCCAACCTCCAAATCCACTTCTGTTCCACTACTGAAACAAAGCGTCCTGGGTCAGATCTTGTAGGTGGTGGGAAGCGAGCAATACAATCAGTGCAATGCGGTTGTTTAAAGGGTGCTGAGTCAGGAATTCTCCTGTCACAGTCTTTGTCCTTCAGAGCTAAAAGTTTAAAGTGTGGCGTGTCGGCGTCATCGCAGGCAGCCAAGGCGGCGCTAGGCTCACACCTTAGGCTGTGTTGTCAACGTAGGATGGAGTCAGGATGACTGTTTGCCAGCCGTTGCCATTGACTCTTCAGATGGTCATATCATCTAAACACATGCACCTTAAAATCCCAACAATGAAAATGTCACTCAGGTCATTTGAAGTAAGAGAACTGTACAGAATACACTGATTATTGATCAAGTACATACAGTAGAAGTTACATACAGTCAAGCTGGAAAGTCTGCACATCCCTTCTCCATGCTTTATGTTATATGCTTTATGACTTATTCTACACTAGACTGAATTCTACACAATTGTACACAATGACAACATGAAAGCAGGGTTTTAGACACTTGTGGTAATAAAAATAAATAATAATAATGTTAAATCTCATATGTACGTTAAAAACCCTGAAAGGAACCTGTAAGGAAGACTCAAAAAGGTAACCCATCCTCCTATAAAATAGGGGGATTTACAGTGGGACAAGGCTGACCCAGAGGGTAGGTACCAGCACTCAACCACGAATGGACTCACGTTAGCAGCGAGCAGCTCAGCACGAGGAGAAAGAAGAAAAACAGAAAGGGATTTAGGAGTTTGAGTGGACTGGTGTACGACCTGTAAACATAGACTAGAAAGACAATCAGAACCTGTAATCAGAGCAGTACAGAACAGTGTTAGTATGAAAACAGACTAGAACAGCATGATTAGAATACTAAAAGTGTGTCCAGAACAGAAACAGGACGTTTATTCCAGAGTTGGAGGCTTAAGAAGAGAAAGCTTTTCCCCCCAGAGTTGCTTCTTCTGAAGTGGGGAAACTGATAGTAGTCCAGAATCCTGCAAAAGAAATGTACGTTACCGGTTGTAGGGTTTAAGAAGTTCTCCAAGATGCTGTGGGGACAAACAAATCAAGAGACTCAAGTCAGGAGGAGTAATTTATAATCAACGAGGAATTTAACTGGAATCCAGAGCAGGGATGAGAGAATAAGACTGATGTGGTCACAGTTTTAAGCTCTAGTGAGCAGTCAAGCCGCTGCATTCTGAACTTATTTAACGACCCTGAGCTATTTCATAATTTGCATAAACTTCCTACCAGAGTGGCATTACATTAATTCAATCTTGAGTTTATAAATCCTTATAAATGTAATACATATCCTTTAAATATTATTTTAATTAAAAAAATACTTTATGACATTAACAATACTGTAATTGCGTGTGTCAGTGACACAGCAGCAGATGGACAGCTTTGTATATACATTTTTCTTTGACTTGTTGCATAAATTCAATATCACTACAACTTATCTGGAAGTATTCGGCTGTGTCCTTGTGGTGAAGCGTCCTTCGCATCTGCTTGAAGCCACACTACCACATCACAGCCAGAGCTACAGACTTGTGGACGGGTAAACTAGAACGAGTTGCAGATGGACAGACAGTCAGACAGCATTGCAGCCAGAGTGAGTCTAAACAGAATGAATTGCAGATTCATAGCCAGAAAGGTACAGCATTGCACATGGATAGGAAGCCAGAGTTGGTGCCAGAGCCTTAGCAGAACAAATTGCAGAGTTTTAGATGGAGAGAGACAATGACGCAGAACGGTAAGAAGCCAGTGACCCAGCCAGAGTCACACAGACAGCCAGTTCAGCCACAGGATTACACATGGAAAGAAAGCCAGCAAGCCACAAAGTTGCACATGGAAATGCAGACAGCACCACACAGTTGCAGACAGACACAATTTAAAATAGACAACCACCCAATCAACCAGTTGCAGATGGTCAGTCAGTCAGACTTGAAGCCAGAGTCTAAACAGAACGATTCGCAGATTTATAAACAGCCAGCGTTTTAGATGGACAGACAGCCAGAGTTGCAGACAGAACAAATTGCAGATTTATAAACAGCCAAAGAGTGCTGGACATCAACACAGCCAAATATAGTTGCAGACGCACAGTCAGAATAACAGCCAGCCACAGAGTTGCAGGTGGATTGAGAGAAAGCGACGAGGCAAAACCTAAACCTAAAGTCCTTTTCAGTATCTGAAGCAAGTATGCTTTGGAGCTGGTGCACCATTCATTAACACAAACAGCTGTGGTTAGGGAGTGTGGCACAGGCTAGATCATTTGTTACATAAATCAGATGTTTAGGGTTAGTTGATGGGGAGATTTTAGGTCTTCTTTGCAAAGAGAGCTACGTCTAAAAGTTGGACAGACGGACACACAAAGTTGCAGATGGACAAAGATAGAGAAGGATAGACAGAAATGATAATAGATAAAATAAATAGATAAAAAGAATTAGCTTACCATAGATTGTGTCTACACCGCTGCCACAACCAGACCTGCGAAGGAAACTGTAATAGTTAAAACATGTGGGAGTGGATTCATTCAGGGCTATGGATTCATTAGACATGGTGAACTAAGGTGGCAATCACTAACAACTTCATTGATGATTATTGGTTACAATGTAAGGGACCAACACAGGTTAGATACTGCAGGGTTTGTCAGAAATATTATGAACGAGTGACAATGTTTTAATACAAGGAGAAAAATGGCAGAATGAATGATTGGAATAAAGTACATCATGTAAACCACTTACCTGACTGGTGTGACTGGGATAAAAGGATAAAGGTGCACGTATGTGTCACTGTACAGTGTACAGCGAAATGTGTCCTCCGCATTTAACCCATCTGGTAGTGAACACACACACACGTTAGGGGCAGTGAGTATACACACACACACACACACACAAACACACACACACACACACACACACACACACACACACACACACACACACACACACACACACAGCGGTGGGCAGCCAACTCCAGCGCCCAGGGAGCAGAGAGGGTAAAGGGCCTTGCTCAAGGGCCCAACAGTGGCAGCTTGCCGAGCCCGGGAATCGAACCCTGGGTAGGGCCAGTCCTGGCATAGCACCTTCTCAACGTTCCTGGACAACACAACAGACCCCAGGTAGCAAAGATGAAGCCTTTGCCGAACGTCAAACCTGCAGCCAGCAGTGGAGCGTGAAGACTCAGCTGAACGGCATGCTCCCTCGTCAGTAGGTGGGCAGGGGACTAGAGACAACCATCCTGGCAATGGTCTTCTTCCATATGGTGTCTGGAAGCGTGCATTAGTGGTCCCTCCAGGACACCAGCACCTTGGAGTTACCCTTTGTGACAGATATTAATTACTGTTTTAGAAGAAAATCTCCAACAATGAGAACACTGCCAGTTGAACCTTGTTGGCCGGATCCACCTTCAGGAAGAGAGGGTGTCATAGAAACAGAATGAGCACCTACAGTACAGGCCAAAAGTTTGAACACACTCATTCAATTTTTCATGACTATTTACATTGTAGATTCTCCCTGAAGGGATCAAAACTATGAAGGAACACGTAGAGTTTTGTACTTAACAAAAAAAGGTGAAATAACTGAAAACGTTTTATATTCTAGTTTCTTCAAAATAGCCACCATTTGCACACTCTTGGCATTCTCTCAATGAGCTTCAAGAGGTAGTCACCTGAAATGGTTTTCCAACAGTCATGAGAAGTTCCCAGAGGTGTTTAGCACTTGTTGGCCCCTTTGCCTTCACTCTGCGGTCCAGCTCACCCCAAACCATCTCGATTGGGTTCAGGTCCGGTGACTGTGGAGGCCAAGTCATTTGCCGCAGCACTCAATCACTCTCCTTCTTGGTCAAATAGCCCTTACACAGCCTGGAGGTGTGTTTGGGCTCACTGTCCTGTTGAAAAATAAATGATGGTCCAACTAAACGCAAAATCAGATGAGATGGCATGTCGCTGCAGGATGCTGTGGTAGCCATGCTGGTTCAGTGTGCCTTCAATTTTGAATAAATCCCCAACAGTGTCACCAGCAAAACACCCCTACACAATCACAGCTCCTCCTCCATGCTTCACAGTGGGAACCAGGCATGTGGAATCCATTCGTTCACCTTATCTGCGTCTCAGAAAGACACAGCGGTTGGAACCAAAGATCTCAAATTTGGATCTCTGAGAAGCAGATGTGACTCTTGGTCTTCCTTTCCTGGGTCGGTCCTCATGTGTGCCAGTCTCGCTGTAGCGCTTGTTGGTTTTTGTGACTCCACTTGGGGACACATTTAAAGTTTTTGCAATTTTCCGGACTGACTGACCTTCATTTCTTAAAGTAATGATGGCCACTCGTTTTTCTTTAGTTAGCTGATTGGTTCTGGCCATAATATGAATTTTAACAGTTGTCCAATGGGGTTGTCGGCTGTGTAGTAACCTGACTTCTGCACAACAGAACTGATGGTCCCAACCCCAATGATAAAGCAAGAAATTCCACTAATTAACCCTGATAATGCACACTTGAAAACCATTTCAGGTGACTACCTCTTGAAGCTCATTGAGAGAATGCCAAGAGTGTGCAAAGCAGTAATTAGAGCAAATGAAGGCTATTTTGAAGAAACTAGAATATAAAACATGTTTTCAGTTATTTCCCCTTTTTTTGGTAAATACATAACTCCACATGTGTTCATTCATAGTTTTGATGCCTTCAGTAAGAATCTACAATGTAAATAGTCATGAAAATACAGAAAACGCATTGAATGAGAAGGTGTGTAAACTTTTGGCCTGTACTGTATCTGTTACACAGTTGCATACGAAAAGTTAGCCTCACACATTACAGATGCAAAGAAGGGGTTCAAGGGAACCTAAAAACCTGTTACGCAAATAAGAGAGTTAATACATATATAGAAACTAAATGATCACCTACCTGCTACACAGTTGCAAAAACAGTTGTCAGCCTCACAAAGTTGAAGGACACGCAGACAGAGAAGCAGATGGATATTTAACCAGTCAGTTATCCAGTCATCCAAAGTTCCAGATGGAGATGCAGATGGATAGACCATGGTTAGCCCGATCCATCTTCAGGGATAGGAGTCAGCGATTCATGAGGACCTTTGTGGCAAAGAAGAAAGTTAATAAATGTATAGAAACTGAATGATCACCTACCTGTTACACAGTTGCAAACAAATAGTCAGCCTCACACAGATGCAGAGGGACACAGACAGAGAAGCAGATGCATAGTTAGCCAGTCATCCAAAGTTCCAGATGGAGATGCAGATGGATAGACCATGGTTAGCCCGATCCATCTTCAGGGATAGGAGTCAGGGAGTCATGAAGACCTGTGTGGCAATAAAAGAAAGTTAATAAATGTATAGAAACTGAATGATCACCTACCTGTTACACAGTTGAATAAGAATAGTCAACATCACAGTTGCAGATGGACACACAGATAGAGAAGCAGATGGATAGTTAGCCAGACAGCCAGAGTCAGGGAGTCATGAGGACCTGTGTGGCAATAAAAGAAAGCTAATACATGTATAGAAACGGAAAGATGACCTACCTGCTACACAGTTGCATATGAATAGTCAAAACTCCCACAGTTGCAGATGGACACACAGACAAAGAAGCAGATGGATAGAAAGCCAAACAGTTAGCCAGTCGGCCAGATTTAGGGAGTTACGAGGACCTCTGTGGCAAAGAATAAAGTTAATACATGTATACAAACTGAATGATCACTTACCTGTTACACAGTTGCAAAAAAGAGAAGCAGTTGGATAGTTAGCCAGTCAGTTAGCCAGTCGGCCAGAGACAAGGATTCATGAGGACCTGTGTGGCAATAAAAGAAAGTTAATACATGAATAGAAACTGAATGATCACCTACCTGCTACACAGTTGCGAACAAATTGTCAACCTGAAACAGATGCAGATGAATACAAAGATAGACAAGCAGATGTATAGTTAGCCAGTCAGCCAAAGTTCCAGATGGAGATGCAGATGGATAGACCATGGTTAGCCCGATCCATCTTCAAGGATAGGAGTCAAGGAATCATAAGGACCTGTGTGGCAAGAAAAGAAAGTTAATACATGAACAGAAACTGAATGATCACCTACCTGCTACACAGTTGGGTATGCATAGTCAACATCACAGTTGCAGATGGAAACACAGACAGAGAAGCAGATGGATAGTTAGCCAGACGGCCAGTCAGGGAGTCATGAGGACCTGTGTGGCAAAGAAGAAACCTAATACATGTATAGAAACTGAATGACCACCTACCTGCTACACAGTTGCGTATGAATAGTCAAAAATCACAGTTGCAGATGGACACACAATCGGAAAAGCAGATGGAACATTAGCCAGTCAGTTAGCCAGTGGGCCAGGGTCAGGGAGTCATGAAGACCTGTGTGGCAATAAAAGAAAGTTAATACATGACTAGAAACTGAATGATCACCTACCTGCTACACAGTTGCAAACAAGAGAAGAAGATGGATAGTTAGCCAGTCAGTTAGCCAGTCGGCCAGAGTCAGCGATTTACGAGGACCTGTGTGGCAATAAAAGCAAGTTAATACATGAACAGAAACTGAATGATCACCTACCTGCTACACAGTTGGGTATGCATAGTCAACATCACAGTTGCAGATGGAAACACAGACAGAGAAGCAGATGGTTAGCCAGCCAGACAGCCAGTCAGGGAGTCATGAGGACCTGTGTGGCAAAGAAGAAACCTAATACATGTATAGAAACTGAATGATCACCTACCTGCTACACAGTTGCGTATGCATAGTCAACATCACAGATGCAGATGGACAGACAGACAGAAGCAGATGGACAGTTAACCAGACAGCCAAAGTAAGGGAGCCATGAGGATCTGTGTGGTAATAAAAGAAAGTTAATACATGTATAGAAACTGAATGACCACCTACCTGTTACACACAGTTGCGTATGCATAGTCAACATCACAGATGCAGATGGACACATATACAGAGAAGCAGCCAAAGTTCCAGATGGAGATGCAGATGGATAGACGATGGTTAGCTCGACCCATATTCAGGGATAGGAGTCAGGGAGTCATCAGGACCTGTGTGGCAATAAAAGAAAGTTAATACATGTATAGAATCCAGTGCAGGGATGAAAGAATAAGACAGATTTACCTTTAGTACTTTCTACTTTTTTTAATTTATCCCCTACCCTATTTATTGTTTAGTGTCATTTTCCTTTAGTTTAAGACTGTGTTCTGTGTTTCTTTGTTACTTGTCATGCGTGTTGCTCTCACCAAGACAAATTCCTTGTATGGGTAACATACTTGGTGAAATAAAGAGATTCTGATTCTGATTCTGAGATGTGGTCACAATTTCAAGCTCTAGTGAACAGTCAAGCCGCTGCATTCTGAACTTATTTAATGACCCTGAGCTTATTTAATGATTTGTATAAACTTCCTACCAAAGCGGCATTACATTAATTCAATCTTGGTTATAAATGTGTATAAATTTAATAGAGTATGTGACTTAGCGCTTTTGTGTTCTATTCTTTTTTTTAATTTTTTTATACATTTTACATTTTCCTTTGACTTGTTGCATAAATTCAATATCACTGGAACTTACCTGGAAGTCTTCGGCTGTGTGCTTGTGGTGAATCGTCCTTTGCATCTGCTTGAAGCCACACTACCACATCACAGCCAGCCAGAACTGCAGGTGGACAGACTGCGAGCTACAGACTTGTAGATGGGTAAAACAGAACGAGTTGCAGATGGACAGAAAAAGAACTACAGAGCTGCAAATTTAAAGACAGACACAGTTGCAGACGGTCAGAGATGTGGAAGGATAGCACTGCACATGGACATGTATGCATGGACATACAGCCACATACAGTTGCAGATGGCCGGCCAGAATTGCACATGGACTGACAACCAGCCAGCCAGAGTTGCAGATGGACAGTGTGATGCAGTCCTGATAGCTGACCCCTCACCCCTTAGATCCCTAGAGTGGGTCTTCTAGGAGCCGGCAGGATCCAGAGTTAACCTATAAAGGGGAAAAAAAAACCCCACACCAGTAACATTAGGATACGGCGATTAATTACATGTAGCTTAACTTACCAGTAAACATCAACAAGTCCATGTAATCAAGACACGTAATCAAGACTGCACGGTTATTTCAGGATGTGATGACCACCCCTATAGTGGACACTTGGTTCACTCCAGGCTAAGCAAAGGATGAGCACCTGGCTTAGAAGGACTGTGTAGAAAGAATAGTGGGTAAGTTGGTGCAGATTAAACTGAAATCATGGTAGATGTGAGGCTTCGCAGCCCTCCAAGGAAGGCCCCTGAGGCCTTATTATGTAAAGAGTGTGTGACTTGGCTCTTTTATGTTCCGTTTTCCCTTTGACTTTTTTTTTTTATAATTATCACTGGAAAGTTTCTGGAAGTATTCAGCTGTGTCCTTCTGGTAAAGCCACACTACCACATCACAGAGACAGACAGCCAGAGCCGCAGACGGACAGACAGCAAGCTACAGTCTTTTAGACAGGTTAAACAGAACAAGTTGCAGATAGACTACAGAATAAATACAGAGCAGCAGATTTATAGACAGACAGTTGCAGTTGGAGAATCAGACAGTGTCACATAGACAGCCGGACAGCGTTGCATATGGACTGACAGCCAGTCAGAGAAGGATGTAGAGGAACATACACACAGCCAAACACAGTTGCAGATGCATAGTCGTGAAAACAGCCAGCCAGCCAGAACTGTACACTGAAAAGCAGCCAGTCACAGAGTTGCACACAAAGTTAACCACTGAATTTCACAAGCATAAGGACATGCAGACAGCCACACAGTTGCAGATAGACACAACCAGCCAGAGCTGCATATGGACAGCCAGTCCAGCCAACAGCAGATGGACAGACAGCGAGCTACAGACTTGTAGATGGGTAAAATAAAACGAGTTGCAAATGAAGAGAAAAACAACCACAGAGCTGCAGACAGACATTTAGAGTTGCAGAAGGACAGACAGCCAGCATGGCAGAGAGTCTAAACAGAATAAATTACAGAATTATAGCCAGAGATGCAGAAGTTCAGAAAGCCATCCAGCCACAGAGATGCACATGGATAAACAGCCACAGAGATGCAGACACATAGTCCGAAAAACACCAATCATTCAACAATCAACCAGTTTCACATGTATAGACAGCCAGTCAGAATTGCTGCCAGATTTAAAACAGAATGTATTGCAGTGTTTGTGTGTATGTCCCTTTGTAACTCTGTCTGGCATAGTCAAACTTGGTTGCAGACGCATAGTCAGAAGTTGCACATGCACTTGAAGTGCAGATGAACATGCAGCCAGAGAAAGGTGTACATTGACAGCCAGACTTGCAGAGAGACATACACACAGCCAAACATAGTTGCCGATGCATGGTCAGAAAAACAGCCAGCCAGTTGCAGAAGAAGACAGCCAGAGTTTTAAACGGAGAAACAGCCAGAGAAACAAAAGAACAGGCAGCCAACCAGAGATACACACTGACAGCCAGGCAGCGAGCGCTGCACATGGACATGTATGCATGGACATACAGCCACATACAGTTGCAGATGGCCGGCCAGAATTGCACATGGACTGACAACCAGCCAGCCAGAGTTAGAGATGGACAGTGTGATGCAGTCCTGATAGCGGACCCCTCACCCCTTAGATCCCTAGAGTGGGTCTTCTAGGAGCCGACATGATCCACAGTTAACCTATATTTATTTGCCTATATTTAAAAACACCAAAACACACCAGTAACATTAGGATACAGCAATTAATTACACATAGCATGACTTACCAGTATACATCAACAAGCCCATGTAATCAAGACATGTAAATAATGTTGTATTGTCATTTTAGAATGTGATGACCACCCCTATAGTGGACACTTGGTTTACTCCAGGCCAAGCAAAGGATGAGCACCTGGCTTAGAAGGATTGTGCAGAAAGAAATATGGGGTCAGTTGGTTCAGATTAAGCTGAAATCATGGTAGATGTGAGGCTTCGCAGCCCTCAGAGGAAGGCCACTGAGGCTTTATGTAAAGAGTGTGTGACTTGGCTCTTTTGTGTTCCGTTTTTACTTTGTCTTTACTTTACTTTGACTTTTGGTGAAGGTCCTTCTGGTGAGGCCACACAACCACATCACAGGAGACAGTCAGCCAGAGTTGCAGATGGACAGACAACGAGCTACAGTCTTGTAGACAGGTAAAACCGAACAGTTGCAGATGGACTGAAGAACAACTACAGAGCAGCAGATTTATAGACAGACAGTTGCAGACAAAGAAACAGTTTCACATAGACAGACAGACAGCGTTGTATATGGACTGACAGTCAATCTGAGTTGCAGCCAGTCTAAACAGAATGAATTGCAGATGAACAGGCAGCCAGAAAAAGGTGTACATGAACAGCCAGAGTTGCAGAGGGACATACACACAGCCAAACATAGTTGAAGATGCATAGTCAGAAAAACAGCCAGCCAGCCAATCAGAACTGCACATGAAAAGACAGCCAGCCACAGTTGCACACTGAAAGTTAGCCACTGAATTGCACACGAATATGGACATGCAGACAGCCACAGTTGCAGATGAGCAGAAAAACTACTACAGAGCTGCAGATTTAAAGACAGACACAGTTGCAGACAGACATTTAGAATTGCAGAAGGACAGACCGACAGCATTGCAGAGAGTCTAAACAGAATAAATTACAGATTTATAGCCAGAGAGGCATCGATTGACAGACAGCCAAAGATGCAGAAGTTCAGAAAGCCATCCAGCCACAGAGATGCAGACGCATAGTTATTGCACCTGACAGCCAGTCAAAACACAGTTGCAGACGGATTATCATAAAGTTGCAGACAGTCAGTTTTACATTGATAGAGAGCCAGTCAGAGTTGCTGCCAGATTCAACACTGCAACTCATTCTGATGCCAGACAGAGTTGCAAAGGGACACACAGTCAAACCTGGTTGCAGACGCATAGTCAGAAAGACTGCCAGAGCTGCACATGGACTGACAGCCAGCCACTGAATTGCACACACATGGCCAAGCAGACAGTCACACAGTTTGAAATGAAAAGTCAACCAGAGTTTTAAATGGAGACACAACCAGAGATGCAGTAGTTCAGAAAGCCAACCAGAGAGCGTTGCACATGGACATGCAGATAGCCACGCACAGCTGCACATGGACTGACAGCCAGCCAACCAGCCAGGCAGGCAGAGTTGCAGATGGACAGTGTGAGTTGCGGAACAAATACAGAGCAATCGATTTATAGACAGTTGCAGACAGAGAATCAGACAGTTTCACATAGACAGACAGAGTTGCAGCCAGTCTAAACAGAATGAATTGCAGATGAACAGGCAGCCAGAAAAAGGGGTACATGGACAGCCAGAGATGCAGAGGGACATACACACAGCCAAACACAGTTGCAGATACGGTTGTGAAAACAGCCAGGGAGAACTGCACATGAAAAGACAGCCAGCCAGAGTTGCACACTGAAAGACAGTTATCCACTGAATTGCACACGCATATGGACATGCAGACAATGCAGAAAACGAATTGCAGAGTTTTAGATGGAGACAGACAGAGATGCAGAACGGTAAGCAGCCAGCGAGCCAGCCAGAGTTGCACACGGACAGCCAGTCCAGCCACAGAATTACACATGGAAAGAAAGCCAGCCAGCCAAAAGTTGCATGTGGACATGCAGACAGCGCCACACATGGTTGCAGACAGACACAGTTTAAAATGGACAACCACCCAGTCAACCAGTTGCAGATGAAAGGATAGACAGCCAGTCAGAGTTGAAGCCAGAATCTAAACCAAATGAATTGCAGATATAAACAGCCAGTATTGTAGATGGACAGACAGCCAGTCGCAGATCAACAAACACTGCCAAACCTAGTCAGAAACACACAGTCAGAAAGACAGCCAGTCATAGAGTTGCACATGCATGGACAAGCAGACAGTCATACAGTGGCAGACGGATTGTCAGACACAGTTGCACATGGATTGATAGCCAGGGTTGCTGCCAGAGCCTTAGCAGAACAAATTGCAGAGTTTTAGATGGAGAGAGACAATGATGTAGAACGGTAAGAAGCCAGTCAGCCAGCCAGAGAATTACACATGGAAAGAATGCCAGCCAGCCACAAAGTTGCACATGGACATGCAGACCGCACCACACACAGTTGCAGACAGACAAAGTTAAAATGGACAGCCACCCAGTCAACCAGTTGCAGATGGTCAGTCAGTCAGAGTTGAAGCCAGAGTCTAAACAGAACGACAGACAGCCAGAGTTGCAGATTGACATACACACTGCCAAACAGTCAGAAACAGTCACACAGTCAGAAAGACAGACAGCCATTGCACATGACAGACCATGGTTAGCCCGATCCCTCTTCAGGGATAGGAGTCAGGGAGTCATGAAGCCCTGTGTGGCAAAGAAGAAAGTTAATACATGTACAGAAACTGAATGATCACCTACCTGTTACACAGTTGCAAACAAATTGTCAGCCTCACACAGATGCAGATGGACACACAGACAGAAGCAGATGGATAGTTATCCAGTCAGTTAGCCAGACAGCCAGAGTCAGGGAGTCATGAGGACCTGTGTGGCAAAAAAGAAAGTTAATACAGGTATTGAAACTGAACAATCACCTACCTGCTACGCAGTTGCGTATGCATAGTCAACATCACAGTAGCAGATGGACAAAGACAGAAGTAGATGTACAGTTAGCCAGACAGCCAGAGCCAGTGAGTCATGAGGACCTGTTTGGCAAAAAAAAAAGTTAATACATGTATTGAAACTGAATGACCACCTACCTGTTACACAGTTGAAAACAAATTGTCAGCCTCTCACAGACGCAGATGGACATGCAGATGGATAGACCATGGTTAGCTCGACCCATATTCAGGGATAGGAGTCAGGGAGTCATCAGGACCTGTGTGGCAATAAAAGAAAGTTAATACATGTATAGAATCCAGTGCAGGGATGAGAGAATAAGACAGATGTGGTCACAATTTCAAGCTGAACAGTCAAGCCGCTGCATTCTTAACTTATTTAATGACCCTGAGCTTATTTAATGATTTGTATAAACTTCCTACCAAAGCGGCATTACATTAATTCAATCTTGGTTATAAATCTGTATAAATTTAATAGAGTATGTGACTTAGCACTTTTGTGTTCTATTCTTTTTTTAAATTTTTTTATACATTTTACATTTT
Source organism: Salminus brasiliensis (assembly GCF_030463535.1). Lineage (NCBI taxonomy): Eukaryota > Metazoa > Chordata > Actinopteri > Characiformes > Bryconidae > Salminus > Salminus brasiliensis. The sequence goes on along the minus strand of NC_132889.1, from coordinate 21,131,877 downwards.
CCTTTGACTTGTTGCATAAATTCAATATCACTGGAACTTACATGGAAGGATTCGGCTGTGTGCTTGTGGTGAATCGTCCTTTGCATCTGCTTGAAGCCACACTACCACATCACAGCCAGCCAACCAGAGCTGCAGGTGGACAGACTGCGAGCTACAGACTTGTAGATGGGTAAAACAGAACGAGTTGCAGATGGACAGTATAAGCTGCAAATTTAAAGACAGACACAGTTGCAGACAGTCAGAGATGCAGAAGGATAGAAAGGCAGCCAACCACAAAGATGCACATGGATAAACAGCCAGAGCAGCACACATCCACAGAAATGCAGACGCATAGTCAGAAAGCCATCATTGCACCAAACAGCCAGCCAAACACAGATGCAGAGGAATTCTCATAAAGACGGATCCGTCAGTTTCACATGGATAGAAAGCCAGTCAGAGTAGCTGCCAGAGTCCAAACAGAATAAACTGCAGATTTATAGACATCCAGAGAGTGTTGATGGACAGATTTGCAGAGGAACATACACACGGTTCAACATGTATGCAGATGCAGTCAGAAAGACTGCCCGAGTTGCACATGACCAAGCAGACAGCCAGTTGCAGATGGACAGTGTGATGCAGTCCTGATAGCTGACCCCTCACCTCTTAGATCCCTAGAGTGGGTCTTTTAGGAGCCGGCAGGATCCAGAGTTAACCTATAAAGGGGAGAAAGAAAAAAAAAAAAGAAAAAAAAAAAAAAAAAAAAACCCACACCAGTAACATTAGGATACGGCAATTAATTACATGTAGCTTAACTTACCAGTATACATCAACAAGTCCATGTAATCAAGATTGCACAGTTATTTCAGGATGTGATGACCACCCCTATAGTGGACACTTGGTTCACTCCAGGCTAAGCAAAGGATGAGCACCTGGCTTAGAAGGACTGTGTAGAAAGAATAGTGGGTTAGTTGGTGCAGATTAAACTGAAATCATGGTAGATGTGAGGCTTTGCAGCCCTCAGAGGAAGGCCACTGAGGTCTTATTATGTAAAGAGTGTGACTTGGCTCTTTTGTGTTCCGTTTTCACTTTGTCTTTACTTTCCTTTGACTTTTTTTGCACAAATTCTATTAATATCACTGGAAAGTTCCTGGAAGTATTCAGCTGTGTCCTTCTGGTAAAGCCACACTACCACATCACAGAGACAGACAGCCAGAGCCGCAGATGGACAGACAGCAAGCTACAGTCTTTTAGACAGGTTAAACAGAACAAGTTGCAAATAGACTACAGAATAAATACAGCAGCAGATTTATAGACAGACAGTTGCAGTTGGAGAATCAGACAGTTTCACATAGACAGCCGGACAGCGTTGCATATGGACTGACAGCCAGTCAGAGAAGGATGTAGAGGAACATACACACAGCCAAACACAGTTGCAGATGCATAGTCGTGAAAACAGCCAGCCAGCCAGAACTGTACACTGAAAAGCAGCCAGTCACAGAGTTGCACACAAAGTTAACCACTGAATTTCACAAGCATAAGGACATGCAGACAGCCACACAGTTGCAGATAGACACAACAAGCCAGAGCTGCATATGGACAGCCAGTCCAGCCAACAGCAGATGGACAGACAGCGAGCTATAGACTTGTAGATGGGTAAAATAAAACGAGTTGCAAATGAAGAGAAAAACAACCACAGAGCTGCAGACCGACATTTAGAGTTGCAGAAGGACAGACAGCCAGCATTGCAGAGAGTCTAAACAGAATGAATAACAGATTTATAGCCAGAGACGCAGAAGTTCAGAAAGCCATCCAGCCAGAGATGCACATGGATAAACGGCCACAGAGGCACACAGCCACAGAGATGCAGACGCATAGTCCGAAAAACACCAATCATTCAGCAATCAACCAAAACACAGTTGCAGACAGATTATCATACAGTTGCAGACAGATTTTCAGTTTCACATGTATAGACAGCCAGTCAGAATTGCTGCCAAATTTAAAACAGAATGTATTGCAGTGTTGATGCCAGACAGAGTTACAAAGGGACATACACACAGTCAAACATGGTTGCAGACGCATAGTCAGAAGTTGCACATGCACTTTCACATAGACAGACAGCTTTGCATATGGACTGACAGCCAGTCAGAGTTGCAGCCAGTCTAAACAGAATGAAGTGCAGATGAACAGGCAGCCAGAAAAAGGTGTACATGGACAGCCAGAGTTGCAGATGTATAGTCAGAAAAACAGCCAGCCAGCAAACCAGAACTGCACATGAAGACAGCCAGCCACAGAGTTATACACTGAAAGAAAGTTAGCCACTGAATTGCACACGCATATGGACATGCAGAAAATGCAGAGAACAAATTGCAGAGATTTAGATGGAGACAGACAGTGATGCAGAATGGTGAGCAGCCAGCCAGAGTTGCACACGGACAGCCAGACCAGCCACAGAATTACACACGGAAAGAAAGCCAGCCACAAAGTTGCATGTGGGTATGCAGACAGCGCCACACATAGTTGTAGACAGACACAGTTTAAAATAGACAACCACCCAGTCAACCAGTTGCAGATGAATGGATAGACAACCAGTCAGAGTTGAAGCCAGAATCTAAACCAAACAAACTGCAGATTTATAAACAGCTAGAGAGTCTGGACAGTCACACAGTGGCAGACGGATTGTCACACAGTTGCACATGGATTGATAGCCAGGGTTGCTGAAAGAGCCTTAGCAGAACAAATTGCAGAGTTTCAGAAGGAGACAGACAGTGATGCAGCCAGTGCGCCAGCCAGAGTCACACACGGACAGCCAGTCCAGTCACAGAATTACACATTGAAAGAAAGCAAGCCAGCCAGCCACAAAGTTGCACAGTCACAGTGTTTAAAGACACGGTTTAAAACGGACAGCCACCCACTCAACCAGTTGCAGATGGAGAAATAGCCAGTCAGTTGTTTCCAGAGTCTAAACAAACTGCAGATTTATAAACAACCAGAGTGTTGTAGATGAACAGACAGCCAGAGTTGCAGATCGACATACACACTGCAGTCAGAAACAGTCACACAGTCAGAAGGATAGCCAGCCATCAGTTGCACATGGTTAGACGGCAAGCCACTGAATTGCACATGCATGGACATGCACATAGTGGCAGACGGATCACACAGTTTCACATGGATATACAGCCAGCCATCAAACAGAGTTTGAACAGAACTAATTGTAGATTTATAGACAGACAGTGTTGGACAGACAAGCCAGAGAGTGTTGACGGACATACACACAGCCAAATATAGTTGCAGACGCACAGTCAGAAAGACAGCCCCACATAGCACAGATGAGGCCTTTCTTTGCAGAAGGGGATCGGACGTCAAACTTGCAGCCAGCAGTGGACTGTGAAAAGTCGGCTGAACGGCTTGCTCCCTCTTCAGTAGGTGGACATGGGGCTAGAGATGACAGTCCTGGCAGCTGTCTTCTTCCACAAGGTGTCTGGAAGCATCCACCATATTCCATCAGTAAACAAAGGGGTTAGTAAGTTATTAATGCAAAATAATGTAAAATAACACAGCAGATAACAAAAGGATCAAAACTGGCTAAGAAACAAGCCAATGCTAATATCAAAGAAAAAGAAATAACTAGGAGTAACAAGCAACATGATAGCTAGCAAACAGCAGGGGGGCAAATGAAGACCACCTGCATATCACCTGGGAAAGATGGACCATAAAAACACACTAAACTCAGTTAACATGGCTGTGCCTAATATCACCCCCTGTACTTATTTCACCACTTTCCCCGGTGGTATTTCCTCATATTTCCAAGACTAGGAGAAGCTGCATTTGAAGGAACAAATATCATACAACAGAACTAGCATTACAGTATTACATCTGTACATATTAATAACCAGCTTTCAGAGTCTACTCAGAAAACGTTGGTAAACTAACCATTAGCGGAGTTAATCCAAGCACGATTTCACTCGAATTTGGGAAGCTTATATTAGAAAAATATTAGAACAATTGTGTACTGCTCACTAGCACTTGAACAGGGCTTTAATTGTCTGTGGTCACTCCCTTATTTACATGTAGACCCATTAACCCATTCCCAATCACACTGTAACAATCACGGCTTTGTAGCTCATCCTCAGCTAAAAGAGAAAGAGTGAGAAGAGAACCATTCAGTAAGGAGTTATTTGGTTTACTACACTACAAACCCCCCGAACCCAATCAAAAACCTAACATTCAAACAAACATCCACCAGTTCTTTTAAATGGCACATACCTGAAGTCCATAGGGAGAGTCCAAAACAGTCTGGAGTCAGACAGCAAACAAACAAAAACAAACGAGAACCCCTCTGAAAAAGAACAGTATTATGAATCTGAACACACACACACACACACACACACACACACACACACACACACACACACGTTAAATGACTTACCTGCCAACTATCCAATTTACTAAGCATGAACGACGGACCCAAGGCAGTCTTTTTCCAAAAGGTGTCCAGATGTGTGCGGCAGTGCTCCTTCAGGGCCTCGCTGCGTCAGGTGGAGAACGATGATGCTGAAGGAATCACGCTGCCGAAGCACCAATGGAAGCCTGGCGACGTTCAGGACACGGGCACCTAGAAAACAGGAGACCGTGGCATTACTCTTTGGGCCCAAAATTTAAGTGTTTTACAGTAGAAACTCCAACAATGAGAACACAACGGAGACGACTACTCTGGTATTTTGAAGACCATGTTGGAGGCGTCCCGGACTGCCTCTGGCCTCGTCTTCCATCTGTGGAGTTTGTCTCTATAATAGCAACTAGATCTGCCGTTCAAGCAGGACGAGCTCCATGCAGAGCGTCTGGAGATCTTATTCCTCCGCGGTCGCCATGTTCCTCGAGAGTGTAAACACAGAGACAGAAATGCAAACGTCAGTTAGTGAGAAAAAGTACTGTACAGTAACACAGGTAGCAGATGGCACAGGGATTACAAGATAAATAAGATAAAGCTAATATTAAGACTATGAAGTAGGGACAGTTGCTCGACTCTCTGGGTTCAATTACATCACAAGCTTTCAAAGCAGAACTGCATCAAAACAGCAATTTGAAGTCTCGCTCAAAATACCACCTGATCCTATAGATCCAGTGTGCAAAAGAGGGTTGTAGATACACACTCTGGTGAGAGCCATCCAACTCGTTAAAAGAACTGGTGGATGTTTATGTTCTGTTGTGTTTTCAGAGGGTTTGTGGTGCAGTAAACAAAATAACACTTAGTGGATGATTCTCTCTGCATTCCTTTCTTTTTAGTTTCAAGAAGACTTACAAAGCTGTAACTGTTACAACGTGTACAAGACCTGATCCAAGTTGGACAGTCAGTAAATTGTCACTGTTCATTTGGCTCAGACAAGTACAACACTGGACCGCAGTCAAGCCTGTAATGAGATACTTAAAGGCTTCAACTGATCATGGACTGTGTTACCAGAAGAGTGGGGAGAAACTGAAACTTGAACACAGTGATGCAGATTCAGCATCAAATACAGAAGACAGACGAAGCACAACAGACTCCAGTTTTAATCCAACTAAAGACAGTTCTCTTACTCTCTGCTCGGTCTACATGTAAAGGAGAATATATGGCACTGTCTGCAATTATATAGAAAAGCTTGCACCTCACACACCTCACAAATGCCATGAACAGTGATCACCAATATGCACCTGCAAACAATACTGGAAGACAGCCAAGAAGCAATTGCACATCCACATTGGACACCACTCCATTCGACCAGCGATCCATGAGTATAAAATAACTGATCACTGACCCACAGCAGATATGGTTATGAGAAAGGGAATCTTTGTAGGGTACGACAAGAACAGTCCATCATACCTAGTCTACTATCCAGACACAGAGAAAGTCCTTAAGCACAGGCTTGGGGGAATTTAACGCAGTGTGTTACAGAACACCAAACCCAGACTGACCAGTCAATGGCAGCTGATTATTTCCATAAGGAGAGATGTGTACAAGGTTCAAGAATTCAACCTGATGTTTAAGATGGCGTTCGAACAGTGGGAGACAGACGTAGCACAAATCATCCAAAGAGAAATAGGACAGCACCTCAGTATTTAGCTGACTGTGTCAGATATTAAAGACCAGATAATCACAGATACTGACTTTTGTTTTGGGTTGATGCAGCACAGAATGACCTTCAGCTCCAGATAGACGTTACAACAGCGGGATTTAAAGGAAAGACAAATACAGGTGAAAAGGTTGTCTGTAAACTGAATAAGTCACTGTATACTCTCAAACAGTCTGGAAGAACCTGTAACATGATTATCCAGACGAAAATGGCTTTACACAGAACCCAGCTGACCATTGTGTCTACAAACACCCTGAAAACAGGAGGATGATACTGATAATCTGGGTTGATCATCATTGCCGCCAAAGACAATGACTTACTCATGGAGGTGAAAAAGAGGTCAACAACATTCAAGATGAAGAATCTAGGAACACAGATCCATTTTCTAGGTACTGATTTTGATCAAAGTCAAGGAGCAGTAAAGAGGTTATGGTTCGAATACTCATAGCAAGTTTTTCATGGATCCATTTTTTTATATATTCAGCCAAGTTGTGTGTAGGTTTTATTCCTAACAATTAACTTGCTCCCCATATGGATATTGGGATAAACTTTACACACAGAGGACTCAGTGGGACAAAGGCAGCATTCCTGAATAGAACTAAAACCAAGGACTTCCCTGGTTAAGACTTTTTCACATAGAAAAAACAAACAGGATTCATAAACTGTCTTCAGAAAGAAGGACATCTGAAGTACAAACACCTCAGTGAGAGCTATCCAACGCCTCTGTTTCAGTTGTTCCAATGGACACCAAGTACAAAAGAACCATTGAAAGAACTGGTGGATGTTTGTATTCTTTGTGTTGTCAGCTTGAAGCACACAGTGATGCAGATTTGGCATCAAATGCAGAAGACAAGCAAAACACAACAGTCTCCAGTTTAAGTCTAACTAAAGACGGCCCTCTTACTCTCTGCTTGGTCTACATGTGAAGCAGAATATATGGAACTGGCTGCAACTTCTTAGGAAAGCTTACACCTCACACAGCTACTAAATGCCATGGACAGTGATCACCAATAAGCATCTGTAAAAATATTGGAAGACAACAATCAAGCAATTGCTCTTTCAAAGAACCCTGTATGTCGATAAAGATGGGAAGGTGTATGTCCCAGCATATGACCCTGTCTTGTGAAATTTTGAACCAAAGGGAGGTCCCATATAAAAAGGTCCCTTTATTTCACAATCAACAAAAAACAAACCGAAAGCAAACTTGGCAGAAAGCTTTCAGTTTCGCATGAGACTTGCCGTTACTCCACCACTCACTGGATCAGGAGAGCCCTTTCGCTCCTGGTAAGAGACAGCCGTCTCAGCAAACCGCCGAGCTGGACCTGCAGTTCCACTCAGCCGACTCTCACCAGAAAAAAGGGGGTCCCGTCCCTTATATCTTCTAACAAAATGAGGAACTACGCGTGGGCGAGAATGGGGGCCAACCGCTCCCGCCAGGCACCGCCTTCCACTATCACTTGTACATTCTAGTGGTTTCGCAACTGCATCCTCATGAAAAACAAGTTATATAATTGATTATATAAACGTGAGTTTGCAATATAACATAACCTGTAACTTAATGTAATAATATAAAAGACCTGTATTAACATATTACCAATACATTATGACCAGCAAGCATACCTTTAATATAAAGTGAACATGGACGCATTATATCCTTATATTCCGATATGAAGACCAAATTAGCATGGCTCCGCAGTGCACTTGCACCACTTCATAACGCCTTTCATAGTACAAACACCCTTGCAGTCTAGCCAAAGGAGTAGGCCTTTTCCTAGTGGTTACATCCCATAACCAAACAGTAAGTTGTTCATATGATAGTGTGTACTAATTAGATGGAGTGCACCCTAGGCCGGCGCCTAGGTATCAGCAGGGCAGAATTCATTCTTATTACAGACCCTTACAAACATGACAGATAGAAGCTAGAATCAAAATGAGAAAGGGAATCTTTGTAGGATATGAAAAGAACAGTCCATCATACCTAGTCTACCATCAAGACACAGAGAAAGTCCTTAAACACAGACTGGTGAAATTTCATAGTGTTACAAAACACCAAACCCAGACTGAACAGGTAATGGCAGCCAATTACTTCCATGGGGAGAGATGTGTACCCCCCTTGCAAACAGCTAACAGTGTTGATCAGATTCCAGATTCAGATTACACACTATTCAAAGAGATAAAGCACCTCAGTATTTAGCTGACGGTGTCAGATATAAAAGACCAGACACTGACCAATACTGACTACTGTTACAGGGTCTGTAATGTACCACAGAGCTTCAAAGAGGAGTTCAACAAAATCACAGTACACCATGACCTTCAGCTCCACCAGATGGACGCTACAACAGCCTACTTGAATGCTTTAATTAATGGTGAGATGTATATGGAGCAACCAGAGGGATTTGAAGGGAAATCAAATACAGGTGAAAAGGTTTTCTGTAAACTGAATAAGTCACTGTATGCTCTCAAACAGTCTGGAAGAACCTGGAACAACATGTTGCCTGATTATCCAGATGAAAATGGCTTTACATAGAAGCTAGATGACCATTGGGTCTACAACAAACCCCCTGAACACAGGGTTAGATGTTCCTTCATGAAGTACAGTAAGCTAGCTGTGATGCTGTTGGTTATCATGATCACAGGTGTGTATTTATTGTCTCAGGAACAGACTGGCTCTTTTACGAGTGTGTTGCTACAGTCTCTGTACATAAAGGCTCTATATAACATGACATTGAGGTCAGAAGTCCATCATGAACGCTAAAAGCCTCAACTTCCAGAGGGAGCGATTCTATGTCCCCACCAATGTGAAAATCCCTCCTAGGCCCTTGATTCAGAGCTCTGTCTTCACTAGGTTTTGATCAAGAGACAGAGACATCGTGAACTAAGGAGCTCATCAGTCAGAACTTCACTGACCGTGACTTCTTTAGGGGCTAGAGATCCTATATTTAACAGCCCAAATTCAATACAGGAGCTGCTTGTACTCGGAAAGCTGAATGAATCTGGATCAATTCTAATAAAGTTGATAAAGAGGATTTTCTGATGTTACGATTATAAATCATGCGGGGACACAGACACAGTCTCCATACTGCAGGGTTTGTCTGAAACACTGAGTGACACTGATATATTACTTTAATACAAGCAGAGAAATCACAGAATTAATGCTGATAAAATGGAGGAAATCCTCTTAAACTAACCTGACTGGTGGGACTGGGAAGGGCCAGTCAGTCCTGGAGTAGCAGCTTCTCGATGTTCCCGGAGAGAACGACGGACCCCAGGCCGCTCGGGTGAACCTCTCTGCGGAAGAGGACCTGCCGCTCCCCAAAGATCTCCTGTCCGGCAGCCAGCAGTGGAGCACGAAGAGCCGGTAAACGCCCTCTTACTCGTCGGTAGGTGAGCAGGGGGCCGAAGACGATGATCCAGGAGTCTGTCTTTTTCCAAACGGAGCCGAAGCCGCCACGCTGCCGCCGAGAGGGAGCCGCCACGCTGCCGCCGAGAGGGAGCCGCCACGCTGCCGCCGAGAGGGAGCCGCCACGCTGCCGCCGAGAGGGAGCCGCCACGCTGCCGCCGAGAGGAAGCCGCCACGCTGCCGCCGAGAGGAAGCCGCCACGCTGCCGCCGAGAGGGAGCCGCCACGCTGCCGCCGAGAGGAAGCCGCCACGCTGCCGCCGAGAGGAAGCCGCCACGGGAGTGGATGTGACGAACCTCGGGGTCTTCCGCTCCGGTAGCGCTGGAACTGAGACCGCCGCGTTGGAGACGTCGCGGGCTGCCTCTGGCCTCGTCTTCCGTCGGTGGAACTCGGACTGCCGGTCCAGCTGGACGAGCTCCAAGCTGAGCGTCTGGAGAGCTCGTTCCTCCGCGGTCTCCATGTTCCTCTCTGAGTCGACTCACGTCTCGAACAGCGGTTCAGAGTCTCGCTCAAAATACCGGAGATCACGTGTTCCGAACCGAAGCTTCGTTACGTCACTTCCCGTCCCGCTGTAGACCCGAGCGCAACGAGCTGAATATAAACTGAAATATGAACTTAAATAAAATATAAATGTATAAAATCAGTGAATTTGGTTGACTTTCATTTTAAGAGAAAACTAAACATGAACATAGTTTTTATTTGAACATCAGGTTTTGTTTCCAAACCGACAAAAGAGATAAAAGTCCTTGACAAACCTCCGTATTCGAGGGTTTTTAACTGGAGACGACGTGAAATTACCTCTAATAAAACATTAAAAGGAACAATAAGGACTAAATGACAGCAATCGTTTAAAATGTCCACCGCAGTCCAATTTCCAAACACTGGAGAGAGGGGTCTGCCCCGCCCCCTCAACCCCAGACCCGCAGCTCGAGCGGGTTGCCAGGTTGAGGACACTGAACCTGCAGGAACGAGCGCGAGACGAGATCAATAACTTTTACAATCACAAGCGACGACGAGTCATATTCTGTAAGATGATCAGTAAATATACTCGCTTGATCTGTTTTTATTGTCTGTTCATTATAAACCAGCTCATGAGGATTTTATACAACTCTGTCAACTGTTAGCGAGCTGGATGCAGCGCTGCCGGCTTTATCCAGAGCCAAGCTCGTTCTCCTGAACACAAAAGCCCACTGCTCCTAAAATCCACTCTGGAGCTGGAATTACTCATTTACACATCCTGACAACATACTGCTCAGTTTAACAGATCATATACACACTTTTCTCCGAGTAGTAGCTGCTGTAGACCTCAGTTATGAAGGACCCTCACTGGAGCTTCACCACACAAACCTTCTGGACGCAGGAACATCATCAGGGCTTCCAGCTCTTCAGCTTTCTTTGATCACCAGCTCCCTCCATTTCATGTAGTTACTGTTACACATTACTTTATTTCACATTGTCTTTACCCTGATTTACCTTTATAACATTGCTGTTTGTTGTTCAAATAAAGTCAAATTATTAATGAACAAAGCTGCTGTAACAACAAAGTATGACTTATGAGTTGATGAAAAAGACCAGATGAAAATGAACCATTTTATTAAACAGTTGTGTGCATTTCCTATTTACAGAGTAATAAGGGTTTATAAGGGTAAGTAAGTAACAAAATGGTAATCAGATTGTTTAAAATGGTTATGATCAACATGATTTACTGTATTGATAAGTGAACATTTCATATTACATCATTAATAAAACCAGAAATGCTGAGATCAGTATACAAACTCCAATCAGTGCAACGACCTTATTATAAAAATAATGCAAAACAAGGTATAGCAACAGATATGAATAAATATAGTACAGAAAAATATATCAAATGGACTTTAAAGGGACTTGAGAGATGTGCAGCTCTTCCTCCAGTGGGAACTGCTGCTCATTAGTCTGTCTGGAACGCTGCACTGTGGAGAAGAACTGAAGTTATTACACTAAAAATGGAGTTATTGTTTTGTGGGCTAGTTCTTCAGCACAGTGTGATGTAGAAAAGAAAGGATGGTTTATAGCTGTGGAGCATACGGTCAAGCCTGGGTTTGCCTGAGTTCCTCTATGGTTGGTGCCGGGACAGGTAGAAGCAGGCCAAACCTTCTGGGGTCATCAGGGTGAAGCGACCTTAGTCTGGGTCTTCCCCTGCAGTCATGAAGCAGCAGCTGTAAGAATCAAATTATAACAAACTGTTTACAAAGACGAGGAGCATATTCCTCATCTGGACTGTCATCACCTTTTCCTTTTCTTCCTGATCATCTGTTCCCCAATCAGAACTGTGAAATGTGAGAGGAGTAAATACTAGGAATCACACTACAAGTACATTTACTTCTACATTACTACTCAAACAATAATCACAACTTCCTGAGCTCACTGATCTCATCTTCATTCATGTTCAGGTTTTGGTGGTCTTGGACTCTCCTATTCTGAAGACAATATGATAAAGAATTACACACTGTCAGCATAGGTGTGGACTGCAGCTACTATTTTCTCTGTGTCATGTTTAGTAATAAACTATAGTCACCTCTTCTCCAAAGCTTCAGAGACATCCATGCTGCTCTCCAGAGCTTCAGTCCCTTCTTCTAGAAGTGGTAGATCTTCTCTATAGAGATCAAATTGTTCTGTTTGTGAAAATGTAGACCACCAATAATACTGTACTTCTGTACTGATATTAGGATCTATAATTCACAATGTGGTCTGAAATCATATTAGTTCAGATCCTGAATACTGACCGGTCTGAAAGTGCTCCACTTGATGGACACCCAATACTGGACAGGGGCATCAAATGCTGCTTCTTCTACTGCCTCTTACTAGGGGTGGAGGTGCTTGAACATTCAAAGCTAAAAAGAAAATCCCATAATCAACTTATTTACACAGAAAAGTGAAGATCATTTCACCACAATATCAAACCTGAGTGATCTCTACTAAAAAGGGCTTTATGGACTCTATTAGATACGACGGATAAACAGCTAACGTCTGATAGACACTGTGCACACGATTAAAACATTATTTTCAACCATTCTGAACAAACGAGCACAATTTAAACGATGGAATAAACAATAAGATGTAGATGTGATTATATAATACACTTCAATCAAGAACTAACATTAAAAACACAGTAAAACATTAGAAACACCAAGTTATCTGACTGCACTGATGAAATGCAGAAAGTCCAGGTAGGATGAAATTATGGGCGAACCGCCAATCACAGAAATGTTCCTCAACCTAAAAAGCCTCGGCATTCGTCTAAAAAGCTCCATGAGCAGAGACGGAGTAAAAGCAGAGGAAATATTGGCGATGCGTTTGCATTAATATTGAGCTGGCAGCTCTAGTCTGGAGCACTTTAGCTACCTAGCTCTCTCAAACACGCGCTGCCTTCATAACCCAGCTGCACTCGGACCACTGGGTAGAAATGAAGCCCTCCAATGTTTAAAGCACTGAAAAAGCCCATCTCTACTAGTGGCTGTAAGAAATGATCTAGATGAGGTTAGCTAAACTTAGCTGAAGCTCAGTGCTCACCTGTTCAGGAGAAAATCAGCCAGTTCGGTCCGTTTTGAGTCCTTCTGGGCTCTAAGCTGTCTCCATCTATCAAACGCATCTCCAGTATTTCCTCTGCTTTTACTCCGTCTCTGGTCATGGAGCTTTTTAGACGAATGCCGAGGCTTTTTAGGTTGTGGAACATCTAATGATCCAGGTCCAGGTCGCTTCCTCGCCTCCATGGCTGCAGCACGCTGTGTTTCCTTGCTGTTGTTTTTCCACATCTGGCAACCCGGGGTGTGGCAGTAGGACTGGGGGGTGGGGGAGTGGGGCAGTGGGCGGGATAGGAAGCTACAGCACAACCAGAGATCCGCTCCGTACCTGACCCCTCAAAGACCACCATACAGGTAGAAGCACTGCGGTCAAGAAACGCTGGAGCTGAAACCTGTGTGTTTCTTTAATATCTGGAGACACATCCTGATCATTTTATCAGTTAGTACAGAAAATGTAACACTGTTTTTTTATATAATTTTATTTATTTGTTTATTTGTTAATTTTATTTTTTGTTTTGTTCATTTATTTTTTTTGTTTTTTGTTAATTTTATTTATTTATTTATTTATGTAATGATTTTATTTATTTGTTTATTTGTTAATTTTATTTATTTGTTTTTTGTTAATTTTATTTATTTTTTGTTTGTTAATTTAATTTATTTGTTTATTTGTTAATTTTATTTATTTGTTTTTTGTTAATTTTATATTTTATTTTTTGTTCATTTCATTTATTTGTTTTTTTGTTAATTTTATTTATTTCTTTATTTGTTAATTGTATAAATTAGTGTTTTGTTACTTTTATTTATTTGTTTATTTGTTAATTTTATTTATTTGTTATTTATTTATTAATTAATTTATTTGTTAATTTTATGTATTTGTTTTTTGGTTAATTTTATTTATTTGTTTATTTGTTAATTTTTTTTTTTTTTTGTAAATTTGATTTGTTTTTTGTTAATTTTATTTGTTTTTTGTTAATTTTATTTATTTGTTTTTTTGTAAATTTTATTTTTTTGTTTTTTTATTAATTTTATTTATTTGTTAATTTTATTTATTTGTTTTTTGATAATTTTATTTATTTGTTTATTTGTTAAATTTATTTATTTGTTTATTTGTTAATTTTATTTATTGTTTTTTGTTAATTTTATTTTGAATTTTTTGTTAATTTTATTTATTTGTTTTAATCATTTATTTTTTTATTTATTTGTGTTAATTGTATTTATTTGTTTATTTGTTAATTTTATTTATTTGTTTTTTGTTATTTTTTTTTATTTTTGTTAATTTTATCTATTTGTTTTTTTTGTTAATTTTATTTATTTGTTAATTTTATTTATTTGTTTTTTGTTAATTGTGTTGATATGTGTTTTTGTTAATTTTATTTATTTGTTTTTTGTTATTGTTTTTAATGTTTGTTAATTTTATTTATTTATTTATTTTTGTTAATTTTATTTATTTGTTAATTTTATTTATTTGTTTTTTTTTGTCAATTGTATTTATTTGTTTATTTGTTAATTTTATTTATTTGTTTTTTGTATTTTTTATTTTTTGTAAATTTTATTAGTTTTTTGTTAATTTTATTTATTTGTTTTTTGTTAATTTTATTTGTTTTTTGTTAATTGTGTTGATATGTTTTTTTTTTAATTTTATGTATTTGTTTTTTGGTAATTTTATTGATTTGTTTTTTGTTAATCTTTTTTGGTAATTCTATTCGTTTTGTGTTAATTTTATTTATTTGTTTTTTGTTCATTTTATTTATTTGTTTTTTTGTTCATTTTATTTATTTGTTTTTTGTTCATTTTATTTATTTGTTTATTTGTTAAAGTTATTTATTTGTTTTTTTTTTTTGCCAATTTTATTGAATTATTTTTTTGTTAATCTTTTTTTTATTTTCTTTGTTTTTTTATTAATTTGATTTATTAGTTTTTTGGTTAATTTTATTTATTTGTTTTTTAAGCATTTATTGTTGTTGTTATTATTATTATTATTATTATTATTAATAAGTAAAATTAAAAACACATGTAAGTTGAGAAAGGGAGCACAATTTAATAATGTAAAAATGATAAAGAGCCCGCGTTTGGGGTTTACATTTGATGACGTCATCGTATATAAACGAGAGGTGATAAAGGAGGGAGGCTGCGCTGGAATCCCGCCATTGTGACGTCAGCAGCTCAGCATAACGATGGAACTGCAGGAGTTCGAAGCGGAGCTCACAGGACTCGCACACCAGCTCAAAGAGGCAGGCGTTTGGGGTGCGGATTCCACACAGCAGGTGGAGCAGAAGGTGAGCTTCCTGAAGGGGGAGCTGGAGCATCTTCAGAGGCTGAGAGACCTGGAGGAAGCTCGCTGCGCGGCCCTTCAGAAGCGCGAGTGGAAGATCTCAGCAGCCCTGGCGGTGACTGAGAGGGACCTGGAACTCTACAGGGTCCCAACACAGCCGGACCTGGAAATCGAGACCGTCGCTCTCAAGGTGAAGAATGCCCTGAAGCGGCTGGGAAAAGAAGGCTGGCTGGCTGATGGAGACCCAGAGAAAGACATGAACCTCTGTAAGGACGATGCCCTCATGGAGGAGCTTAAGTTCCTGCATGGGGTCA